>NW_012267227.1:4938742-5070681 GCF_000151885.1 Dipodomys ordii
CTTCCTTCCTTCCTTCCTTCCTTCTTTCCCTCCCTCCCTCCCTCTTTCCTTCCTTCCTTCCTTCCTTCCTTCCTCTTTCCTTCTTTTTCTCCTTTATTTTTTCCTAGAAACAATTAGTAGACATCTAATATGAATCTGAAGCTATCTCGAGTTTGGGATATAAATATGATAAATTCTTCTTGCCAAAGAACTAACAGTTTAGTCAGGGGAGAAATAGAGAAGCAAACACATACGATGAAATCAGAGCCATCTTTAAATCCCAACCCCTCCCCCCTCCTGCCTCCAGGGATGGGAGAATGCCCATGGAAGGGCCCCCCCCTGTCCCAGCTGGTTTGCTGGGGAGGAATTTCATAGCTTCTCTGTTCCAGGAATGACAATGCCTGCCACTTAACACATTTCATAGACATGTCATGGAGAACACTGCCAATGCCCTTTGATATATGGAGATGAAAGATGCTGGATTAATTCAAAGCTTTATTTGTTGTTTTTTTCCCCCCTCAATCTACTATTATTAATAGTCGAATTGCCTAGCCAGCTTTTGACAGCCCTGTCAGAAGCTCTTTGCTGCACCTTCTTCCTAGTAAACATCATCTTTCGAAGCTTGACTACCTTCTGTTTTTTCTCTTTCTTACCAGTGGAAAAATGACTTCAAACCAAAGTACTTAGGATGATGATGTTTTTGATGTTCTCGCTCCATCTTTAGTTTTGTACATCTGCCCATTTGTGTGAAAGAAAAAAAAGGAAGCCAGGAGGGTAGAGAGAAATTCAGGGGTCGGTCCGGCTTTTACTTCCACAGCTGCTTGGCTTTCCCTTAGGGAAGATGGCTGGTGTCTCTGCAGGAGGGGAGACTCAGGACGCATGTACCATGGATGTTTGGCCCTGGGCCTCTCTCTGGTCTCAATTTCCTGGCCGGTCTCTGTCTCCTGAAACATGCTTGGATTTGGGGCTACCGTCTCTGACCTCCAGGTGGAAAAGATGGACTTCAACACTAATGAAATTCAGAACTGTTCAGAGCCTTTCTTTGCCAATCCCATTCCAGGACCAAGAAGACCCAGCCATGAAGTCACATGGTTTTGTAAAGTCTACAATGAAGCTCACATGTCTTTCTGGTCTACCTTTACTTTTTCCTGTGTCCTGAGGGTCTGTGGTGGCTGCTGCTGGCTTTGGGAATTCTACTTAAAGGAAAGTGGTTTGAAAATGTGTTTGCTGCAAGTTGGAAAGATGGTTTGGAATTCAGGAATAAGACATACATGAAATTATAGATTCTATACCACAAGCCACTGGCTCATAACTATAATCCTAACTACTCAGGAGGCTGAGATCTGAGAATCGTGGTTGGAAGCCTGCCAGGGCAGGAAGGTCTATGAGGCTCTTATCTCCAATTAACACCAAATAGTCAAAAGTGGCGCTGTGTCTCAAGTGGTAGAACATTAGCCTTGAGCACAAAAGCTCAGGGACAATGCCTAGGCCCTGAGGTTAAGCTCCAGGACCAGCCCCAAAACAAAAACTAAAGAAACAAGATTCACAACTCATCATCATTCATCGTGAGAGAAATGCAAACTGAATTTCTTATTTTATTTGACTGTGCGAGGCAGGCTGCTTGAACCATGCCCACTAAAAAAATAAGGTTTCACTTTTTGTCCAAGTTGTCCCGGGTCATGATCCTCCTATTTGTACATGAAATGTAGCTGGAATGACAGGCATGTACCACTGTGCCCAGCTTTTTATTTGTTGAATTGGGGGAGGGGGTATCTGAAGGTGTTTTTGCCTGGGTTTGCCTAGAATCACTATTCTTCCAGTCTCAGCCTCCTACTCTCAACTAGGATTTATAGGCATAAGCCACCACACTGGCTTGTTACTTTGGGTGATCTCCACCTAAATAGGATGCGAATATGAGCAGAAGCTGGGTGAACTCTTCTACTCGTCTCGCAATTCTTCTGCACGTCTAAAATTATCTCCAAATGAGAACGTTTTAAAATTTTAAATGAACCATACTAGATAAAAGACTGAATTTAATTATCTTTCTAATTTTTAGACAGGAAATATAAAATAATTGTTAACAAGAAGATGCAATAGACGAGCTGGCAGTCAAAACGATAGGAATGTTAACATCAAATGCATTAGTAGGGAAAAAAGTTGTAAATCTTCTGAATTTCCTGGTGTTTTGTATTTGTCAACCTCCTCCATCTGTAATCTGTCCTGAATTCTCTTCTTTTAGATCAATGCTCTTTATGTGTGTGTGTGTGTGTGTGTGTGTGAGAGAGAGAGAGAGAGAGAGAAAGAGAGAGAGAGAGAGACTCTGCAGGTAATAATCTATATTTGAAAGTTTATTTATTTTTGTTGGCCATGGGCTTGAACTCAGGGTTGTATTTTTTTATTTTGATTTTTTTGAGAAGTACTGGGGTTTGAACTCAAGAGACTTAAGCTTGTTTAACTTGTTTGCTAGAGTGGCATTTTTACCATTTGAACCAAATCTTCATCCTGATTTTTGCTGGTAATTTTGGAGATAAGAGTCTTGACAGACTTTTCTGCCAGGACTGGCTTTGAAACTTGATCATCCAGAGCTCAGCCTCCTAGGTAGCTAGGATTATAGGTGTGAGTTATCATTGTTTGACTCCATATTCTTTATAAAGACTGGGTGCTTGTATGTTGAATGAATACCAGTTTACTTAAACTTTTCTGGATCAAAGGATACATTGGCCAATTTCTTTTATGAAACACACTTGTGTTTATCTAGAAAAAGAAAATCCATCTACATGTGAGTAACTTAGGTAAGGGCAGATTCTCCCTGGTTCGGTAGAATCTGTGAGAAATAAGCTCTATCTTTCTATATTGATGGAAAGACAAGTTTGGATTGTAGGAAGGGTCTAGAATTCAGCTACTTGGGTGAACTTAATGGATTTCTATTTCCAGGATGCGCATCTGAGAGAAAGCTTAAAGAAAGCATCTGGAGCAATGAAAATTAATGCAAATGTCTATTAGCTACTAAAGCCCAATGAAGGGCAAGAATGAGATTCTGCAGCAGAGGAGAAATGCAATCCATAATAATGGAGAAAACAATGTGCGTGGAGACTTCTGATGAAGATGGAAACTTGTAGCACAATTAAATCAAGTCCTTGGACAGCTGAGAGACAGGGCCCTTCATGTGCCCGGGCCTGACTCTGTCAAATTAGGCAGAGGTAGCTGAAGCCACATTGGAGATAAGAGCTTCAGTTCCCTCTTCTGTGGGAGCCACAGCAGTTCTCTGATCCAGCATCTCAAAGAAAATATTTGTGCTAATTAGGAGCGTGAGTGATAGGAAAGGGCCTGGATTCCGTAGATTTGGGCCTTAGGTAATGGCAAACAGTTGGCCATTTATTTATTTGCAATCAAATGACAACAACATCAGTCTTTTATTAAAGGAGGAGGAGATGGTTGGGAGAATACAATTTGGACTCCTGATAATGGGTACCCAATAATGGGTCTCCTCTACCTTCTGCATGCTTTGAAAAATATTGACATTTCAAAGCCCAGGGAAGAGCCAGGGCTTGTGGGAGACAGCTCAGCTCAGGAACTCTGACAAGACCACGTTAGCACAAAGCAAGGTGCTAGTGGAGATAATCAAGAAGCCTATCAGAGAAATCCACAGACTAAGCAGGTGGAGGTGGGGAAGGAGAGCTTGTTGCCACTCAGCTCAAAGAAAGGCCTTTGTCTTCCAAGCCCCAGCTCTAGCATACTTGTACCATCTTCAGGCTTAGAATTTCCTGCAGATGTTTCTAAACAAAGGGGGGAAAATGCTTTTCTGCCCACGTCCACTCGCTCTTGTCAAATGGAGAGCCTGAAACTTCCCCAGGGGTTTCTCAACGGCTCAATGGAGGAAGGAAAAAAAAAAAGAGAGGAAGACTGCTTTGTTGGTGCCTTATGGCAGGTCTGCCAGAATTCCTCATGCTGTCTTGCCCTCGGAGAGGGCGACAGTGATTTCTGCCAAACTTATAAGAGATGTTGTGCTTTTTCCTTTCTTTCCTTCCCTCCCTCTCTCCCTCCCTCCTTCCTTTTCTTTCTCTCTCCTTCTCTTTCCTTCCTTCCTTCCCTCCCTCCCTCCCTCCTTCCTTCCTTCCTTCCTTCTCCCCCCACCCTTTCATTTCTGTCTTTGTCAGTCATATGGCTTGGGTGCTGTCCCTGAGCTCTTTTGCTCAAGGCTAGCCTTCTACCACTTTGAACCACAGCTCTACTTCCAGTTTTCTGGTGTTTAATTGGTTATAAAAGTCTCAAAGACTTTCCTGCCTCAGTTGGCTTCGAACCACAATCCTCAGTTCTCAGCTGAGATCTGATCCTGAGTAAAGGTATGAGACACTGGTACTTGGCATGTTATTGTGCTTTTTAATGTGACTTGTTTTTCCTAGTTGGAAAAAAATCATTTTGTGGATTTGCTTCTGATAAGGTAATGGCATTCAGAAGGGAACGGTTATAAATCTTTGGTGTAAAACAAACAGACTGGGTAGTACTCAGGAGGAAGCTGAGATCTGGAGGATGACAATTTAGAGCCAGTGTAGGAAGAAAAATCTGGGAGACTCTATCTGCAAAATAACCAGCAAAAAGCTGGGTTGGAACAGTGGCTCCAGTGGTAGAGTACCAGTCAAGTAAGCAAGCCAGTAGGAACTCAAGGCTATAAGTTCAAACTCTAGTATAAAAACCCCAAAATAACACCAAAAAATCCCAAATAATTAAGGTTTTCACTTGGCCATAGAATTCCTGACATTTAACTCTCACTAACTTGTGATTTCTAAAACACGTTAGCTGCCTTCCATCCTTTCTAGGTATGCAGTACTGCAGCTTAAGTTCAGAGCCTTGAACTCTTAACTTAGCTGATACTGTACCACTTGGTCCACAGCTTCACTTCTGACTTTTTGCTGGTTAATTGGAGGGATGTTTTTTTGTCCAGGTTGGCTTCCAATTGAAATCCTCAGATCTCAGCCTCCTCACTAGCTAGGATTACAGATGTGAGCCACTGGTACCTGACATACCAGACTCTTTCAGTCCTGTAGCTCCTAAGATATGGACGGAACAATGCTTTTTTTTTTTTCATCATGTGCCATGTGCCTTGCAAGATCCTTGTATCAGACAAAGCTCTGGAGGGGAAATGGACAAGGCACTTCACAGAAGGGATTTGTAAAAGTCACCAACGGAAGAGGAGAACTACTTTGGATGAAGACGGGCAAAGTAGAGAGTATCAGAATCCATAATTCCAAAGAGAAGAAAAGAGGAAGGAAGCTTCTAGAATCCATACCCAGAGGATAGTCATCCGTCCTGGGCCATCTTATGAGCTGTTAAGCTCAGCTTGATCAGCTGATCACACAGATGGAGGCTGTCTATCTCTAATCGGAAAAAAACAGAAATCCAAAATGACATTTTTTTGAGCACTGATGAGACCTTACAATTGGAAAAAAAAAATTCAGACCTGATCTTATGTCAGAGTCAAGAAACGGGTGCCCAGCCAGGTGCTGGTGATTCATACCTTTAATGCTAGCTACTCAGGAGGCTGAGATCTGAGGCTCATGGTTCAAAGCCAGCCCAGACTCTTATCTCCAATTAACCACCAGAAAACTGTAAGTGGCGCAGTGGCTCAAGTGGTAGAGCACTCGCCTTAAGCTGAAAGACAGCGTTCAGGCCCAGGGTTCAAGCCCTATAACCAAGAAAAAGAAGAAAGGAAGAAAGGAAGAAAGAAAGGAAGAAAGAAAAGAAGAAAGAAAGAAAGAAAGAAAAGAAGGAAGAAAGGAAGAAAGAAAGGAAGAAAGGAAGAAAGAAAGGAAGAAAGAAAGAAAGAGTGCCCCAAATGATTGTACAGCATTACCTTCAGACTATGTGTACCAGTGGATAAGAAACATAAGGGGTTTGTGTTCCGATTCGGGTCCTATCTCCAAGATATTTTATTTTGAAATAGGGAAATATTTCATAATTAGGAGAAAAAATACACAAGGCTTGAAATCCCAAACACTCCTGGTCTCAGTATTCTGGATAAAAATATTAATCTGTGGGGCTGGGAAGGTGGCTTAATGGTAGAGCATTTGCCATGCATGAGGCCCTGGGTTCGATTCCTCAGCACCACATAAGCAAAAAGAAAAAAGCCGGAAGTGGCGCTGTGACTTAAGTGGTAGAGCGCTAGCCTTGAGCTGAAGAGCTGAGGGACAGCGCCCAGGCCCAGCGTTCAGGCCCCATGACCGGACCCAAAAAAAAAATAATCTGTAACTACTCCAGATACTATTTCTTCTCATCCTCTGATCTGCTGGATTTCCTTGGGAATCTTGTAGTTGCAACACAAACAGAACAGCCTAGAGTCAGAGTAGAGTCGAGAAGGAAGGAGAATGGATCTGGGGGAGAACATGGGAAATACTGAGCACAGTCCACCCCTTTTTTTTGCCCTGCACCATTCGGTCTAGTCCTTTTTGTGTAAGAAAGTGCTGAGTCTCCAAACAGCCAGGGCAAAAATGTCATTGATTTAGTTTCACTTATGTGGGGAATCGAACACACTAATCACGACGGATGCTGATGGTCTTTCTTTCTTTCTTTTTTAATAAGACAGTAGATGGAGAGACAGAGGGAGAAATAACACAATAAAATAACATCGATGTTACAGTCTTTCTGTCCTGGCTGATAATCATAGTTTTTTTCTTTCCTCACAAAATTTTCCTTTTCCTTTACAGACACCACAGTTTGAATGGGATTCTAAAACCTTAATTCATGTCAGATGAGAAACCCTGGTAGTTTTCATCCTATTGGGTTCCATTGAACAAATCCAGGACAAGGAATTATTATTATTTTCAAACAAGTCCTTCTTGTTTCTATTCAGAATCAACAATTCATGTTCCACCTGGTAATTAGTATTATGCACGAGCAATACCAATCAGTTGAATGATCCCCATTAAGTTTTTGTTCAATGGTGTAAGATGATTGGAATGATCAGAGAATGATCTCAATGTCTAATGCATTAGAACTTCCAAGACCACTGATACCCAGGGCTGTGGGTGTGTGAGCAACAATTAATTAAGTAAATTATCAAGGATATTAGGGGATTGTTCCACTATTTGTTTCCCAACTTCACCACTTCACCAACCATCCTGGCTGTAGGAAAGATGAAACTATGTTGACTCTACTGTTCGAGGAGGTGCATTGAGTCCTGTAGGACCCTGAGAGGGTGGTTCTCCTGATAGTAATGCCACTAAGTCTTCAACAGGCTATTTGGTGGTCCTATTAAACCAGTTGTTTCTGAATATGGTGGTAAGACCAGGTTCCTCAGTGATAAATCAGGTCTGACCTCCTTTATTGTAAAATGCATCCACTAGTTGTAGGCAACCTTAAGTGTGTCACCAACATTAAGTGGGTTACCAACATTAAATAGGTTACCCTTTAATGGGTTAAAGATGCTCTTTAAGTCTATGAATAGCATCCATAGCACAAGCAGCTGGGGTAGGAATGACAAATGGATACCGACAAGGTGTGCCTAATCCTGAAAAGATGAAGGACTGTCCATTTCACAACCACAGCAGTCTATGAATCAGCTTCCCATCTGATAATGGGCTGGTCCCTCAGTGGAGGTGCTACCAAGCATTGATCTCTACTTGGATGGTAAATTGGACAGTCAATATTGGAGGTAAGCTGCATCAGCCTCCTTGAGTATAAAGCCATGCTGTTCCCAATGTGTGTATCATTTATTCCTACAGATAATAGTATTTGTACATGAGCAGTATAGTATTTGTACACCAGCAGGTGACTAGAGAAAGGGGTGCCTTGTTATCCACAGAACTGGACATCTTGTCTACCTGTAGAGAGCTGCCTCCACTGTGGGCACATCAGGTGGGCATTTAAATGAACACAATACCTTCCCAATTCGTGCCGATCCTGTGAGGTTGGTTCTTTTACTTCTCTTTCATTTTGCCTTCGTTCAACTATTTCATTTAGGTTCTGACCAGCTAATTATCTACTTCCTGAGACAGAGTAGAACATCAGATCATTTTTCCTTATATAAACTACTTGTGTGTGTGTGCGCGCGCACGCACCAGTACTGGGGCTTGAACTCAGAGCTTTATGCCCTTGCTTGGCTTTTCTTGAGGCACAACTCCACTTTCTGGCCTTTTGGAATTTGAGAAAAGAGTCTCATGGACTTTCCTGCCTAGGCTGGCTTCAGACCAGGATCCTCAGATCTCAGGCCACTGAGAAGCTAGGATTATGGGTGACCTGAGCCACCCAGTGCTCAGCTTTTGGTCACTGAATGGATTTCAGAACTTGCATAGGAACAAGTTACATCTTCATTTTCACTAACATGAAACTGAAATTCAACATGTCTTTCGATAATGCAGGTAATTAACAAATCACAAATCTGCTCTCCTGTGGCTGTTATGAATGGAAATCACATAATACTTATCAGCATAATGGTTGTATATATCTTGAGTTCTCATTTGTACACCACTACTTTGATAACAGTGCCTTTGTGAAATGATGAGGACTGGTCAGAAATAGTTGATCTTTTCTCTTTCTTTCTTTCTTTTTTTTTTTAAAGCCTTTCTGAAACCTGTCATTGAGAACTGGCATCTTTTGTATAGAGAAGGGGAAAAAACAGACGTTTCTCATTGTAGCTAGTTTCTTCCTTTCACTCCCTGTGTGCACTCTGGTGCCTTTAAAGAACAATTCTTATTTTGAGAGTCTCTTTTGGAATTTACTGAGTCCTTCAGTGCCTTGGAAATGGTAAGAGTTTATTTTTTTTTCTCTTTCTGAACAAAACTTTGCCTGCAAATGAAAGCCTATGACTCTGGGCAGATGGCACTTGTATAAAACTCAGGGAGGGATCTACTTTGGGCATGCAGTGAAAATGGAATCTCCCTACATTTGCATCTCTAATCCGTGCGCACAGCCACGCACTGACATCAGAGACTCTTCCAGGAATTCGGAATGCAAAAAGTCATCAGCTCTATTGGGGGCAGGTCTCTGAATCGAACGGTATTAAAATATATCTGTGTATTTTGTCAAGAAATGAGGCAGAGTATGAGAACTCTTTCTACCACTCAGAGATCTTCCAGCCAGAAGACCTGGATGCCATTCCTGACAAACGGAGGGCAGAATCTCACCTATTCTCCAAGCCACATTTTGGAACATTTTGCCCATGCATCGACTGATATTTTTAACTATGGGAGTGAGATAAATCTTTCAATTCAGAGTCTTGAAATTACCACTGATGGATGCCATGGAAAAAAATGAAAGCTTTTCTTGCCTTAGCTTGGCTAAATGGGAGGACCTTCCTTTACAAACCTTGCAACTACCAGCGGAGCTGCTCTTCCAACACAGAGTTGAGATACATCATTCTCTGTCAATTTCTTTGAGAAGAGAAATGAGAAAATACCTGGACATTCTTCAACATTCGTGCGAAATTTATCTCTATCTTCATGGCTCCTGAAGTTATATTGGGGATCCATAATACATTTTTTTTCTCAGATAGACACACTGTAGAAAGTGTGGGGCAAGGAACATGTTCCGGAGAACCATGTCCTAAGAAACATGCTGGATTTAGGACATTAGAAAAAAAATCAGACTAACTATGCGTGTGTGGTTCAGGACTGTCATCCTAACTACTCAGGAAGTGGAGATCTGAGGATCCTGGTTCAAAGCTAGCCAGGGCAGGAAAGTTCACGAGATTCCCTATTTCCAATAAACCACCAAAAATTTGGAAGTGGAACTGTGGATCAAATGGTAGAGTAGCAGCCTTGAGTGATAAAGTGAAGGAATAGCACCCAGTACCAGCACACACACACACACAGAGATATGTGGGTCAAATAGTAGAGGGTTCCTTGTTCCACGTCTCCTCCATTTGGCCATTCAGGTCACCCTTCCCAACTCTATTCAAGCTTTCCTCCATCTCTATCTGGTATACTTTTGTGTCCTCATGTCAGGAACACCACCCATGTCTTAACTGTAGATCTTTCAGAATTACATATTATGAGGGTAGGTACATTGAATGTGGTCCCCATGTCATTCTTTTTTCCTTATTCCAATCCTTCAGCACTATTCTTATTATATAGGAATGCACACAAGACGGACTTCCTCAATGAACAGCACGAAGGACCTCTTCTGACATGGGGTTTGATAGGGTGATAGATGATTGACAACTTGCTCGAGGCTAAAAGATTCTCTAGCCTTGGTATCGCCTCTGCTCCAGGTTCCCAACGGTCTCCCTATTTCCTTCCCTGCCTATGCCATCAAGTAACACTGCTTTGCCAAGCAATCTGTAAAGCATTCTCCACATCCACACCCATTGATCTTATTCCTGATCCGTTACCTCCCAGCCAAGGATCCATACGTTGTGCAATGAAATCGTTGCGTTTGGGCACAATTCCTTGGAGAAGTGTATTAGAGAAATAATCCAAGAAATAGAATGTTTCAATAGGGAGGGAAGGGATGGGAATGTGATGGTTTCATTCTATTCCAAATGCATCGTGCTTGAAATGATCTGTCAGTGGAGCAATACCAAATTTTAGCTTGACCTGGAGTATACACCAAGTTTAATCACTTGTGAGCAAATTCCATTAATGCTACTAGAGATGATAGGTTCTGGTGAGGAGAGAAGAAAAGCAAAGAATATGCACCGGTAAGTCTCCAGGAAATGCTAACGACAGCATCCAGCAAGTTCACTTTCAGTGTCAAACTTACTTCGCCCTGTTTGGGTAAAAGGCTCTGACATGGGAAGAAATGTGTGTGTGAGCAGGTGACTTTGAAGCAAGGCAAAGAGCAGAGCTTCCTCCTAGATAGAGGTCGGTTGGGAAGATAAATGTTCCCCCTGCGTCCGTACTTCACATCACGGACAGAGTGAGAGCCTACTAGTTTATTTTCCTGCAAAGGGACGTGGTCACGTGACACGTGAAGAAGGAGCCTGCATTTACCTCCCAGGTATTTGACCCTGTCTTTCTGAGAGCTACTGGGCATATTTCAAGTCTAAATCCACAGGAGAGCGTTTGCAGGGCATTTAGACAGAGGAAGAAACAAACTGAACTGAGAAACATTAATGCAATTGGATTCCATGACCTTCATCCATGTCAAGTACAACACCCTCGTTTCATGTCATATTTTTTGGTAATACAGTTCGACTGTCATTTTTCTTTTAATTTTTCTTGCCATGATATGAAGTTCCTACCCTAGGAGTTTTTTTTCCCCCCAGGAAGCACATGATTAATCTTTTATAGACCTGTTCACCTAGGTTTGAAGGTAGTTTGTTTACCACATTGTCATTCTTGTGAACTCTGAATCCCCTGGGCTGTGTGTTTGTTAAGCCAAGGACCCTGGCTTAAAAGGAATGATGAGTTCAGTTCAACCTGAGAAGACAGAGCCATTTGGGTTCAATTCAGAGGAGCAGGGAGGCTTTATAAAGACAGAATCAGTGGCTGGTTAAAAAGAAAAAGTATTTTGTTAACAGAAACCCAGACCCTTCTTGCTTGAGAGATTGTTTGTGTCTGTGTGTGGGAGGGATAAAAAGGAGACCTGAGTACTCAGACTAAACAAAAAAATGTTCTTATTTAATAGACATATCACTGTCTTCCTCTAAAGAATTGCTTTGAGAGTGTGATCGAAGTATATTACACGTATGAGAATTTCGCAATGAAATCCCTTTGCACAATTAATAGCTGCTCACAAAGAGTTTTACTTTAACCAAGAGTAAATTTATTAGGGTTGGATACCTTTGAGCTTTATGAATAAGTTTGGGGAGACCAAACTTGCTAGCTACTTAGAAGAGAAGCCCAGTAGAACAACGGCATTCATCAATGTCTCCAAATCCTCTGGAAAAAATCCCATTTTGCAACTCTCAGTGATTTCTATACTGTTTCCTGAGCATGTCCCAGCCCTTTAGTAAATACACATTCACAATCTACAAAGGAATTAAAGGAATCCCTATGCGCATGTCTGGAGCTTCTTCTCTGGGTAGCTCCATCTTCAATGATGCCCTGTCCCAAATTCAGCTCACATCATTGGCCCTGAATTCCAAACTATATCTTTTCAGCTCAGGATGCTAACCCATCCCCTCATTAGCCTGTGATCCAGGAAGTAATCTTGGACAGAAGGTGGATGTAGATGTGATAACCCCATGCACTCTTCTTCTCTGACAGATGACAGAGGAATGAACATAACTTACTCACCTTCTTTGCTTAGTTTGAGATTCACTTACAGTAGAAAGGCTAATCTGGCACCAGATACTCCCTTGTGATTAAAAGCAAAAGTCTCACTTACTTATGCTAGAGTAAGTTCAACCTCCTGTTTCATGTGGAGCTTGCTAAACACAACTGTTATGTCTCCTCACTTTCCTTTAAAACAGTCAAAAACGTATATGTGAGCAACGGGAATCCTCTGGGCTAAGATCATGACATACATAAAATTAATATAGCTGTAAAAAAGAGAGAAATTCTACTATGAAAGCATAAGTTGGCATTTCAACTTGAATTTCAAATTTGGCATGGTAATTTTTTAAAACTCTTTCAAGGAAGCGTCTAGAGAAGTATGATTTTTATGTGAGACCCTGATTGACGTGTCTGCCTTTGGATAGGAAGTCCAGTGCATTTCATTTTCTTATCCTATCCAAACATCTTGATTCTGGCCTCGATATCATGGGTCAATTCCATAATGTCCTGAATATTGTGATTATTTTGTGTTTGTGGGGTTTTTTTTTGTTTTAAACTTTAACCTCTGTGGGTAAGATGAAGGAGAAGAGTCTATTATTTTGTACAGCTTGTGTTTAGCAGTTATTTATTTAGTTAGTTCGTGAGGGGTAATTCTTTAAGCAAGTGATAGCAGTGATCTTGATGTGAGTCATCTTTCCTAGGTAACTGCTAGGACTTTCCTGGGTAACTGTGTGGGCTTTCCTGCCCTGGCTGCTTAAAGCAAGCAGAGAGTTTTAAGGAAGAACAGGATTCCCTTTTTAAGGATGTAGAGGGCTGGGCGCCAGTGGCTCATGCCTGTAATCCTAGCTACTCAGGAGGCTGAGATCTGAGGATCACGGTTCAAAGACAGCCCAGGCAGGAAAGTCCATGAAACTCTTCTCGCCAATAAACCACCAGAAACCCGGAAATGGCACTGTAGCTCAAGTGGTAGAGCACTAGCCTTGAGCTGAAGAGCTGAGGGACAGCTCAGGCCCAGGGTTCAAGACCCACGACCGACAACAACAAAATAAAAGGATGTAGAAGAAGAAAAGTCTCACGGACTTTTCATTTCTATGGTTATTCTGATGTACAATGGATCAAGGATTTAATATGTCCTAGACTAGAGCTCTGTGGTATTATTCAAATTCTCGTGCTGCTTATCCAGTAGTGTATTAACTGAGCAGAAAGAACTGCGTTATAAAGGTAGACTGAGCTCAAGATTACAGACACACACATCCTACTGTATCTCACATGTGGATTAATATCTTTTTATCCAGAGTTCAATAGTATTTTCTCAACCTCTTGCCAGCCCCTTATCCAAGAGGAAAGATCTCTCTTTTCTTTCCCCTTCTTTCTTTTTCCTGTCCTTCCTTGCTTTCTTTTTTGCTCAAGGCTAGTGTTCTACCACTTGAGCCACATCTCCACTTCCAGTTTTTTGCTGATGAGTGGGGGAGATAGAGTCTCTCTGATTTGTCTGCCTGACATGGTTTTGAACCTTGATTCTCAGAATTCAGCCTGCTGGTGAGCCAACAGTGTCAAGTGCAATCTCAACTTTTTTTTTTTTTCTCTGATAAAGATAGCTGGAGAGATCCAGGTACGAGTGGCTCATGCCTGTCATCCTAGCTACTCAGGAGGCTGAGATCTGGGGATTCCGGTTGGAAGCCACCCCAGGCAGAAAAGTCCCTATGAGACTCTTATCTTTAATTAGCCACTCAAAAGCCACTCAAAAACTGGGAGTGGCACTGTGGCCCAAAGTGGTAGAGTGCTAGCCTTGTGCAAAAGAGCTCAGAGACAGTGCCACAACTGAAAAAAAAAAAAAAGGTGTCCTTGGAGAAACATGGATTTGTGGATAGTATGTAGGACTTGGATGATGTGTCAGCATTTCTGGTTATATGTTAATACATTTTAAAAGAACCTGAAATCATTCATTTTTGCCATAATTGTTAAGATTTGGTTGCTTTCTTCACTGCAGTTGCTGCAAGTAAGGAAAGGACATTTTTGAAGAGTAGGACCCAATTGGAACTCTTTTCTTGGGCCAATTGACTTAAAGACATGACTTGGATATATCCAGGCCATCATTGGCTCAGTCTGATGATGAGTGAGTAGATTTTTCTACTGGAGGGGGAAATTGGGACTTAAAAATGGAGGGCCTTGACTTCAGATGCTGGTGCTTATGCCTATAATCCTAGCTCCTCAGGCAGCTGAGATCTGAGGATCATGGTTCAAAGCCAGCCCAGGCAGGAAGGTCTGTGAGACTCTTCTCTCCAAGTAACCAGCAAAAAAGCTGGAAGTGGTTCTATGGCTCAAGTGATAGAGCACTAGCCTTGAGCAAAAAAGCTCAGGGATAGTGTTTAGTCTCTGAGTTCAAGCCCATGATGGACACACACACACACACACACACACACACACACACACAAAGAGAAATAGAGGACTCTGAATGCCATAGGACTTGAACTTTTCAAATGGAGGGTTCCCAGAATAGGAGCCACTCCTTCTAGGATTGTGTGAGGTCATTTAATAGAGCCCAGAGAAACACCAAGACTTCTATTCAAATTTGTACACCTCTTATTTTATTTCATTTTTTTGCTTGTCCTGGGGCTTCAACTTGTGGTCTGGGTGCTGTCCCTGAGCCTCCTTGTGCTCTACCACTTGAGACACAATGCTACTTCCGGATTTTTCTGAGTAGTTTCTTGGAGATAAGAGTCTCACAGACTGGAGCTGGGAAGGTGGCTCAGTGGTAGAGCGCTTGCCTTGCATGCATGAGGCCCTGGGTTCGATTCCTCAGCACCACGTAAGCAAAAAGAAAAAAAGCTGGAAGTGGCACTGTGGCTCAAGTGGTAGAGCGCTAGCCTTGAGCTGAAGAGCTGAGGGACAGTGCCCAGGCCCAGAGTTCAGGCCCCATGATCAGACCCCCTCCACCCCTCCCCCCCAAAAAAGAGCCTCACAGACCTTTCTGCCCGGGCTGTCTTTGAATCACAAACCTCAGATCTCAGCCTCTTGAGGAGCTAGGATGACAGGAGTGAGCCATTGACACCTGGCACATCTCTTCTCTTTAAACAATATTTTTGTTAGTCTTGAGCTATTTTAATACACCTGCACAGCATTACACAACACACACATATGCATACACACATCTGCATATGTGTGTACATATATATGTATATATGTGCATGCATAGAAATCTCCAAATTATTGGTACAGGTGCAATGATGCTTTTTGCATAAGGCAGCATTGGGCCATGGCAGTAGTTTGGAAAAATGAATTGTGGGGACCACCAATAGGGACCCTAAAACAATCCTTTGCCCAATAGGGTTTATGAGCTTAACAGCTAATCTGTCTTATGGGGGAAGCCACAATGAGGCCATCTGAGTGAAATACTCTAAGACTATATAAAACACATAAGACAGCACACTGAACAATGCAAACAGAATTTGTATTTAACACTTCACAGCGGACACTAGATAATAGAAATCAGTGACTCCATCAAAACCTCAGGAGAAGCCTTCAAAAAAATAAGACGGGGAATTTGGAAGGGAGGTACAAGAAACCCTTTCTGGATCTGGCTGAGCAGATTTTAAATTGTTTGTTTACGTGGCAGTCCAACTGTCTGTTCTGGAATCATTGGAGTTTTATACATGGTAAAATAAAAACATTAGAAAGCTGTCTTCCTGTGTTTCACACCTACAAATCTAGCTACTCAGGAGGCTGAGATCTGAGGATCACAGGTTAAAGTCAGCCCGGGGCAGGAAAGTCTGTGAATCTCTTATCTTCCATTAGCTACCAAAAAGTCAGAAGTAGAGCTATAGCTTAAGTGGCAGAGCCTTCGCCTTGAGTGAAAAAGCTAAGGGACAGTGTCTAGGCCTTGAGTTCAAGTCCCAGAAATCATACACACCCCTTAGAAGCTAGAGTTTACTCTGAAGCATTGATTAAGTTTTTAAGGCATCTATACCTTTGTCCTATAGGATACTATTCATCATTCCATGGTCCAGCGCTGGAAAAACATTAGCAGAAAGGCACACCGCTCAGGGAACAGCCAGGCAAAGGAATGGACTACCCAAGCATCCATAAGTAGCAGGTTCCATTTGTTCTCAGCTCCTTCAAGCCCTAACAACCTTTTTATGCCAGAAGTGAAGGCTACATTTTCTTCTTTCTTTCTATTTCCTTTCCCAAACCAAGCTGAACCTATATTTCAAGGAACAAAGTGGCAAACTTTCTAATTTAGTTAAAATTCCTTGTAACCTAAGAAGTAGCTAAACAGGATCTTGGTACTGAATGGTCTGTTTGCCAGAGTGTGGTCTCCGCTAGCGTGACCAATATTTTTAGAGACTGCTAACAGTCAGCAGCCTAATGAAAGATGTGACAGAAATCCCCGAAACGTTTGTCCTCTTTAGACAGCCCAGACTGGAGAGAAGAAGACCGGTTCTACAATCACATTTTCTGTATTTCAAAGATCTCATGTATCTCTGCATATACCAAAGATCTATAGATCTCTGCAAATCCATAGATTAAGACTTGATGTTGAATTGGTCAGGAAGGATCAGCTCTTAGCTCAAAGAGACATCAGAAAATTCTAAGAGGTTGAAAGCTACTAGAAATTGGAAATAAACCTAAGTCACTGGAAAGAAGGAAATCCACTTTTCCTGGAGGAAACACGATGCATTTGTTCATAAAAAGGGAAGATACTTTTTTTTTAAACTGGAACAAAGAATTCAACTTCAACAATAGAAATGGAATTGCACAGGTTACCTCTGGTTTGGGGTTTCTTGTGATCTGTATTTCTTCAAGGAAGTCAGGGAAAGCTTGAGCTGGGCAGAGGTCAGGAGATCTAGTCTGCTCTGCTTCGTGTTGAGGACTGATTCTTGAGCATGATTCTGAGTGGAACCTGTTACTCTTGGGCCTCAGACTCCTTTTGGTATAGCAAGATGCTTCCAACAGCCTCTTAGGATTTTCAGAATGTGAATTCTTATCTATTGCTTTCCAGATTTCATTCTTTCCCCCTCTTTCATTTGCTGACATGATACCAACAGTTTTTCCATTCAGTAACCCTATCCTGCTCTACTCTGGGCCTGAGATTTCTCAATGGGATGGACAGAAGCAACAAGAAGTCCCATGTGCCGGGCGCTGGTGGCTCACGCCTGTAATCCTAGCTACTCAGGAGGCTGAGATCTGAGGATCGAGGTTCAAAGCCAGCCCGGGCAGGAGAGACCGTGAGACTCCTATCTCCAATAAACCACCAGAAAACCCGAAGTGGCGCTGTAGCTCAAGTGGTAGAGTGCTAGCCTTGAGCTGAAGAGCTGAGGGACAGCGCCCAGGCCCAGAGTTCAAGCCCCACGACTGACAAAAAAGAAAAAAAAGAAGTCCCATGTTCCATTGGACCTGGCTCAACATGTTTTTTCTTTTGTCAGTCATGGGCCTTGAACTCAGGACCTGGTTGCTGTCCTGGAGTTTTCTGGCTCAAGGTTAGCACTCTACCACTTTGAGTCACAGCGACACTCCTGGTTTTCTGATGGTTAATTAGAAATAAGAGTCTCACAGACTTTCCTGCCCGTGATCCTCAGATCTTAGCATCCTGAGTAGCTAGAATGACAGGTATGAGCCACCAGTGCCCAGCTTTGGCTTAAGCACATAGTTATGTGGTATGTCATCACTGAAGAGCAAATGTGCTTCACTCATCCTTTCATGTTTTGGTTATCAGTTTCAAGATGCATCCCTGATTTCAGAAATGTTTCAAATAAAATAATCATATACATCTGAGGGCCATGTAACATAGCAATGCAAAGGAGCATGGTGATTGGCAGAGTTGACACTGAGGGAGTAGCGGGAGAGGTGAGGGGAGAGGAGACTCTGCCCAGGGAGGGTGTGGTTAAAAGCCTTTGAAAGGCTTTTGTGTAGCAGTGTAGCACTGGAACCCAGCCTGCCTGTCTTCTATTCTTGGCTCTGCCACTTACTGGCTGTGGGACCTAAGGCTAGTTCCTCGGTCTCTTTGTAATTCAGTTTCCAATCTGTAAAACAGGGATAAGGCTAGCAATTGCTTCATAGAATTGTGGTAAGGATTAAATAGAAAGCATGTAGAACAGAACAGAACAGAACCAGGCACCTAATAAGCACTCCCTGAACATTACAGTGATGGGATTGTGTGATTAACGCCTGGCTTCCCACCAAGAAAACAGGACAGAATGGTTCTGCTCATTTATCGTGGTACCCAGTGCCCATCAGGGCTTACTAGATAGTGAGTGCTCAATAATGATTGCCAAATAAGTACATTAGCTATTTGTGTCTCCTGATGGACATTATCCAGTTTGTCTACCAGTAACCCCTTTTGTCCATCCTTATATTCTGACCTGGCTGGGACTTAGATCTGCTCGATGAAATGGTCATAATTAAAATGCACACCAAAGTTCATCACTGCACTATTCACCATTGCCAAGTTATGGAAACACCCCAGATGCTCTTCAATGGACAAATGGACCAAGGAAATGTGATTATATATGTATATAAATATGTAAATATGCACACATCTATGGTCATTTTTAGGAAAATAAATAGGCCTGGAAAAAAATCATGTTAAGTGAACTAAATCAGGCTCTCATAGACAAAGGACTCATGTTTTCTCTCATATGTGGAGGTTAGATCTAAATTAAATATCTATGTAAGTATATATTAAATATCTATGTAAATATATATAATAGGTTCATGTGTATATCTACACAAATATACAAATATATTGACTAATGGATGGTATATGCAGGGGAGGATTCCCACACCTTGGAACAGCTAACTTAGAGTTTAACAAAATCAGTGCTAGGAAGCTGGAACATGTGTGTGCATGTGTGGGTGCAGGCCTCTGTGTGTGTGTGTGTGTGTGTGAGCATGTGTGTGTGTATCAAGGGAATGATGGTAGATGAGTGTAGAAAGGAAGGATAGGAAAATACAGCTATAACATTTAATGTATATACGCAAAAATGAAATTAGGTGAATTGAGAGGATGGGTGGGGTTGGGAAGACAGTGATGAAAGAGTAGCATTGATCAAGATGTGTTGCTCTCATAAACTGGCAGGTTGAATGGAAACCCCCTTTGTACAACTATTTAAGGACAGTCAGCAAATAATAACGTTTTAAAAAGAAAACTTTGGCACAGTTAGTGAATGTTGAACAGCACTACATTCCAGGTCCTGGCTGACTCTGTCTTATCAGCCTATAGAGAAGTCTGGCCTACTAATAAGAACAAAAGTAGATGCTAGAAATAAATGAGTACAAAGACCCACTGTTTCTGTGGTTCAACTTTTTCAAGGCTGTGCTGATCAGGAGGCAAGTAATGTCCTTGAGCGACTCCACAACCCAGATAAGGCTGTCTAACACAAAGGGACTGTCCCTGCTTTGACAAATGGGACTGACCTTCTAGTCCTGGTAAAACATTCTGGTCTTCACAAAGTCTGTATCAGATGAGGGATGATATATGGCTGGAAGTATGTACATCTACAGGCAGGTGTTAACTAGCTGCCTTGTTATGCAATTAACCCACAATTCATAAGTACATTCTGGAAAAGAACGGAAGTTGTATTTGCTATCTCTTCTGGCTTTTTCTTTTCTTTCTTTTTTCTTTCTTTCTTTTTTTTTTAGTTAAGTGGCTGTATTAAGAAACACTTCTGAAAGAGAAAGATTCATTAGTCAGAGATTCTGAGAGTCTCCGTCTCTGAATTAAGACTCTGCAATTCAGCCTCAAATAACACTTGTCTAAACATAAGATGAGTTAATTAGTAGAATCAGAGCAATATTGAGCTTTCTTTGTGTATTTTCCTGGATGCTTACCTCCAGCAGTTCTTGACGACGAGAACCACAGAACATCTTTACTCTATCAGTCTGGAAGCAAAGTGGCAACTGAAGAATGAGAATTTCACATTTAATTTGAATCAAGGGAGAAAAAAGACATCTTATATTATTTGGTGTTCAGCTCTTAGTTTCAGATAGGAGCCTGCTTCCTTCTGTATTATCTCTGTGTCTTATCCAACATGTCAGCTTGGCTCTCCTTTCTCTGCAGTTAATTCAAATTGCTGTACTTCCTTCCTGCTCTCCCCCGCCCATAAACTTGCAATTTAATGCCACTGTATATTTTCAGATGCTTGAAATTTTTGAACTACTAATTGAAAGTTTGATTCAATTTGTTAAAGTGAGGACCTGGGAGGGTATGATAATTATCTTCAAATAGTAGTAAGTCTGTCATGGGAAAGAAGAAACACTGCCCTGGAAAGGTATAGAACGGGGGGACAGATGCTTCAGAGGGAGTCTCTAATTCATTATAAAGATGGATTGTTTGTCAATCAAGATTGAGTCAGAAGGAAATGGGTTATCCCAGGAGACAGTATGTTTTATTTTCCCAGGCTAGAATAAACCCTAGAATTTTTTGGAGTTGGGAGATTTTGGGATGGTCATTCAGATTGTTATCTACCATTAGAGTCTCCTCGTTTTGGGGTCCAAGTTCCTGGCTCCTTGTGGTAGAGTTGTAACTAGAGTTCTAGGCCAGAGGCTTAACTCTAGGGATCCCCATATGTCAGGTCAGGCTAAGATGAGGTGAATATGAGGGACAAGTAGTGAATGGAAGGAAAAAGAGATTTCATAGACAGTTTGTGGGAGAAGGCAAAGTAAGCACTTCACACATCTTCAAGGGACAGGCTTGAGATTTAGGTTTAAGCAGAGGAGGAATTGTGGCAGGTAGGAAGAGAGGTTTGCATTATCCAGCACTCCCAGCCAGAGTGTGGTTTGGTTGATCAGTACCTCAATTAAGGTTCTGTGAAGGGTTCCAGAGAAGTTACTATTGCTGCCATCACTCCATCATTCAAAGGAGCGGGGTTGGTCCCCAGGAGGTGATTCTTCCTGGCCCTTCATTGTGGATACTTGTCCTCATTTTAGGGGAAGAGGCACTATCGTCCTTTTCCTGGAGGGAAGTACTTTGAGTCAATTCTGTCAATTCTGTCCTTCCCGAAACTCAAGGTGAATGCAGGAGAGATTGACTCAGCAGAGGAGACATGTGTGAAACAAAGACAAGAATGCCAAGCATTTCTTCTGCTTGCAGCTATTCAAGTAAGGAATATCTAAATACCTGCACAAAATGGGACTCTATGATTCCCTCTGGATATTAAGAGCTTCCTGCCCCTTCCAGTAGAACCTCCATTAGCCTGGACCATTTTAGCCGGGGAGATTGAAGAACAATCTTGTGGTAGAAGAATCAGCCTTGGAAAAAGGTTTTCCTTTATAATACAAGGAAGAAAAAGAGCAAGAGGAAGAATTAGCCTCTTGTGTGTACATGTGTGTGAGTGCACATGTTTGCATGTGTGTGTATGTGAGAGAGAGAGAGAGAGAGAGAAATAACTAAAACCTAGAAAGAATAATCTACTCAGGTCAAGATTTTCTCAAATCTTACCTTACAACTTCACATGCATGTCTAAGTTTCCCCTAGAACTTACCATCTCTGGATATAAGACAGGCCACTATTTTTTTTTTACCTCTCTAGGGGCAATGGAGACCCCAAAAGTTCATGTCGTCCTGTTGAATTCAGGAAACTGATATCCCAATGATAAGTCAGCCATTTTAGAGCTGGAGGTGTAGCTCAGCAGTGGAGTGTTAGCTTAGCCAGTGAAACTCATGGGTCATGAGGCCTTCATAATCGGCTGTCCAGGTATCCAGTTCCCTCTCTGTGGTCCGTTCCTTGCCTTCCTCCCCTCCAAATATCAACAATATACACTGGCCTGTTATGTAATCTCTATTTTTATGGCCCATTATGTTATCTCTATTTTTATTTTATATTATGGAACTTCCCCTGCCCCAATCCTCATCCTCCTGCTGGTGTTCTCTGAGCCTTTGGATTTAGCCCTATTTGTTTTCTATCAATCATGATGAGCCGTTTTGCATAACACCACGACATGTGAACTTTCAGGTCAAGTTTGTCCAAAGCGGGTACCTGCTCCCTCAATTTTCTATATAGGATCAGACTCTGGAATACCAAAAAATATAGAATTAAGCTTAATACTTTCAGAATCTTTCTTTTTCTATGGAACATGCCTTTGAACTAGGCACCTAATCATTGTTTTCCCTTATGACCCTTTTCTTCCAAGACCTAATATTTTGTCTCTCGCATAACACACAGAGCTCTGACTTGGTTTCTAATTCCCTGTAGAACTTCAGGGAGTCTATCACACTCCATAAAGATTTTATAACGATGGAGGGAATTTTGTCACAAGTGTGGGAAATCTCACCTGACAGTGACATAATTTCGACTGAGAGGAACCAGCTAGTGAATGCACAAATTACTCAACTTCAATTCACCAGGCTTTCGTCATGGCTTTGTTGGATCTAGCATGGCCTGTATAGAAAAAGGGAGCTATTTTCTGGAGGAATGAGTAATATTCAAAAGATGGTAAAAGTTACTAACTCTGTAAGATAGCATATCATATGAAAAGATCCAGATGAGATCAGAGATCCAGATCAAGGAACAATCTTGGATTAAAGATGGTTATGGATGGTCTGATTAGATATACAGCTTCTTCTATCAGTAGGCTGAGTGAACTCTAACCCTTTAAAGCTAAGACTAAAGAAGGGACATGACCTCTATGTTTTATATCCTGTAACATCTACAACAATCCAAAGGCATCAGTGCAGTGCTTTATTGACTTCAGGGACAGAGAAATGGAAAGAAAATCTAAAGATGTGCCCAGATAGAACGTAGCAGAACTGGGATTTGAATCCATATTTACAGCCTGCAATGCACTATTCACTGTGATGCATCAGTGTTGCATGTAGGTAAAAAAAAAATAGTGTTTCTGCATATTTTAGCCAGAGGACTATGAAGATGGAAAAATTGCACATTGAAAAGAGCACTGTCCTGAGTTCATGTGGGGGTGGCTAACAGCCAAAGGAGAGGTTCTATTGGGGTTCCCTCTCCCTGCCATTCCTCTGGCCAAAACTCCACTGCTCCTTCAAAATTTGTGCTTCTTGGATCCAGCCTTTCCTTCCTCTCGCATTCTATGTGGTCAGGAAACACGGAATAGCTTTATCCAGTGCTGTGAAATAATTCTTCAGCTCTGTTTCAGTCTGGAAAAACACTGGGAGTTGTTGACTATCATCTGGCTTTAACATGTGCCCAGTCCTCCCCCTCCTTATCTGTTGGTAGAGTTAGATTGTAACTCACACAGTTCAGGACAGGAATTATTAATTCATAGATTTGCAGTAAGCAAACAAACAGACAGACAGACACAAAATAACCTTAGGAGTAGCTTTACTTTGGGAGAACAGAGATGCTTCTCTAATAAAAGATAAAAGAGCCTAATAGGGGTAGACTTGTGCCCCTGAGATAAGAGGAAAGGTCATTATTTAAATCATAAATGGCTAGAAATGCAGATCGGATTTATATGGCTGCTACAAATCCATAAAAAATGCTTGCACCCAGATGCATGCATAATAATCCTGAATTGGCTATGAAATTTGTCTTCGTGAGTAAAGAGAAGGGGGAGGACTGTTGATGCTGTTATGATTCTTACTCCATCTTTCCGAGGAAGACAGGATTAATAACCAGGAGAAATAAATCATGATGTGATTTTTGTACATATGCACAAAGCCAATACAATGAATATTTGATTTCCTCCAACTTCTGTAGGGCTAAATCAATTTGAAGAGATAATGGTAGAGGATTAAGTTATTGGAACGCGTGTAACTGTAAAGTTTTGAATACAGTTAACTCACAAGTTATTATGATTTCAGTATAACATCTGTTATCATTGAAATAACAGATGTGCCCTGTGTTGTGAAGCTAAGGGAACGCTGGCTATGCACACGGTTTTCAAAAGAAACTGGGCTTGCCTTAAATCATTTGCGAAATGCAACGCTGTGAAAGCGACTGTAGTGGATGGGTGAACTGAAGAGATGTCCCCCCAAATGAAGCTATAACACAAGTCATGCTGTTAATAGAGCCAGTCGCCTTAACATTCAAGGCAGGTGAAATATTGTGAGTCCTTGCATTCTGTGGCATCCTAGAAGAGAAATTATTGTACTTAAGGATGCAGAAAAAATTTCAGTCCATAAAAAGGAAAATAGCAACCCCAGGAAGTAGGTTTGATGAAACAAATAACAATTTATCAACATCACTACACCATTGTCCTTGATTTTACTACCTTCCTATAGCAGCTAAATTACAAACTTCGGACTAGTGAGTCATGTTTACTCTTTTTTTCACCAATAATTATATAATAATAACTACATTAATAACAATAATAATTTGGGAGCCCTGGGAATTGAACTAAAGGCCTCGAGCTTGCTCATAGCTGGTGCTCTACTACTTGAGCCATGCCTCCGGGCCAGCTTTTGTATGATTATTTTGGAGATGGAGTTTCACAGACTTTTCTGCCACACTGGCTTTGAACTTCGATCATCCAGATCTTAGCTTCCTGAGTAGCTAGAACTATAGACATGAATCTATAGGCTGCAAATCCTAAATTTCTTTGTCTTTTTAATCCAATTGGGCATGTGCTTCAACAAGCACCAGTGGATATGGAAAGCTTTGAGAAGAGGCTACTTGAGCATGAAATTTTCTCCTAACAATTAGAAACTTGTGGTCACTTTTCCTGTACTTGCCCAGCAAAGAGTTGGCCTCAAATCAGAGGCTCAAAATCTACATGACTGCCAGCACTGTACCACATATTCCTTTTAAAGCATCTCTGTGGGTTTTCTATTTACATTCTGTGGGTTTTTGTTGTTGTTGTTGTTTTGTTTTGTTTGTACTGGTACCAAAGCTTAAACTCAAGGCCTCATGCTCTAACTTGGCTTTCTCACTCCAGGCTAATGCTTCACCACTTGAGCCACACCTCTACTTCCAGCTTTTTGATAGTTAATTGGAGATAAGAGTCTCACAAACTTTTCTGCTTGGGCTAGCTTTGAACCACAGTCCTTAGATCTCAGTTTCCTGCATAGCTAGGATTCCTGGCATGAGCCATTGGTGCCTGATTATATTCTTCTGATCATATTTTCAGTGTTGTTTGGCTAATATGTTGTGTAGAATTCTGAAATCTGTTATTACATTTAAATGTTTTTTTTCTTTCTCTACCTGTCCAAAATTGTACCTTTTCAGTCTAATGGGTTCAGGGAAATAAATTCTACCATATTGTCATTTATTAAGATTTATAGATGGGAAAGAATATACCAGAAATGTGTTGGTTGGGAGGGGGGGGATGGTGGATGAAATCTAATTAAACTTGACTCTGTCTGGTTTTCAATTCTACTCCAGCTGACAGCTCACTCTTAGGAGAAAGAGGTCCCAATTGGGTTTGCACCATACACGCATACATACACACACAAAGACTTTTAATAAAATATTCAAGATAGTGGAGGACTTTTAGCATGGATAATTTTATTCAAATGTTCTCTATGATCTTCCTGCTGGTAGTGGGCTCTGAACTCAAGAGCTTCTCTGGGAGGACAGGACTATTATGCACTATGTTCGAGATTCTATGAAAAGTCAATTTACTCTGAATCAGATGCACCATATTTTTAACTTCAAGACTAAAAACTTGTCTCAGGGGTTTTAGTTTGCTGCCATGATTCAATTCTTCTTCTTCGGCAAATAAATCTTAAATTTATTTTTAACTGCTGCTTCTCCCCTTTCCTTTCCCTCTCTCCTTTTTTTTTTGTCTTTTTAAACTTTGTATTTGCTTTTTTTTAAAAAAAATTATCCTTAAACAGTTGTACAAAGGGGTTTGAATTTGACATGTCAGTTTGTGAGTACAATGCATCTTGATCAATGTCAAAAAAAGAGATTAACAAATGGGTAAAATAACAGAAAGGGGGTGGGGAGAATAAAAAAAAAAGTGTGGAGGATACAGGAAAAATCCTCTGGTAAAGTGCATGCTTTCATTAAATAATGCCTGTAGTGAATTTACCTGCCGTTAGCTTTGCCTCTGGTTTCTGAGAACTTGCCTCCCTGGGCTCAGTCCTTAATGAGATAGCTCCCCGCTGTGTCTTAGACACTTTAGCTCTCAAAAATCTCTATCTCCTACCCCATTTTTCCCATCCATTACAGGATGATCATGAGCAATCGAATGCATGGGTTGAAATCCCTGTTAATCAATTGGACGATTCCCTCTTGGGTTGTGCTGGAGGAGGAAGTTTTCATTATTTCCCATAATTAGCATGATCTCTTTGGAAATTAGCTGAATGGACTGACACGGTCATCTGTGGTGGATCTGTCATGTGTCATCACATTATTAACTTTTGGTTGGGGGAGGGGAGGACCGAAGAGTGAATAGGGGAAGAACGGTCTATGGGATTTTTACTTTTCCTTACCGTGCTGGCACTTAACATGAGTGTATGAAAGGCAGAAATGACTTGAAAATGATGAGAAGCCACTTTGGGAATAGACTGGATGGCATGGGGCTTGTTTTTTTACAACTTTACTTGGTGAGTATGGTTAGAAAATTGACCTACCTCTCCTCTGTCTAGCTTCTGCCTCCATGCAAGGGGGTCCCTCATAGTAAGGAGACCCTAAAAATAAGGGCACACTAACATCTCAGAAGACAATGTTGCAAAGAGAAGGCGCATGGTAAAAATAAAGTTATTTGATTGCGCCAATGGATCCCAGAGTGGAGAATTAGCTTCTCTCCCGCCACAGAGTTTCTGAAATTTCAATACCACAGATGAAGAAGGAACAAGATGTTAGCTTGGGACTTCGAATGCCCAGTTCAACTATAACTCAGACAGCGATGAGGGGCAGTATCTGGCCTGCTCTCAGACATCCTTCAGTTGACTCCTCCATTAAAAGGGAAGAGAACAGAACCAGAACCACAAGAGATCTTCATAGGCTGAGAGATAGTGTCTCTCTTGCATGCATGGTGAGGGCTGAATGAGTTAGACTCTGGTAAAGATTCAGAGGAGTACCTAGCATATGGCAAGGATTCAATAAATGTTGCTACTTTCTTCCCAGCCACATCCATCCATCCATCCATCCATCCATCCATCCATCCATCCATCCATCCATCCATCCATACATCCATACATCTATACATCCATCCATCCATCCATACATACATACATACAGTCTCTCTCTTCCTCTCTCCTACTCTTACCCCCTTCTCTGTATCTCCCCCGCTCCCTCCTTTCCCTCTCTCTTCCTCCCTCTTCTCTCTCCACCCTCTCTCCTCACTCCTTTCTCCTCTCCCTCTTTGCCCTTTCTCTTTTCTACCTCTCTCTCCCCTCTCTCACCCTCCTTCTTGTTCTCTCCTTCCCTCATGCCATTTCATCCCCTCCCCCTCTCTCCCTTTCCCTCTTTCTTCTCCCTCTTACCCTCTCTCTCCTTCCCAACTCTCCCTTCTCCCATCAGTTGATTGCCTTTGCTGTCCTATCAATTATCCATCAGTCCCTTAGTGACATTTGGTTTTATGCTTTTTGTATTCTGCATTATGACATAAATCTCTCCTTCTCCCCTACCTTTTGTCTGAAACTTGGCTCATTGGTACAAAGACTTTAATGACCCTCATTAGTATTGGAGGGACCCAGCTGCTGCTGGCTTCCTTAGAGCCAAGCTAGACTCACATGGGGCTTTATTTCAGTGGGCTGTGCTGTCCATTCATGCAAGGTCATTGCTAGTTCCTGTGCTTTCTTCCTCCATCTTCTCTGTGCCCCTTCTGGCATGCCCAGCCTATTGCCAGGAATGGGGCTGCCTTCTATGGTTAAATCCCCACTTACTTGGATTGCAGTTTCTTGGGGGGATGGAGGGTGAGGAGAGTCCTATGGCATATATTCCCAAGGCCAGCAGCTGTTCCAAGGACGAGTCTGGTAGCCACTCCCACCACCCCATTGCCAGGGGGTGTGGGGTAGCAGCATCCGGATGAGGTGATGGGTAAGGAACACCCCCACATCAGATGAATGACCGACCCTCTCTGCATTCTTGCTTCATGGAGAGGCCGGGTTGAGTGAGGTTTTGCCAAGTTCTCAAAGGGAAATAAAAAAACAGTTTCCACTCAACTTCACATTTCAGAGAGAACACTCTGGGCCACTTCTTGAGTGAGGCTCCTGTAACTTTAATGTCTCCTCCTGGCACCATTTTCTTGCCTGGCTGGGCAATGGCCCCTTTGCCTTGGTCTCCAGGAGCACAGAATTTGTTCCATGCCTCCAGGGCAGGCCGTCCCAGGTCAGCAGATGGCTTTCTGATTACTATTTCCAGCCCATCTTACCTGACCATTCCTTCACTGTATGAACAGCTGTTTCCTTCACTCCAGTGCTGCCAACCTGATTGGTGATTTTTCTTCTGCCCTTTTGTTTGTAGAGAACATAAATCTTTCCCTTTTTCTGACCTGTCCTGCCGTTCTATCCACCTGTGCCCGCCTTGAGCAATATATAACTCTTGCCAGGTTTTGTTTCCTTTGCTGGCGTTAGCCTATAAACCCAACTTTCTTCTTCCTTCCTCTCCTCCCTTCCACTCTTCAGGGCTGATTCAGCATTCCCCTAAGCATCTGGCTTCCAGGTAACACTTGGTCACAAAAAGGTACATTATCTTGTAGGTCTAATCTGAACCGGAAACATCCAGGAATGGAAATCTCAGGCCTGTTGGCCTCCTTTCTCTTCTTGCCTTGAATCTGAAGAGATTTCATTTCTCTAGGTTCACAGTGACTGTGCTAATTGAAAATGAATTAATTGAATAACTTGGGGCTTAGGAAGGATTTTTTTTAAGTTATTGAAACACAACTAGTCAATTGAGTCAATCTAGTTTCATGTTTCACAATGATCATAAAAATTGGATATGAACTAAAGAAGCCTACATGCTCAACAAAACGCCTTCCGGATTCCTGACCCTACTTAATCAAATGCTATTGACCTTTCTAATTGCTGTAACTGTTTTCATTGGTGTTCGATTTTTAGAAATTTGTTTTGGTTTCTTGGAATAGAGAAGCATGTCCCAGGTACATTTTCTTTGGGTGTTTTGTGTTTTGTCACAGGCACGCAACACTCTCAAAATATTTGTGTCTTACTTCTGGCCAAAAATGGAGATTGTGAAATAGTCACTCAGAAACATTTGTAGCAACAAACTAGACAGAAAGAGAGGAATCAGCTGTGGTTATAATAAGCTTTGTAGTAAAATCATGAGATTTTGGTTTTTACCCGTAGAATCCAGGCTCTTACATAACACACACACACACACACACACACACACACACACACACACGCACGCACACACGCACACGCACACACACGTGTAATAATGAATTGAGAAATCTTTCCATTTCTTCTGAGTGTTAAGCATATGGATGTCTTTCACTTCTTCTTCTTCTTCTTTTTTTTTTGTCGGTCATGGGGCTTGAACTCTGGGCCTAAGCACTGTCCCTCACCTCTTCAGCTCAAGGCTAGCGCTCTACCACTTGAGCTACAGCACCACTTCTGGTTTTCTGGTGGTTTATTGGAGGTAAGGGTTTCACGGGCTTTCCTGGCTTTGAACCTCAATCCTCAGATCTCAGCCTCCTGAGTAGCTAGGATTACAGGCATCAGCCACCAGCGCTCAGCCTTTTTTGTCTCTGTCTTTCTCTGTATGTCTGTCTTTTTCTCTCTGTCTCTTCTAGAGTTTGCTTGTAGCGGGTCAAACTCTGATATGTTATTTAAACCTAAGTATCTAAATAATATAGAAAGTCTATATTGTGTGTGAGATGTCTTGAAATTGACTTAAACTCAATTGAAAGGGCAGCCAACATATGGGTGGAAAATTCCAATGTGCCAATGATATGACAAATCTCTTCACCTCCAAGAATTGGCATGCTGAGTCCCACTGGAATTAACTGGTCATTCCATTTCTCTGACACAGCAGAATAACACTATGGTCTTTGTATGATGATTTTTATCTTTTAATGGGTTTGAGGGCTATTATCTTTTTCAATCTTTATACCAACTCTCTATGGGATAGATAGATAGATAGATCAGATATAATCTGCCCATTTTATTTTTAGAAAAAAAATCCAAGGATTTGGCTGAACAGTCTTGTGGGTTATGTTTCCACTGAAGAACCCTTGACTCTACCAGATCCCAAGGTGTCACGTGAACTATTGAATTAAGAGCCCATTTCACATGCCACTTTTGATACATATCCCCGCCTTGAGTACTCATGATTCATCCATGCTTCTTACATAATTTGCCAAGCAAATAGAACCTTAGGTTATTCAGAATACCTTGTCTTGTTGATATTTAGTTGGTTGGGAAAAACATTTATATCTATACCTATCATCTATCTATCTATCTAATCATAATGGTATAATTACTGTCATCTCAGCTATGTGTGAAATACAAATAGAAAGTGATGGTCCAGCCTGACCTGGGCATAAAGAGGAGCAAAACAAAAAAAATCACTAAAATAAAAAGGACTGGGGACATAGCTCAAGTGCTAGTAGAGTACTCAAGAGCCAGGCCCTGAGTTCAAACTTGAGTATTGGCAAAATAAGTGTCTAAGTTGTTGTTTTTATTAATGTTGGTGCTGGGGCTTGAACTCAAGGCTTCACACTCTTGCTTAGCTAATTCTGCCCAAGGCTGGTGTTCTACCATTTGAGCCACAGCTCTACTTCCTGCTTTTTTGCTAGTTAATTGGAGATAAGTGTCTCTTGGATTTGTCTGCTTGGGCTGGCTTTGAATCAGGATCCTCAGATCTGTATCCTGAGTAGCTAGGATTACAGATGTGAGCCACCAGAGCCTGGCGATTGTTCCTACGTTATGAAGAGGGGATTATGTGACAAATTTTTTCCTCCTCATTCATTCTGTATGTGTCAACTAAAATTTTCCTGTGTGTCATTGAAGATTCAATAGGAACCGTCATGGCAGAGGCCCGCTTCCTTCCCCAGGCAACAGAACTGGGAGTTTTTGTTTTGGAAAACACGCCAATTTAATAAAGAAGAAGCCATGGAGAGCTTCAATGACCACAGAATGTCTTCTTTACAGCTCCCCTTTCCTTTGGCTTAGCACCAACCCTTTCAATAAGCATGAACTTAGGAAAGAAAAAGCTACATAAAATTTTATACTTCTCAATATTCCGTTTCCCTTTTTTAACTTGCAAACTCAAGCCTGATTGTACTGTCCTCTAACCAAAAGACCCCTTAAGGCAAGAAACACATTATGGAAAGCTATTTATAAGGTTTAAATTATCCATATTAACATACTTAAGATTCACCAGTGTGGTTTCTTGATGCCAGATCCAATCTACAGAGAAGCTTCTGCCCGCTGTTATAGAGTTGACTACACAGATTCTTGCAGGAGGAAAATGCAGAGTACCATCTTATGTGCAGAATCCCTGGAGAAGCTAACTAATGCATCCCTCTGCCTCTGGCAGGACCAAAAGCAAAACCCATTTAGGTCTCTGTACAGGCCTCGATTGCTATTTTGTTTGTAGAAGCTGATTGGTTCCATCTCTTTCCATTTTTTGTTAAGCTGTAGGCCAAGTATGAGAGGGGGAAAAATGACTCCATATACACATACATGTGGGTAGATAGCCAGTCCTTGGTTGTTAAGTATTTATTAGAATTCTCCTGTATGAAAAGACAGCATTAAGTTCAGAAAGTGAAACTCAGCATAGTGAAAAACAGCTCATGACCATGATCCAATTTGGTTGGGGACATACTAACCAAAGTAGAAGTTATCATTGAAAGCCGGGCACTGGTGGCTCATGCCTATAATCCTAGCTAGTCAGGAGGCTGAGCTCTGAGGATCTCAGTTCAAAGCCAGTCCAGGCAAGGAAAGTCCATGAGACTCTTATCTCCAATTAACCACCGGAAAAAAGCCGGAAGTGGCGCTGTGGCTCAAGTGGTAGAGCACTAGCTTTGAGCTGAAGAGCTAAGCGACAATGCCCAGGCCCAGAGTTCAAGCCCCACAACTGACAAACAAACAAAAGTATGATTGGATGTTGTGTGAAAATGTGAAAACCTCTCGTGTGTGTGTGTGTGTGTGTGTGTGTGTGTGTGTGTTTGCCTCATGTTTGAGTAAAGACACAGGATGCTGTGTAAGTGTCCTCAATCTTTACCTCTTGCTGATATTCTGTTACCCACCTCTTGGAATATACACTTTGATCTGTAACCCAGAACCACCCCAAGTTAATATGGACTCTCTGACCCATGAAAAGTAGAGGAGAGAGGATACTCTGAAGTTTAGTTGTGTCTGTCCGGTAAGCTTTTCCTCGCCTCTCATGGAAATTCAAATATTTGTCTTGTCATTATAACTACTATTTATGACTGATCCTGGTTCCGCCATCATGCGTGGTGTTAGCTAGATGTCACCAGCAGGTTAGGAAGACATGACACACATAGTCATAATTCAAGATGGTACTGGGTTGTGTTAACCTAAGGATTAGATATCTCAACATGTATGAACACAGACAATTCTGTTCATATTCACTTGGCCTTCTTGTTCGGGAATTCTTTCATGTCCTGAGAATTTCTGTCACAGCATTTCAAAACAGCAAAACCCTGATTTTTAGGGAAATTTGAGACTTCCAGTTTTCAAACCCTGAATTTCTCACTCTCCTCGTTGCTCAGAACATTGCTAAGGGTCTTCATTCAGAATGATGTAGGAAGCTCAGAAAAAGTAGAGCCAAGGTCTCAGTGCAAGCTTGTCATTCATGACACTTCCACTGAGCAAGGTAGGTGTGTGTGTGTGTGTGTGTGTGTGTGTGTGTGTGTGTGTTGGGAGTGAGATGCTTTTCACTCTGTCTCTGACCTACTTGGGTCACACAGTATAGAATGACACAGAACACTGAATGGAAACACTCATTTCTGTGTTCATTAAAAGGGCCATTCTGGACTAGACCAGAGTCTAGGCTAGTCTTTCCACCATGCATTGGTGACTAGTAATGAAGATGCTATAGCAGAGGTAGTGACACAGTGGAGCCAGGAGAGGCAAGGGAGCCCAGCCATGAGATCTACAAAGTGTTTCATACATTTTGACCTTTAAATTGGGCTTTGGAGGATGCAGGATTCCATCGGATGGAGAAAAATGTAGGAAACACCATAGGCAGAGGAATGCTGTGTACAAAGCAGTGCTCCTGGAAGACAGTGTGGTCAGAAGTTAGAGGAAGACCTGTAGGATGGAGAAAGGGCTGAGTTTAGGACAGCAGTTTGAGGACCTCATTATAAAAGACTTTTGATAAAGTGCCACAGTTTTGGTCCAGTCTTAGTGTTTCCCTCTACCCTCCATATCTCCCTCTGTCCTCCTAAATTAAAACAGAATGGACTTTAGTTTCTGTGTTATGAAAATAATGGCTGTTTTTTTTTATTTCTAAGTATATCAGGATATTGCTTGTAGGCATTGGTGGCTCACCCCTGTAATCACTGCTACTAAGGAGGCTGAGGTTTGAGGATGATTGTTTAAAGCCAGCCCAGCCAGAAACATCTGGGGGACTCTTATCTCCAATTAACCATTATGAAGCCCAAAGTAGAGCTGTGGCTCTACTCTGTGATAGAGTCCAGGCTCTGAGTTCAAGCCCTAGGACTGGTATCCAAAAAAAGTTATTAAAATATATTTTGTAAAACTTCATACCATTTCTAAATCCTTCTTAGAGAGTTTGATCCAGCCCTTTAGGGGTGGAATGTATTCCTGGGGAAAAAACACAATCCTAGGAGCTAGTACACTTGAGATTCCGGAAATGAATATCTTGCAAAGAACCAGGCTGGAATATCAGAAAAACCAGCTTTTCCTAACAGATAAAGAAGGTGAGATAAAGAAAGAGCTAGACAGTAGATTTGGGGTTATAAATGAATATTTTTTCCCCTCTGACCACTTCTCAAATGTAATTTCCTCCAAATTCCTCTTCAGATCAAATGGGATTCTGAGACAGTGTTTGACTGTGTCTAACTTCAGGTTCACTTGCCAACCTTTGGAACTTCTTTAATAAGGAGCAACTTTGTTTCTTTAGTTTTGTCATGGTCAAGGAGTTTTTAAAAAGCCTTGGGTGATACCCTTCAGACAAGAAATTCCTGCTTACATGTAAATGACTGGAGGCAGTCTTTCCTTAGGGTTTGACATGGGTGAAGAGAGAGAGAGAGAGTGTGTGAGAACTTCTTGTACCTGAGCAAAACAGATGGGGGAAAAAAAACAATGAAAGAAGAGATACTGGATATGGTAAGTTTAACACAGGTTCTTCAGGAGTTTTAGACTTTGGAAATCCTCTGCAACAGGTTGTTTTCTGGCTTAGGTAGTTTCCACTCAACATCCAGCTTGCATCTGACCCACAGGAGAGACTGCACAGTGTTGAATGGGTAAATGAATTGTTAAAGAAAATAAAACAGCACAGGGTTTTCTTCTCTGGATCATGGCACGTATCACACAGGAAGTGGTGCTCGGTGGGCAGATGGTTGGTAACATCTCAGAGGTGCCATTGGATGGCTACGTTTCATCCGGACCTCTTCAGAGAATTTCGTAGACAAAGTAATTGTCACAAACTATCAGTGAGAGGCAGAAAACACTTCTGATAAGTCTGATCTTCATTTAGCCGCTTCCACTACAGAGAAATTCTCACACCTCAACGTTTTCATCCTTCATAAAAGAAAAGATGTCCCCTAGAGCTGTTTGAACATAAAATGAAGTAGGCAGAGTTGAGGCACAAGACTTGGTACTGTATAGATGATTTTTTAAAAAGCCCTCAAAACATGTTGTTGTTCTGTGTTGATCACAACAGGTGTCAAATTGAATGGGTATGAGAGTTCCCTGTCAGTTTACTATGCTGTGCAGTCATGACTTGGGCTGTGGACTTGTGTGTGAGTGGCATATTCTAAAAGCATGAAGTGGTCCTTGATACTATGTTTAATGGGTTCTTAGGAAAGGGCTGGATTGCTGTGTACTTGACTCAGCTCACCACCCTGCAAAGCTCTCTTTTAATAGGGTTAAAAGCCATCTACTTGCTCACCTGAAATATATACCCACCCACTGGCACCCTGGATCTTGATTACTATTGTAGGAGATTCTCAAAATTCCTCAAAGCTTACTGAGGATCCTGGTTGAGACTATGAGCTAGCTAGCTCTGGGCTTGATTCTTCCTCAATAAGAAGAGGGTTCATGGATGCAGCAATTGCCTAAGGAATACACTGACACAAAGGTGCTAAGTCGATCCTGATTCGTTGCTTCCAACCATCTCTGAGGGTGCGTTGTATTCCTATGAAACACCAATTATTATTTTCAATGAAGGTGGAAGTGACTTGAAAAACCTTTAAAAGTAACACTTATGAATATGTTATAAAAAAAGTTGGTCTGGGTTTATTGAAGTAGCAGATACTTTCAATGAATATTAATGAAGGCATAAAAGAGACACTGGGTTTAAATACCAATGAAACTGAGAAAGATAAATTTTAGCAAAAATGATTAAAATAATTGGTGCTAATATAATTTTTATATGTCCTGAATTTTTAAGGGACAAGAAATTGCTTTGGAATTCAAGGTCATTAGATCATGTGTTTAAATGCCAATTCAGCTACAACAGTGTCATTATAAACTTCCCACCAAGGCTTGTAAAATCTATGTGGGAGTCTACTTCAATTTCCCAACTTTGCTCTTTGGGAGGGTGGGGGGAAGAAGTTAAAGGGAGAATCCATCACCAGCTTGATATTTAAGCTCATAAGCAGCATAATATTTAATGTACAAACTGCTGAAAACAATTGATTAACTCATGCAAAGGCAATCTATAACACAATACAAAGACTATAAACATAAATAGGCAACTGTCACCACCATAAAAACCTACTAGTTTAAGTGTACTGAGAGCTAGCTTGATGTAGTAATGCACTTCTGGTATTCTAGCACTCAGGAGGCATAAGGAGAAAGATCAAGAGTTCAAGGCCAGCCTGGACTACATAATGAGACCCTGTCTCAACACCCTTTCCTACAAAATAAACATTAAAGTTACAATGTCAAGTAACAAAACAGAATTAATTCTTCTTCTCAGGGCTTGAGAATGATGTCCTTTGCATTCTTGATCTGCCTTTTCTCTTGCTAGTCCAGTTTGGATTTCTCTACAGTGTTAGTCACTCTCTCTGTTCCCTATTACGACTTCTTCAGAAAAATGTATCTGGTGGTCACTTAACTGGCTGCGGTGAACTAAATCATTTTCCCTTAGGCTTGAACTGGGGGTGAGGGGGAAGGGGTGATGGTGTTGGTAACTTGATCTCATCTTTGGGAATCTTGATTTATTTTCTACCTTCTTTAGCTTAGTTTATTTCAGAGGATTATAAGTAACCATTTAGCTTCTAATGTGATGCCTTGCCTTCCTTCCTCTCATCTCTCCACCCCTATTTTATCAACTTCCCTCTCCTCCTATATTCTCCCTTTCCCTTTTCTCTCTCCTCCTTCTCTTCTTCCTGTCTGTTTTCCCTCCTTTCCCCCCTTTATCTTCCCCTCCTTCCTTGTTTCCTTCTCCTTCTTTCTCTCCTTCTACTTCCCTCTCTCGCTGTCTTCCCTTTCCTTTTCCTCTTTCTTTCCTTCTTCTCCTCTTCATGAGCTCAGAATTGCATGGCATTCGGGAACAATGTAGACCCAGCATTTCTAGATATTTTAGTAGCCAGTTTTCAGGGTTATCTTTAGTCTGTCATCTTTCCAGAACTACAAGTTTGACCCAGTTTCCTTCTGTCTCTGTTTGGCCATGTGTAGTTCTGGCTTCGTCCCCAGGTTTTGCAACATGGATTCTAAAGGGCTCTCAGCTTTTTTCTCTCATTATACCGCGATGACAGCAAGTTACAGTTCTTCATACCAACAAATCGAGAGACAAAGAGATGCTCCTTTCTGGTAGCTTGGCCAGCAGAGAGTAATCTCACTTTTCTGGAAACATCTCGGGTCTCACTAGCACTCACTGGGCTGTGTGCCCACCGCAAGCATCTGGCTGAGAACGGCTGACACCCGACTCTATACATAAAGTAGTAGTCCACACAGTCTAGGCACATGGGTGATGACCGGACAAAAATTTAGGGTGTTGCTTTACAAAAGTTGGGGGGATATACACTGACCAGGTAGTGACTGATGCCTTTTTAAATTTTGTCTATGATAGGGCTTAAACTCAGGTCCTGGGTACTGTCCCTGAGCTCTTTTGCTCAAGGCTAGCACTCTACCACTTGAGCCACAGTACCACTTCTGATTTTCTGGTGGTTTATTGGAAATAAGAGTCTCATGGACTTTCCTGCCCGGGCTAGCTTTGAGCTGTGATCCTCAGATCCCAGCCTCCTGAGTAGCTAGGATTCCAGGCATGAGTCATCGGTGCCCAGTATAACAGATGCCTTTTGAACTTGAGTTTGGGGTCTCACCAGCTATGGGTTTCTTCAGATGTCAGTTCATAAGGTGCTAGTTATGTCAACTGTGGACTTGGCGGGTATGGGATCATCAAATGGGGATAAGAAAATGCTAGATCTTTATCTGTAGGCAGAAAATGCTATGTTATGATGTTCTTTACATGAGGAATAAGTCTGTTATGAGGTCACCCAGTGCTCATGGCTCATGTCTGTAAATCCTAACTACTTAGCCAACAGGGATCTGAAGATGAGATACAAAGCCAACCTGGGCAGGAAAGTCCATATGAGACTCATATCCCTAAGTAACCAGCCAAAAGCTGAAAGTGGAGCTGTGACTCAAGTGGTAGAGCACCAGCCTTGAGCGAAAAAGCCAAAGTATGAGGCCCTGAGTTTAAGGCCCAGTACCAGCACATATGCGCACACAGTCCTTAAAGTCAAGACAGAAACCAGAGCTCTTACAATACCAACAGTTGATGGTATTATCTTGATCACAAATAACAACATAATACACAGTTACATAATAGTTTGCCATATCCAAAACATTTTATACTCATTTACATCAAATAGTATTGGTAAGGCTGCTTTGAGTTTCATTTCCAGGAGCAGAATTTCCATAAACATACAAAACAATCCAATGTAGAAGTAACAGTTTGTGGTAAAAATAAAACTTTATTTTTCCATTATAAGTAAACATGTGCTTTGAATTACAACACATTAGCTTTACTCATAATTTTATGTTTAAAGACATGGCTAATAGCGAAAAACAAAACAAAACAAAAGATTGGAAACTTCATGAATACTGAATTGTATGTAATGGGGTGGTTAAATAAATCCTAATGGATGTATTCTATTGCATTATGAATAGTTGATTTGAAAGGGACATTGTCCAATAACTCAGATCAGGAAAAGTTCACTCTGTATGAATTAACAGCAATGTACAAACCTACCTATGTTTGCAAAAAATGAATGCACAGCGGTGAAAAAAATCATGCACACGCATGGGGAAATACTCAAACTATTTGGTAATTTTTATAGTAAGTTACCATGCAGTCAGAAAGGGTATCTTTCATTCTCAGTTGGTATGGTCATGCTGATGCTTGCTTATTCTTAAAAAATTAACAACTGTAAGATTATGAGGAGTTATTTAAATACTGGCTTCATGTCCATATCTATTTGCACTCCTTAGTCCAGATTTTCTCCTTGAATAACTCCTTCTAAAGATTCTCACTTGCAGGTCATATGCTTATCTATCTATCTATCCATCCATCCATCTATCTATCTATCTATCTATCTATCTATCTATCTATCTATCTATCTATCTATCTATCTATCTAAACATCTTGTCTAAAGTATGTTATTTACAGGGGAAGATTCCAATGATATAACTCTTAAAACAACTAACTTACAGTTTAACAAAATGAATAACGGGAAGCTGAATCATGTATTGTCCATGAGAGGGGGAAGAGATTTGAGGGGAGGGGGAAGAGGGTGTCAGACAAATTGAGGGAGAAAGAGCAGAAGAACACGTCACAATATTCAATATGCACTTGTGAAAAGGGAGTCAGGTAACTTGGGATGGGCTGGGTTTAGGAGAGGTGAGGGGGAATGATGGAAGGGATGATACTGATCAAGATTCATTATACTCACAAATGGATATATTTTATCTTTAAGACAAAAAAAATAAAGACCATGCTTTGGCTCTGTAGTTTGGTCAAGACCTTCTCTGATGAGTTTCATCATCAGCTGCCCTGATGTTGTTGATTTAAGAGGAGTTTAGGGTGAGATTTAGGTGGTGCAGACTTCAGTGACTGTTTGTAATTTTTAATGCATCCAGAATATGGCTGAAGTGAAGAGAAATTTGTCCACTGGCTTGAAGTTAACAGGATGTGAGGCTAATGGGGTACTAATTGAACAGCAAATGCCTAATTAGGAATCACGGAGGGCTGGTGTTGGCAGCGTGGGTAACTCCTGTATCCAGCAAGTGCTGAGCTGTGAGTTTTGGAAGAAGGTCTAACAAAGCTTGGCCATTTCTGCCCTTTGCCGCAGCCCAGTGGGCCTTGTCCTTCCAGATTTCCTCGGCAAGTGGTAACGGCTGGGATTGAAATCTCGATCTGTGCAGATTGAAAGGATGGGGAGAGAAAACTCTTCCTTTCCAAAGATGAAGAAGATAAGCGATGATTTCTAGGGCAGGCTATCGCTAAAGTGATTGCACGTCCCCTGATAATTTGGGGAGCTGGTAACATTTATAGAAATGGGAATGTATTTAAAATTCAAACATATAATTTCTACTATTTCCAACCTCCCATATGTGTATCACCAAAAGTGAATTTTGAGAGCAGTAGTGGGAAAATACTGCCTGGGGATAAAGAAAAGTTACTGCAGGAGTCTGGTTTCTATAATAATTTATTTCACAATAAGAGCAAAATTTCTTTCCCCAGGGGAGATTTGACAGAGTAATTGCAATGGGGAATAGTCACTTTTCATTTCATTCTCTCTCTCTTTTGCAAACTTTCTTTGTCAAGCAAAATGTATAAATCTTCCTGAAAGAGTAACTTAAACAAGCTATGTGGACTGGGAGAGAGGAATGTGTGTGTGTGTGTGCACACATATGCGTAATCAGTCATTCGTGTATTCATTGTTGACTTTTCAACAATCAAAAGGGGAAAAGAGGGTGATGCATGCTTAGAGACATTATGAAATACATCTTTGCAGATTGTTATGCAGTCAGGTGCCTGGACCACAAGAGTGAGCTTAACATGCATTGCCTTTGACCTGACTCATCATAGTTTTATTGTAAAGATTTTTAAAAATTAAAATTACAGCGCACACACAGACACACACACACACACACACACACACACACACACACACACACACAGAGTACTGGGGCTTATATATAGAACATAGTGCCGTACACTCTCTCCTAGTTTTTCTTACTCAAGGGGGCTGGTACTCTACCACTTGAGCCAGAGCTCCACTTCTGTCTTTTTGCTGGTTAACTGGAGAGAAGAGTCTCTCCCACTTTGTCTCTTTGATCCGGCTTTGAACCTAAATCTTTAGATCTCAGCCTCCTGCTTAGCTAGGATGAATGCCAGGCATGAGCCATGAGCATCTGGCTTCAATTCCCAGGTGGTTGATAGAAAACTTCACGAGTCAAGTTCTGAGGTTGAATTGCCTCTCCTGACCCCAGGTTTCTAGATCTGGGCAAGAAGGTACCTCTCCTTCCTCTTCCTCTCCTCAGCCACTACCAGGGGCAGCTCCTTCTTTTTTGCCTGCCTTTCAGACTCTTCACTCCTGGGCATGCTGTTCCGTCTGCCCAGGTCTCCCCTCATCTCCCTTCATCTTTGGTGGACAAATCCCCAATCCTTCCTCCAATTCTAAGGCTCACTCTGCATCTTTCCTTAGCTTTCCTAGACAGAATCTTTTATCTTGCTGGGACCAGTGAATATTTTCCTGCTCTGTGGTAGCCTCCTTCAGATGGTGTATTTGCATTTTTATGTCTTGCTTCTTCAGACAGTGGGCGAGAACTAGGTCTCTTTCAATTTGTTTGCGTCTCCAGTTTGCAGCCCAGAATCTAGCACTCAGGAGAGCACCTGGAAACGCAGAGCAAAAAAGCATGAGGGAGAAGGGTCTTGAGTTCAAGTCTGTGGGACGCTGGCAGATTCCTTCACTGTTTTAAACCTTGTTTCTCTTTTCAGCCACAAGATAGGGAGGATTAAATGAATTACATACAGGGTTTATTACAATGCCTACCTCATAGTAAAGACTCAGTAAGTACTAGCAACTGCTATTAATAATGGAGATCAAGTCTTCAATAATCAACTGAGGGGGACAATAGGGCTGACAACTTTGTAAATGACTTAGTGGGAAAAAAAACATTTAATTCCTTTTCTTTCATTCCATCCTTGAGACAACAAAGATCAGGGAGCGCTACAAAACTAGAAGAGTGGATCATGACAGGGAAAAGACTTGCCTTCTTCCCAAAGTTTTTGGTTGTTTTGTTTTTATCCCCCCTTCTGAAAGGCCTTCTCCCTACTTAGACAAAGTTTAGAGTTTCTGAACTTTCTTTTTTTCTTCAATCAGGTCAAGCAATCTTCCGCAGGGAGGAACCTCCACCAAAAGCCAAGGGATGTGCTCCAAACTCCCAACTCATTAATATCACCAGCATCCTAACAAATGGGAGGCCAGAGAGCCAGACCGAGCAGCCACTTGGTCACATGGTAGGGGTCTGCCCCGGGGCCCTGCACACATTGAGTGGACGGGCATAAGTGCCATCCATATTTCTCTGCACAGCCCTGGCCACCAGCTCTCACGTCAGCCTGCTGAGCCGGCTTGGCTGAGGTTCTAGGGGCTTCTCAGAGAAGATTTATTCCTCAAGACTGACCTACATGGATGTATGTATCTAAATTCACAAAAGCTTGAGTTTGATGGCCAGCAACAAAAAGGTCAGAGGAAAAAACAGGCAAGGCATTTAAATCAAAATGATGAAGCTGGGTAATTTCATTAGCAACAATTGTATTTACTGGAAGTCACAGATGGTGCAGTTTAGCTCATGGCCAAGTTTTGAGGACAAAATAAGAATGAAGGAAGAAATATTTCAAGGGAGAGGTGGTTAAAAATTAAATAGGCACCAGATGGTTCAAGATTGTCTTTCCTATAAATTTGGTGAACGAGGGCCTGCTGAATCTAAAGGCTTTCTGAATGGGGTTAGAGTTTGAAAGGGAACTTTTAAGAATATATAAATAAAGACTTTAAAAGAGAGACAGAGATTAAGTATAGAATCATATTGAAAAGAGGTGACAGTTAATTATATCAAACTTCATTAAATCTTATTTCCCTTGGTGAGATTCATTCACTTAGCATTTCTTGAGAACCTACTGTGTGCTAAGCTCCTATTTTTCTATGTTGATAAGTGAGACCAAGGAAGGTTATATGCTTCTGGAATGTTGAGAAGGGGGAAAAACATGTTGCCATGTGCATTATCATGTAGACACATGTGTCTTCTCTGATCCACGCGATGAGAAATGCTTTGATCATTTCCCATCTTTTAGAGATTAAAACTTGAAATATGCATGAACCCTTTAAGGGTTGGAACTGTCAACACTTCTAGACTTGGAGTGCTCGATGCCCGGTGTTACTTTGAGGAAACAGCAAGTCAGCTGATGGTGAGTAAAGTTGAGAACCGCTGTACAAGGCCCACTCCTCAACTGTGCCTTCTGGAAACGAATCCACCCCTCCCTGACCTCCCAGGTATCCTTGGCTGACATCTTTGTACATGGGTTTCCCTGGCTGCTTTTGGTGGGTTGTTTTTGTTTTTGTTTTTGCCCTCTATCCCTGTGGTCATCACCCACATTCAGTTCAAGCAAATCTCCTTAGACATCTCTCCTGGTACAAAGGGCTGGATCATGCACAGCCAAAATAAGACCTCTAAAGGTGGATGGTAACTTTGGTAGAGTTTTAAGTAGAGAACCATAGGTCACACAGATTGAGAGAAGAAATTGCTATGAATGAAGTGGTTGTTGCCACCCTTCCCTTTTTGCTGATATAAATGATTGACAATATATGAAACAATCAGAAAGCAATATAGAGCAGGCAAAAGTTTGGAGGGGTTTGGGCCTTTGGAAGGAGGCCAATGGTATTGAGTGACGCCCACATCCTGAAGTTTTCCTCTACAGGACTGCAGGCCTCTCTGTGCAATGGTAGTAGATGAGCTCCAACAGAAAGTCATCTCTTGATAACATCATTATTGCCAGAGCCCCAGTCATTGGGACTGGATATACGGGACAGGGATGATCCTCACATGCACAGATAAGCTTCTCAATTCATTAGTTGACTATTGAGCATATTCAAGGAAAGATCTCAGGATCTAGAAGACACAAGACAGTGAGATCACTGAAAACCCCAGTAGCTTCTGAAGTTAGGAGGTGAGTCTGTGATATAGAGGAGCCAGGTAAATACCTTGAGCTTTCCATTAAAATCCCAGAAAGACTAACAGATATCTATCTATCTATCTATCTATCTATCTATCTATCTATCTATCTATCTATCTATCTGTCTGTCTGTCTGTCTGTCTGTCTGTCTGTCTGTCTGTCTGTCTGTCTGTCTACAGAGAGAGAGACAGGGGCAGAGAGACAGAGACAGAAGTAAACAGAGACACAGAGAGAAGGAAGAGAGGAGAGGAGACAGAGAAGAGCAAAGACAGAGAGGGGGGTGGGGAGAGAAAGAATGTTTTAGGGGGAAAGTTCTCAAATTAACCCACTTACCAAAATCTAAAAACAAAACTTCCATGAGTTCAAGGTGATTACAAGTGGTTCAAATATCTACAGAAACAATGCTTGGCAGCCTTCAGAGGAAATTACAGACAAGATAATCGAATTTTCCCAACAGAAGAAGCTGGGAATATATGAATTATAAGGTTTTCTATTGTTTGACTGTTTATTTGCTTTCTTGTCCATGGAGGGGAAAATGTCTCTATTCGTCAACAGTTTCAAATTAGGTAACATCACACTCAAAGTGCCTTGATTGACAGGGTTCCAAAAATCTAATAATCAGCAATGTTTCCAACACTCACAGCAATGGAGCCCAACTACTCAGCTTTCAGTTGTAAAGTTGTTGTTTTTTTTCTTCAGAATTGTAGCACTGTCTCACATTATACCTTTCCATTCTACCCTATATCAACTTATGGTGATTTCATTATATATATTCAGGGTATTTCTAATATTTCAGCCTCTTGATTCCTTGACTTTCTCTTTGCAATGATCCTATCCTGACCTAATTCAGCCACTTACTGATTTAGGTCCCTCCAGGTTAAACCTTAGACCTTAACCGGCATCTGAGGAATCTCAAGTCTGGACATCTATTTCTCTGACCACAATCTTCTCGCTTTCTGGCCTAGCCCAGTCCCATCTTTCACTGGAGGTGTGGCTTCACCTCTCTCGAGGGCTTCCCAGAGCCCTCTCTCCTCTCCTTACCCCTTCATTTCTTTTCATTTCCTTGCTCCTCTCCTTCCTGATCCTCATTTGATTGACCATAAGCTTGATGAAGCCTAACACACAACTCACTATTCCAACTCTGTCTACGCAACCTCGGCCTATGCTGCTGGGGAAAATCAAGGGCATCAAAGAATCCCTCATGGTAGGTGTTTCTCTCACTCACTGAGAGACAGTTTCCCCTCTCTCCTTTCTCCTCAAACCCCTCTACTCCAATCTCTTCTCCATCTTCCCACATAGACCTTGCCTCTTATTTTGCAGAGAAATACTTTGCAAAGAGGGAATCAGCGAAGGACTTCCATGGACTCACCAACTCCATCTCCCTCTTCCATCCTGTGGTCACTTCCTCTGCCTTCTGGTCCAATGACATGGATGGAGAACCTTTAGGATCACCTCTCCACTCGTTTCTACCGCTTCAGGATAGCACTCTTGCTACTCTTGCCTCTCCCTGCCTTTCTGGAACAGCGGGGATGTATTCCTTTTCTACAGAGCCACTTTCAACATTAAAACAAGTTGATCCCATTCTCCCTCAAGCCCAGTGCTCCACTCTAAGGCATCTCCTCAGAAAACACAGGCTGCTGGCTTGGACTTAACCATTGTTTTTCTTGAACTCTGTCATCTTTTGCATCACCTCAGGAGACTGAGGCTTAGGCTATCAACATAGTGGTGGTGGTAAATTGTTCTCTTATTTTTCCCTTTAACCATTATCCCTTGGTGAACTAAATAGTTGATCTGGATTTTCTCTCTTTTTTCTTTCTTCTTTTTTTTTTTTTTTTACTTATTTGTTCTTTCTAAATTTTCTATGATGAATATGTAATGCCGAGGATAAAAATGGGAAACAATAAAATGACATAAAAAGAAACGCCATATTTTGTGAATAATTTACAATCAATTGCATTTTTTATAGCAAAAAAAAATTGGCAGTAGGCTTGAATGGCATGGGCAACAGGATGGGGGCCAGTTTTCCTCTTGACTTGTTCTGGAAAAAGCCACTTAAATTCCATGAATTTCAGATTTCTCAGCTGTGAAGGGGAGGAAGCTGCCATCTTCCCGGCCTTCCTTCCAAACCATGTTGTCAGGGCCTGAAAAGAACATGGATGTGAATATATTCTGGGGGAACTCTACAATGGTAAATCTGTAATACACCTGATCCAAAACATTTATCACAAGCTACTAGATTCCTTGCTTCTTTTCACTAATGATGAGTTAGGGATTTGTGAGATGGAGCAAGTTATAAACCATAGCAAATGAAAATATTCCCAAGAGCAGCTTTTCAAGCTTCATGGCCAAGTTCTCTCTGTCCCAATTTCTTCATGTGCCTCACTTCCCAAAATACCCAGCAAGACGGACACTCCTTTCCTACATCAGAGATGGTTGTAGAATGAGTTAAGCAAAAAGCTGTTGAGGAGGCAGCTTGGACTCGTGGATGTTAAGGAAATAGGGACTGAAGGCCACTGAGCTCTTCTCCAACTCTGCTAGAGAAGAACCTGCTTAGCCAATTGGGACCTTAAAAACCCTGATCTACTAATTTTGCTGTATGTTAAAGTTGGAATCCCAAATCTTTGCCATCAAGGTCTGACATATCACACACAGGAGTTGAAGTGTTGATAGTCACTGATTTTCTCATAATCCTCTTACCCCCTCCCCATTTATTACTTTTTGTTTTGTTTGTTTTTTATTTGTTTCCTTCATTTCCTTCTGCTGAAAGTTGGTTTGGATTTTAGGAAATACATAAGGAGAAGTCCACTGATATTTCAGAGACGATGAATTCAGTGGATCTTCAAGAATGACCCAGTTGGTATATATAAAGCACTAAAACTGGGCAAAGAAATAATTACCTTTCTTTCACTTGCCCTTAAACTTAGCCCTATAGACCATGGTCTGAGATGTGCTGAAAGAGCTCCCAGTTGCCAAGGCATTGAGCTAGTGACATGTTCCTTCTATAGCAGTCTATAGGCATGCTTACAGTTTGTTGACAGCCTCACAGGGAAGTGCTTCTCTCTTGCTTTCCTCAAATCACCAGCCCCATCTTTCACAAGCAAGAGAGGAACATTTACCAAATGTCTCCTTTGTGCCAAAGATGTGCATATGCCTCATTGGGTCAGTTCATTTTCCAACTCTTGGATCCCACAGCATTTGGGATGCAAGAATGAACCCAAGGCCAGAAGCTAAGAAGTCACCAATTCTGATCCTTTCAAAGAACAGCTCATCCCACCATCTCCAAAGCAGGTTTTCCAGCGCTTTTTCTTCCTTTTACTTTTCCTTGTCTTGTTGGTACTAGGGTTTGAACTCAGGGCCTCATGATTGCTAGGCAGATACAATATTGCTGAAGCATGTCTCTAGCCACATTTTTCCCCGCCCCCAGACCAGTGGCTAATTTTACAATAGGGTCTCATGTCTGCCTTCTTTGGGCTTTCTGTCATTGCTGAGATTACAGGCTTGCTCCACTTTCTCCAGCCTCCTTCCATGAAGATGGAGTCTTGCAGACTTATGATGTCAGCCCTTCATAATGACAGCTGTGGGCACCAACACTTGGCTCAAGATTTCCCCCCCCCCTTTTATTTTCTTGGATGCATTTTAATATATATTTTTATTATCCTTAAGTAGTTGTATAAAAGAGTTGCTATTCGGCAAGATTTTTCCTTTTGAACATTTTCTCTGACAAACTTTTCCTCTCCCCACTTGAAGATGAGTACAATAGTTCAATGCCTTGCCTTCTCAATCATTATCATTTCCTTATTTAAAAGGGCACATCCTTTTCAGTGTTGTCCTGGAGTATGCTGGGATGCTTTTACCAAATCTATCAAGGCAGGGAGACCTGAGTGCTGCTCCCTGTGGAATGGGAGAATTTACCTAGAGAGGTGGAGGAAGAGGAGAGAGATCTCTGTCCCACCCCACCACCACAAAAAGCTTAGAAATGACATGTTGGTTTTCTTGATAATTGGATTGTTAAGAGTTTTCAGGGGAAGAGTGTGACTGGTGAGCAGCACAATCTAAATGTAAATGAATGTTTACGGGGTATTTGAAGGGATTCTGGAGTGGGAATACTGATGTGGCAGGACTCCACGCTACTCAGGGAGCTCACATCAGATGCCAAGGGGTGGAGATTTGCCCTCCTCCGGATGGGGGAAACAGATCTGCTCTGGCAGAGAAGGCCTCTCAGAGTCCATTTGAGCCTGGTTATCAAGCAGCTGAAAAATCATCATGGAAAATGTCTTCTAGAACTAGTCTAGAAGGAGCTGTACAAGTGTTCGCTCACCCTGCCTTCCATTGTTACAGTCCATCCACACTGCCCTGGAGAAATCTTTTTGTCCCATGTGACCACTGTCTGTCTGTCTGTCTGTCTGTCTGTCTGTCTCTGTCTCTGTCTCTGTCTCTGTCTCTGTCTCTGTCTCTTTCTCTCTCTCTCTCTGTCTCTGTCTCTGTCTCTTTCTCTCTCTCTCTCTGTCTCTCTCTCTCTCTCCTCTTCCTCTCAGTCTCTCTCCCTCTTCCCTCTTCATCTCCCTCCCCCCTCCCCTCTTTCTTCTCATACCCACCATGGCTGTTCTTTCTCCTGGGCTCAGACTTCAGGGAGCCCAAGATTCAAGATCTGAGCATTTGTTCTTGGCTATTCCTTTACTCCCTGAGCTAGCTCATCCTGTTCTTAGTTCCTAATGGATCCTTTCTATGCATGGTTCTTCTCCAGGCTTGGACTTGTGGTCTAAACCTGAGCATCCTCCTTCACAAGGGCTCAGCTCTTCTTCTCAAGGACAACTTTGTCTCCTTGCAGGTAGAAGCACATCGAGTACGATGGACAGTTCCTAAGGCAGAGCCAGTAGTGAATACTAAAAAAAGACTATTTTTTTTGGCTTTCATTTCACAGGAAAGGAAACAGATCATTGACTTTCAACACAGCCAAAATGAATGTAGATGCTCACCATGGATTGCTTTCAGATTAACATGCTAAAACAGATAATATGTTACCTTAATCTGTTCCTGCTGCTTTAGCAGAGCACTGCTGACTGAGTAATTTAGAAATGATAGAAATTTATTTCTCACAGCACTAGAAGATACAAAGTCCAAGACTGAAGAGAGATAGGTTCAGTGTCTAGGCAGGGCTGCCAAGAGCTTCCAAGGATAGTACCTGGTTGCTGTGTCCAGCAGAGAGGATGAATGCTGAGTCTTCATGTGGCTGAAAAGACTTTTTTTGGGGGGGGGTCCGGTTGTGGGGCCTGGGTCTGGGCTCTGTCCCTCAGCTCTTCAGCTCAAGGCTGGAGCTCTACCACTTGAGCCACAGCGCCACTTCTGGCTTTTTTCTTTTTGCTTATGTGGTGCTGAGGAATGAAACCCAGGGCCTCAGGCATGCAAGGCAAGCACTCTACCACTGAGCCACCTTCCCAGCCCCTGAAAAGACTTTTATAAGGACCTTGTTCCCAATTACAAAGACATGACATCAATAACTCCTGAACTGATTGCATTGAGAACAAAGTTTCAACATGAACTTTTGTGTGTTGTGTGTGCCAGTAATGGAGCTTGAACTCAGGGCCCTTTTCTTGCTTTTATTTTTTTTCTTTGCTCAAGACAGACTCTCTGTCACTTGAGCCACAGCTCCATTTCTAGGTCTTTGTTGATTCAGCCTATGGACTTTTCTGCCTGGCCTGGCTTTGAACTAAGATCTTTCTTTCTCAGCCTTCTGAAGAGCTAGGCTCACAGACATGAGCTACTAACACCCAACTCATTGGGTTGATGTGAATTTTTCCTGCTTGCATAAGGTTCATAGCAATATGTAGTGTACAATAAATAAATTGTGAACTTAGACCTAAACATTCTCATGGCACAGACTGATTGAAAATAATTCTTTACTCCTGTCTTGTAGATGTCAAGTTTTCTTTTCTGTTTGCCCAGCCCAGTGTACTTTTCCTGGGCCTCTTGTAGAACTGAGAAGGTCATCCTGAGTGCAGACAGGACCATTTCTACCAGATCAAGTCCATGAACTCCTCAGTCTGTCTTCTTTCTTGGTAGACATCAGGGACCCATCCCCCAGATTTTAGGACATCAGATCTATAAATCTCCAAGGCCATTTTAGTCTCTGATCTTGTTTCATCACACTCTGTAAGTTTTCTCTTGATTTCTATGACCTAGGTTGATTTCAGACTCCCCTGTGCCCTTACCTATGCTTTGATAGATTTTCCTCTGGCTTCTTCATGTATGTGGAATCGAGTAAATCTAAGTGATGCAGTCACAGCTCATCCATTCATTCTGCATTATCTTTTTGAGGGCCCTCCACTTTCTCACTCTGTCCCCAGAGTTCTGCTTATGCACCAGGCATAATTCCATGGCTCTGCCATGTGGTGTTTGCTTCCTAGTAGATTGAAAAGCATCCCCTTTATGCTAAAGCTTCTTGCTTTTCCTTCCCAAGTAGAAGAGTCAATGTTTCTTAGTTTTACCTGTGGTTATAAATATAAGATGTTGGAGAAGGGTAGTGGCTGTGAAACTTGTTGGATTACTTCATCCTTAGGTAATTTTATTTTATTCTTATATAATTACTTAATCCTTAATTTACTTTATCCATAAGTAATTTGAAAATAACTCTAAGCCTTTCCTAGAATCTTAGAGCTCTCAGACTTTTTTCCCCCTGTGGGGGAACACATTTTTATGTGTGTGTATACCTTCCCAGGATTTGAATTCAAGCTTTTCTGCTCAAGGCGAGTGCTCTATTGCTAAGCCACACCTCTACTTCTGGCTTTGTGCTGGTTAATTGGAGACAAGTGTATCTCAGATTTGTCGGCCTGCCCTGGCTTCATACCAGAATCCTCAGATCTCAGCGTTCTAAGTGACTAGGATTACAGGTGTGAGCCATCAGTGCCTGACTTTCATTCCTTTAGTTTTATCTCTTTAAGAATGTGGAAGCAGGGACTGGGAAGGTGGCTCAGTGGTAGAGCGCTTGCCTTGCATACATGAGGCCCTGGGGTCGATTCCTCAGCACCACATAAGCAAAAAGAAAAAAGCCAGAAGTGGTGCTGTGGCTCAAGTGGTAGAGCGCTAGCCTTGAGCTGAAGAGCTGAGGGACAGCGCCCAGGCCCAGAGTTCAGGCCCCATGACTGGACCCTCCCCGCCCCCAAAAAAAGAATGTGGAAGCAGATATCTATAACCTTATATACCTGGCTTCTGCCACTTAGCATAATGTATCTGTGTATGTGATTGTGAGGATCCATGATTTGTTTCCTTTCTCTCCTTAACAGCAATGATTCTAATTAGAAATTCTTTTTTTTGGGGGGGGGGTCGAGTCATGGGGCCTGAATTCTGGGCCTGGGTGCTGTCCCTCAGCTCTCTAGCGCTCTACCACTTGAGCCACAGCACCACTTCCGGCTTTTTTCTTTTTGCTTATGTGGTGCTGAGGAATTGAACCCAGGGCTTCATGCATGCAAGGCAAGTGCTCTACCACTGAGCCACCTTCCCAGCCCCCCTAATTAGAAATTCTTATTTGCAAAGCTAATTATGCTCAATATGAATTAACATGTGAAGCCAGGTGTGATGATGCATGCATGCCTCTAATCTCAGCATTTAGGAGGCTGAGGCAGGAAGACAATGAGTTCAAGTCCAATCTGGCTTTAGTCTAGGCAGGGCTAAGGGGTGGGAAAGACTCCAAACCAAAAACCATATATATATATATATATATATATATATATATATATATATATATATAACATGACAGGATCTAAGTATGAAGAAATACATATTTCATCTTATATATAATTTATATAATAATATATAATAATTTATATAATATGAAATATATTTCTTCATACTTAGATCCTGTCATATTTTATCTCTAATATATACCATATTAGAGATTTTTCAGAGAAAAGATACAATGGCAATTCTCCTAATAGTTCCAAAAACCTTTAAACAAGAACAAACAATCTGCTTGTGGTTCAGGAAACAATATAATTCCAGGCCAAGCCCACAGAGCATAGTAATATTTAGAAAATGTGGGATAGCTTAACGTTGTCCTAACAATTAACTTACAGTCTAACAGAATGAATACCAGGAAGCTGGAATTTAAGGTTCTGGAGTTAGAGGAGTGAAGTCAAGAAGAAAGAGGGTAGATAAATGAAGAGAGGAAGGGTGGAAGAATGCAGCTGTAATATTCAATGTATATATGTGAACATGGCACTAGAGAAATTGAGGGGATGGGTGGGGTTAGAAAACATTGGGAAGAATGATGGAAAGGGTGACATTGATCAAGATGAATTGTACTCATAAACTGACGTGTTGCTATGAAACCCATTGCATGACTACAGAGAGATAATCTTTTAAAAAATGTTCTGAAATACTGAAACTAACAGGAATATGCCACAAACATTTGTTAAATGTGTAATGAGGGAAATGCTGTAGCCTCGTTGGCTTTTAAGGGGGTTTCCTCTAGCATGGAGACTCCTGAGTTGGTGATTATTTGCCCATAAGATCATCTGCCTTTGATTCCCCTACTTTCTGGCTGCCCTTTGCAGTTCTGATGTTGGAGCTACAGAACTTTGGCATGAGCTCAGCCTCATTGGTGTGGGAGGATCGAGCCAAAGAGCAGCCAGTCAGTACACTGCAGCCATGAATATTTTTTCAGAGGCTGGTTAGGGGTCTGCCTGCCAGGCTGCACACCTGCTCCAACTTGCCCGGTCACGTGATCCATTCAGCAGCACGTTCTCTTACATGAGGTGACTTCACACCTGGCCTCTTTAGTCAGGCAAACACATATGTCCACAATAGGAGCCAAGTTTCTCCTTCAGAGAGAGGCCCAGAGTTTCCATTGCAGGTGACAGGCGGCAATGACACCTCTAGGCCGGGATAGGCCCTCATAGCTGGCAAAGGTGAGCCCTTGCACACCTGTGAGCATCCCATTCAAGCCAAAAGGGTATATATGTATATAAAAAAAGACCATGTGAAATACAATCGCTATTTTGAAGCAACTTATTGACATTGGGGGAGGAAGCAGTGTGCCATTGTGTGAGTCCTTGTTATGTTTGTTGAAGGAACGAGGTATCTAGGCCCTTTATGAGCACAGGTGCATAGACTGACATTGTTGGAAAAGACCCTATATGTCACCATTGAATGGCTGTTTTAGTCTTCCTACGACTGCATCCTATGAGACAGCTGATATGGATGTCACAGACTTTTTGTTTTCTTCCCTGGACATTCCCATACATTTCAGGAGCTGTATCTCAGACACAGGACACAGCTGGAGAGAACAATGGAGAAGTCCTGGCTTTGCTTAGTGGTTTGTAATGCTTCATTTGAGGCCCACTTCCCCACGAATAGGATTTTACACACGCAAATAGGATGTGCCTAAGAAAGATTTTATTTTCTCCCTTTGTTCTTTTATATTTGTTTCAGATAGGACTAATGTTTACTTATTAGCCTCCTACAAAGTACAAGAATAAGCTTTGGTATCTCAGAGATTTAAATGGCTAGTTGAAAGCCAGATACCACCGGCTCACACCTGTAATCCTAACTATGCAAGTAGCTGAAATCTGAGATCATGATTCAAAGTCAGCCCAGGGAAGAAAATCCATGAGTCTCTTATCTACAATTAACCAGCAAATAGCTAGAAGTGGGGGTATGGCGCAAGTGGTAGAATTCCACTCTCCAGTGAAAAAGTTAAGCAAATAGGGAAAGCCCTGAGTTCAAGCCATACTACTGGCACTAACTAAAAAAATGAGTAAATAAATAATTAGGCTAGTTGACCAAAAGTTTGAGTCAGGACTTTTCTTCTTACAAATATGAATCTTCTGGGATTTTTGTTTGTTTCTTACATGATTCAAGCTCATTCCCACCACAAGCTCTGCTTTTCACTCTTCTTCTTGAAGACTTTGGATAATTATGACTATCATAAGTAATTTTTCCCCCTCAGGAAGGGTAAAATCTGTTTCCCATGGTCTCTTCCCTTTTGGCTAAATATCTTTTTATTTTTCCACTGATGCCAAAGCTTTTACTCTAGGCAAACTCTTTCAGAGAGGAGAAATGGGGATTATGGAAATATATCTCTCTCCAGTACCTGGAATGTGTGATGTAATCTTCCATTAGGTGAGCTTCCTGTGCTATTTTTTAACATTAATTTTGGACTTTGACCTTCATAGGAAGAGACTAGGACAGAATTCAGCAATTAAAAAATTAGATTACATGTGAGACTGTCCTCCTAGAAAACAGTAGGCAGATGACTGTCCAGGAAAGTGACTGGGCAGGAAGTAAGTCTCTTTCTCTCAAATAACCAGCACATAAAAGAACTGGAGGCATTGTTCTGCAGTACAGCCCCTGCATATCAAGTGTGAGGTCCTGAGTTCAAACCCCTAAAAAAGTATTAATTAGTAAAAATAAGAATCCTCTAAAATTATGACAATTGACAACCACAACTTGGAAAGAGAACTTGTCCTTGTTTTAGGTTAGAAATCTAAATGGTAGGTAAGCAGTGATATAAAAGCAAAACAAGAAACAAAGGGAGGGAGGTATTCCACACCTGTAATCTCAGCCTTCAGGAGGCTAAGGTAGGAGGATCTTAAGTATGAGGCCAGCTTGGGATCCAAAAATAAATAAATACCATAACTCACCACCAAACCAAACCAAGCCAAATAAAAAAAAAAGCCCCAAACTAAAATATAACACCTCCACAAATAGTTTGCAATGAAAGAAACTAATAAGATAGTTTAAACACACACTGAATTTTATATCTTGACTTTATTAAGTCAAGATATTGAGTGATATATTTAAGTTACTTATCAAATAGAGTCTTCATAATACTCTGCTGCTGTGTAACATGTATACCCACTAAAAGAGAGAACTAAGCTTGTGTGGTGTAGTCATAAAACCTGTATGCCACCATTTTGTAAATGGCTAAGAAGAGAATTGCCCAGATACTCAGGCCTGCAGCCCCTACAAGTCAGAGAACTAAGTTTCTAAATGCTGACACTGGTCATAAAACTGATATTTTATTTAGATGTCCTTGTAGGGCAAAACTCTTGGAAATCGTGTTTATAGTCTTTGTGTGATAGAAATACAAGCAATGGTGTATATTTTGGCAGGTAGTACCCGATTTAGTTGTAATAATTCACAGTACTGCTCCCAGGCTTCAATGTTGCTCCAGGCAAAAACCTGTATTATAAATTATAGCACACAAAGCTGAATTTGACCTACCAGTTGATGCATAATAAACTGACTTAATTCTGAATATTAACTACACATTGTGGCCTAAAGGTTTTATGCTCTCTAAATGTAACAATAAATTATACAAGAATCTTCCTCTTGGGTGAGCCTAAATATAAATAAATCCCCCAATCTTAATACAATGCCGAAAGACTGGTTACTATAGAGACTAGACAGAATATATTAATCTTAAATAATATTGCCACATGAAATACATTTACACCAGCACTAAGTACCTGAACTAATTGTAGAAACTTTGAGGAAGAAGTTTTCATGAGTCCTTTTCTTCTTTGTCACATTGCCTTGACTGGTAAACTGAAAGATAGCACTTTTTGTCTTTTTGGGGATCAGCATGGGTGAAGTGATTGAGTTTTAGAGAATTCTCTCCATTCCAAGTAAAGGAATGTCCTTCATGTGAATAGAACTTGGAAATCCAGGTAGTGACTTAACAATGGTCAAGCACTTCCCTAGCAGGTGCAACATCTTGGGTTTGATCACAGCACTGCAAAAAGAGAATGGGATGTAATGAGATAAAATAGGTATAAAATAAAAAGTTAAAATGTTGGATGCCAGTGGCTCACACTTGTAATCTTAGCTACTTAGGAGGTTGCGATCTGAGGATCATAGTTTGAAGTTAGCCTGGACACAAGTCTATGAGACTCTTATCTCCAATTTGTCAGCAAATATCCAGAAATGGAGGTGTGGGTCAAGCAGTAGAATGTTAGCTTTGAGCAAAAAAATCTCAGACTTTGAGTTTAAGCCCTAGAACCCCACTCCCACCCCACCCCCACACACAAAGAAAATAGAACAGTGGTTGGGGGTGAGAGATGGAGGAGAATGATGGAAAAGTGACATTGATCAATACATATTGTATTCACAAACTGATGTGTTGAATCGAAATCCCCTTGATACAACCACTCAAAGACAATACAAATAAGTAACAAAGAAGTGGATACTAATCTGCAGCATTATACAACCGCATCTTTTAAAAAATGAGTTCAGGGGCTGGGAAAGTGGCTCAGTGGTAGAGCACTTGCCTTGCATGCATGAGGCCCTGGGGTTGATTCCTCAGCACCACATAAGCAAAAAGGAAAAAAGCCAGAAGTGGTGTTGTGGCTCAAGTGGTAGAGTGCTAGCCTTGAGCTGAAGAGCTGAGGGACAGCGCCCAGGCCCAGAGTTCAGGCCCCACGACCAGACCCCAAAAAAACAAAAAACAAAAAGACAAAAAACGAGTTCAGATTGTATTTGTAAAAATGTCTTAAATGAATAGTTGAATCTAACAAGAAATAAAGCTATATTTCCTTTCAATTCTCTCCTCCCCCATCCCCACACACAATGGTTTTTATTTTTAATATATATATTTTATTCTAAAGATACTGTACAGAGGGGTTACAGTTACATCAGTAAAGTAATGATTACATTTCCTATCCAGCATTGTTACCCCCTCCTTTGTTTTTTTCCTACCATCCCTTCCTTCCCCAACTCCTCCCCTCCCACCCAAGTTGTAAAGTTCATTTTCAACATAGTGTCTTATACATCTCATTGTTGCAATGGGTCACCCTGTATCCTTGTTTTAGCATTTTGTCCTTTCCTTTCCCCAAATTAGAAAAACGTATATACAAGATACAGGGCACCAGAGTCGAATACAGTGAAAACAGGAGTTATAACATGGGGAAAGAACATACAAAAGAAACAAAAAATCACATAGTACATTATAAGTACAGTAAAAACAACAGCAAGAAAGATAAAACCTCTTGTGTTCCTGTCTTGGGGTTCATTTTGCTTAGCATCATCTGATATGTTCATATGTGCAGAGCTTTTGACCTTTTCTGCTTGTCCTACATGTATACTGGTTATTGCAAATAAGGGAAACCATGGGACCTATGTTTCTTTGGGCCTGGCTTACTTCACTTACTATAATTTTTTCCAAGTCTTTCCATTTCTTAACAAATAGGATGGTGTTATTCTTTCTGATGGAGGCATAGAATTAATATGTATATATATATATACATATATATATGGTTTTCTTTTAATTTGGAGGCTTTTCCTAGTCCTTGTGTAAGACAAGAAACATTACAAATCCACCATCCTCTTCACCAGTGACTTCAGAAAGTTTATTAGGTTGTTTTGGAGGCCTTCTGGTTGGGAAGGTGATTATATCAAATCTTTTCAGCCCTACAGATTGTTCTCTATATTTTGTGCTGGAGAGCATCAACCACTGGTGCATTTTGCTGGTTAGAATTCCAGAAAAGTGATTCCAAAGAAGCATGGGACTGCCTACCACACCGCTGCTGTCGCTGCTTCTTTCTCCTCCTCCTCCTCCTCCTCCTCCTCCTCCTCTTCTCCTCCTCCTCCTCCTTATCCTCTTCCTCCTTATCCTCCTCCTCCTTTTCTCCTCCTTCTTCTTAGTAATATAAATTTAAATACATATTTTTAAATTTATTTCTGTGCCAGACCTGGGGCTTGAACTCAGGGCCTGGGCCTCGTCCCTGAGCTTTGTTTTTCCCCTACCACTTGAGCCTTAGCTCCATTTCTGGCTTTTCACTGATAACTTGGAGATGAGAATCTCACAGACTTTTCTGCCTGTGCTGGCTTTGAACCATGATCGTTAGATTTCAGCCTCCTGAGTAATGGTTATAGGCTTGAGCCACCAGTGCCCACTTCTTTTTATTTTTATTTCTTTAAAGTATTTGGATAAAGGTGTTTCAACTCCACCAGTCAGCTTATGAGTGCCATGCATCTTGATTAATGTCACCACATCCATCATACTGCCCATCCCATCCCTACCTGCAAATCTAAACATACATAATTCAATGTACATTGACTATGATGACCGCCCAGGTGGGACTCTCACTCACATTCCTTTCTAGCAATCATGAAATCTCTTGTTCTGGTTTTCCTTATTTCTTATTTCCCCAAAGATTCCCTTAGCCAGGAGAGAGTTCCTTTCAGAATTCAAAACCAGCTAATATCCCACAACAAGACGAGCCAATTTCCTCTGGGGCCATCTCCCATACTGTCCTTCTGATTTTTAGATTGAAGTTCTAAAAAAAAAAGACTCCAAATTGTGGGAAACCCCCACAGGGAGACGGCCCAGTGATCCAGGGCAGGGAGTCTCTTGATGCTGTGGGCTTTATTTCAAGTGTAAAGACCTGGTTCATTAGAGGCTCTGGGACCAGGAGGGAATCTACCCTTGAGACTTGTCATATATTAGTGGAATTTGCCTGTGAGAAGAAACATCCTTGAGATCAATCAGAATGGGCTGGCCATCTGACTAGCAGGAGATGGTGAGGAGGAAAATGGTACCCACTATTTGAATGTTCTCCCTGGAACAAAGCTTGACTGGGTTTGGACAGGGGTGATGAGATCTGTCTTGTCCCTGCCTTGTTCTGACTGCTGGTCCCAGGAGTGAGGCTACAGGAGGTATGAGAATCTATTCTTCCTTTGTGATGCCTGATTTAGAGCCTCTCCACCTTGCCTTTCATTATTATCTTGTCAATACTGGGATTTGAACTCAGACCTTCATGCAGGCACTGAGGTACTTGAACCATACCTCCAGCCTCCCTTTTTTAACTTAATTACTTTTTCAGATAGAGCCTCCTTTTTAAGAAATCAGAGCCAAATTCAGACTTCTTTTCCTATCTATAACCTTAGAATGGATGGAATTGCATTCATGACTCACCTGACTAGGCTTATTGGTCAAAGTGGGGGGTGTAACTAACTTTTTGCTCCAGCTCTGTGACCTTAGGCACATTAAGTAACTTCTCAGAGCTAAAAATACCTATTGCACAAGTTGGAAGAAGAAACAAATATGTTGTCTATAAAAAGCAGCAAACATATGTGGCTAAAATTACAGGCGTGAACCACTAGGATTCAGCTACATGCTTCCTTGATGATGTGTTTCATGTTCTATGCTATTAATTGGGGGGAAGGTTTGCTTTAAGACAATGAATATGATATTAGGCATAAAACTAGTTATTGAGGAGAAAAGAAGCCATCATTATGAATTGCACATTTTTTCCCCAGGCTGGTAAATACTGGGAAGATCACAAACATTGGGAAAATTGCTCATTGTTTTCATTAATGAATTGATTGGTAAAACCTCTTTCCTTTATTTGTGCTTTTTTTTTTTTTTTGGTTTCACAGTCTTGGATCTTTCATTTTTCTCATGCCTATGATCTTGTAATATTGTCTCCAAAGAAAAAGAGGAAGACAATTCATCCTTTCCTCAGTTAGTTGAAAGTTATTTATTATTATTATTATTACTGATTTAGGATTGTTTCTTGGTAAGCTTTACAACTCGTGACTGGGAATTCCATGTACATTATTAGGATATTTGACAAATTTGCCAAAATACAAAGAGCTGTTCTGTAAGAACTGTTAAGAATTCAGGGCATTTCCCTTTGATTTTGGTATTCACTTGACTAACCCTCAATCAAGACTTGCACTGATTTTATTAAGAATCCCCGGAAGTGAGCCTGGCTGGTGATGATTATATTCCAAAGTGACCATAATAATGATATCTCACTAAGTCCAAATCCAGCATTCCCCTCACCCAGCCTCCCAGGTTCTCGAGGCCACTCTGGTGAGCTTCCGTTCTGAAGGGGAAATGGGTGAAGGAGAAGGAAGACAAGTCGGCAAGAGACAGCGGTGACACTAATTGAAGTCGTGGCTACTTTCTGCCAGTTCAATGAGATGATATGAGCTTCATCTTCTTTGGGGTTGGGCTACTGTGCTTTTGTGGTTTTCCCCTGTAGTTGCCTGGTAGGTCAGTTAGATGATAGGGGCGGGGTGGTTCTCTAAGCCTGTGTCCACATTATCCTCCCCCTAATGGTCTTTCTTATCCCAGCTTCTCCCTGATCACTTCCTCCTCGTCCTCTGAAGTCTTCTAGCTTTCACACACTCTTCCAGTGTAATCACCTGGTCTCGTGTTGCTCAGATCACCATTCACAGCCATGGTCATATTTGTAGTGACATGCTCATCAACCAGGGGCAAGGACAGCTAGCATAAAAAAAATCCTTGACAAATAAATGGATGTGAAAACCCATCTGCTTCCTGTGGTTCACTAATCGGTGACTGACATCTTGATCCGGACCCATCCCTAGAACCAGATGTTTCTCTAAGTTATTTTAAGGGCTGCTTTATAAATGGAATTTTGACTCTCTTTTTTTCCTTTTTTTCCCCCCTCCCCCCTCCACCCTACCTAAAGATAAAGGAAAGCCTGCTGGGTTTATTGCTCTCTGCCTTACACACTATACGAGAAGAGAAAAGCCTTTCATAGATGACTGATTTCTAAAACAGATGTGCCAAGTTCCTTGGGCTAAAAAAACTCGTTCGTTCCAAATGAATCCGGGCACTATTAATCAGAGTTCTCAGAATGCATTCTGGAGCAAGGCTAATCATAATGGTTGTGATGGTGACTTGGTTTGAAGGGTTTTGAGTGCTCATCAAACTGCCCCGAGGAATAGGAAGGAACTCAGAAACAACAGGACACACAACACACAAAGTGTGACTCGGGAGACAAGAGCTATTTGTGTTGTGCTTGCTCTCATCCAACCCTGAGCTTGTCAGGGGCAGAAATGAAAGGTCGTCTGTGACCACCTGGCAGAGATTTTTTTTTCCTATTCCTACTATTGTACTTCCTTCTTTCCTAACAGTCTTTCTTTTTTTTCCTTTTTTTTTTTTCTGCCATTGCAGTTGGCTTCAGTACCTTCTGGGAGTTTTCCTCAGTGCATTTCATTCTTTGCTGAACAATGGAAAGACAAAGGAGAGAGCAATGCAGGAAGGAGTCTTTTACTAATGCGGATGGAGAGTTGAGGATGTGGAGGGAAGGGGAGGGGGCCTGCTCTGACTTCTCTTTGCTCATCCAAGTCAGACTTTTCAATTTTCCTTGCCACATGCATGAGGAAGCTCTTCTGGAAGCTCTTCTTTTGCTATGAAGGGTTGTGGACATGTGGGTCCACTCTGAAGAAGGGTACAAGTGATTATTTATTGAGTACCTACCATCAGCCAGCTCTGTGTTTGTCACTGAATACAAATACATTGTTCTCTCTGGCATGAAAGTTTGTCCTTTGTGTGAGCCGAGAAGGAAGAGCATCTCTGCATAAGGATGGCAGGCTGGGCCGCATGCAGCGTTAACAGAGACTATGGTAGCCTACAAGTACCCTCAAGCCAAGGGGGGAAATTAGCATGGTTGGTAGGAGAGGAAAAGAGCAGACAGGGAATATGCTTCTTCGATGGTGGTTTGTGGTCGGTAGCTACAGGAGATGGACTAGCCATCTAAAGAGTAAAAAATGAAGCAGAATGCTGGTGGTTCACGCCTATAAGCCTAGCTACTCAGGAGGCTGAGATTCGAGGATCATGATTTGAAGCCAGCCCAGGCAGGCAAGTCCATGAGATTCTTATCTCCAATTAACTACCAATAAAGCCAGAAGTGGATCTATGGGTTAAGTGGTAGAGCAAAAGAAACAAAGTGATATTGCCCAGAGTTCAAGCCCCAGAAATCACACACACACACACACACACACACACGTAAGAAGTGAAAAAAATAAATAAAAATAAAATTTAAAAATAAATAATAATAAAAAATAAAGTCAAAAGTGCTTGCACAGACTATATCCCATAGCCAGATATAGAATTTCCTAAAGATTGAAAACATCTTATTTATCCATACTTCTTCAAGATGTCCTACCACAGAATTAACCCATAATTGGTCCTTGGGAATGAAAGAGGTAACTGAACATCTCAAACTCTGATCTATTTGACTGTGGTTTCCTTCTATTCCATTGGGAGGGGGGGAATGGAAGGGTTCCGATGACATAATTATAGAAATGAAGCAAACTGCTTACAGAAACCAAATCCCCCCACCTCTTAATGACCAAAACATGGGGCAATAGCTAATATGGGAGCGCAGAGAGCAAATAGAAGACAAGCAATAGAAGACAAGGCCCTTCTTAGCATTGTTAGACTCATCCAGGTGTCTTGGAGATCCTTCAGTTCACAAGGTCATTTTGCAACAAAGAAACTCAAGACTGACAGGTCGAGGGATGGCCCCAGACACATATCAATCCATGGCTACCGTGATGCTGGAACTTGTGTGTCTCTGTACCTCTCCTTATGATTATCCACTATGCCCACTGTCACTATCCTCTATGTCTTTGCTTTGTGCATCTTTCTTTTCTTTTTGCTGGTCCTGGGGCTTGAACTCTGAACCTGGGCACTGTCCTTGAGCTTTTGTGCTCAAGGCTAGTGCTCTACCACTCTGAGCCACAGCACCACTTCCAGCTTTTTGGTGGTTAATTGAAGAGTCTCAGACTTTCCTGTCCCAGCTGGCTTCAGACTGCAATCCTCAGATCTCAGCCTCCTGAGCAGCTAAGATTACAGGTGTGAGCCACCAGTGCCTGGCATAGGTCTTTCTCCTAATAGAAACTAAGAACAACTAGACCAACATTAAAACCCAAGAACGTGTCATGTATTATTTCCTGTAGGTCATGTCATTTGGCCATTACTCCCTAAAAAGATGAGACATGGAGATTTGGCCACATAGCAGGTAGTGTTTAGTACAAATCTCTGTTTGATATTATTGAGGTTATTGCATGAATCTGATGGGACAAAGCAAGAAGGAACACTCTGTGTACAGATCTGATAAGCGCTTAACAATATGGTACCTGACAGGCTCTCGATTAAAAGAGCGGACATCCGTCAATCAGCATGAAGCGTGCTAAAGTCTGGCTTCCGTGAAAATCCTTTGTGCTAACAAAGCAGCTTTCTTCTCTCCAGCTCTAAGTCCTCAAATAGAATATGCCGACTGTGGTAATGGGAAACATAAGGAACAGGAACTCATTATTCCCAGGATACCATCAAGACTGCCTTCTCAGGGACATAGTTAACATTTTTTTTTAGTCCTCTAGCCTCTGCTCTCTACCCAACAGCCATTGATAAGACCTAGCAACATGGATCTGACCTGAGCTAGCTACTGTGTCAGGTGATTTCTGCAATCCTCTTACTAAATTCTCACCATCATCTTGGAAGGGTGGAAAGTGAGGGACATGATGATGGTCCCTTGTGGACATGTGGACACTGAACGTCATAGACTAAATCATGACCCCTCTTCAAATTGGTAAATTGAGTCTTGGACTATATTTGGAAGTAGGGTCTAACTATAACCCTCCAAAAAGAGATAAGTAAGGTTAAACAAGGTCAGAAGGGTGGGGTTCCCAGCCAGTCTGATTGGTGCCCTTTGTAAAAAGAGGGAGGGATGCCAGAGGCACATGTGTGCACAGAAATTGGGCAATGGGAGGACTCAATAGAAGACATCACGTGTAAGGAGAGAGATGTTAGGATGAATCAAGACTGTTGTTATCTTATGGCCTTCATCCTGTGATTCTGTGGCTTAAGTGGCTCACAGTGAGTGGCTTTTGTTCATTATTGCAGCCTGAGCAAGCTATGTATCAAGGCCCAGTGAAACTAAATCAACAGCTGAGAAATGGAGCCAGGTATGGTGTTTCACACATGTAATCCCAACTACTCAGGTGATGGGGAGGAGAATCAAGGTTCAAGGCCAGCCGAGGCAAAAAATAAATAAGATACTGACCCTCAACAAATAAACTGAGTATGATCATGTGAACCCATTGTCCCAGTTATGCAGCAAGGCTTAGGGAGGAAGATCAAAGACTAGGCTGACCGTAAGACAAATTGTTAAGACCCTAGCTGAAAAGTCACTGAAGCAAAAAGGCACTAGAAACATGGCTCAGGTGGGAGAGCACCTATCTAGCCAGCAGGGGACCCAAAATTCAGACTGCCTGGCAATTTCCCAGAAATTACTACTTCTCCCATTTTTGAGAGCCCAGAGAAGCTCCCTGAGGGCAGAGATAGGGGCTCAGGGAACCTGGGTTTGCATCCGGGCTGTGTCACTAGTTCAATGTCTGACTGGGCTCACTGCCTCACCTACTGAGGATTTCGTTTTAAGTGAAATAATTGAGCTACAGCGTCATTCCCACCTCCAAAATTCCATATTTGTTAACACTTTCATCTAAGACCTCATTCTCTCACCTATAAAAGAAAATAATAGTCTCGAGGTACAGTGGCTTATGCCTGTAATCCTACCTACTGGAGAGGTGTAGAGGGAGAGACTGAAGTTTGAGACCAGCCAGGACATAAAAATTCATGAGACTATCTAAATGATGGTTGGGTAGCACATGCCTGCCGGTCATCTCCAATGACTCAAAGAAGTAAAACCAGGATCAGTGCTCAGGGCAGCTCATATTATCAATGAAAATGGGATGGTGGTGTGGTTCAAGTGGTATAATGCCTGCCAAGTAAGCAGACAGCAGATAGGGAGAAAGTAGCTAATTCTCTCCTTTCTCACCAGTGACCTCATTGGCAGCCACTGAGAAATGTGTTCATTTGGTAGAGGAATCCGTATTCTCTCTGGACCATCTGAGAGCACCTGGAGATATTTGTCACATCAACACTTTCCTGTCTTATGAAACTCTTTAACAACAACTGGAATGTGTTATACCCTCCTCCAAGTGTAGCATTAATTCTGCTTTACTATGGCACCTCTGTGTACTATTGTAGCTACTATAAGTATTCACCCTCCTTCTCATTCTTTCTACACCCCCTGCCTCTCAAGCATCTTTGAGCAAGGTGGTTGGCAGAGGACAATACTGGCAGAAAAGCAGAGGAAATGATCCTTGTTCCTAATGGTAATTCCTCATGCTTATACCCAGGTTTATAATCATATGAAGAAGTCTTAAAACTTCAAACTTCACAGACACTGAGCTCATTTTCCCTATGCTCACATCCCCAGTAGATACTGAAATTAGAAATGAAGCCAGACCCTAGTAGCTCTATCATACTCGAGGGCCAACATATGTGGTTGCCCATAAGCTCCTGATTCTGGAGCCTTATTAATAGAAATAATTGTTACTCCTTTAAAGAATTTTGAGTTGGCCTATGAGGCCTGTCCATGGCCTATTTGAAACATAAAAGAGCCAAGCATTTCATAGAATGAGAATGATAAGGATTCTCATGGCCAACAAAGAAGAGGGAGTCGCAAGTTCCAAGGACAAGAGACTCCTGGCTGTCAGCCAAAGCTCACACTACTGATGGAGCCTACTTATCAACTATTCCTCCCTTCTCTTAGAAAACAAGGGTTATGGAGGCTGAATTGGGGTTGGAATCAGTTATCACTGTGACAAAACACTTAACTTAAAGTACTTAAAAGAAGGAAAGATTTATTTCGGTTCATGATTGCAGAGATTTCCATCTAAGGTTGGTTGGATCCTTTGCTTTGGGTATGAGATGCAGCAGAACATCATGACAGCAGGGGCATTTGGTCGAAGAGTCTATGCACTTCATGGTGGACAGGAAATAGAAAGAGAGAGAGGTAGGAAGAGATGGGGACAAGATATGTCTTCTTCAAAAACACCCCTGAAGACTTTCTTTCTCCAACTAGGCCCCACTTTCTAGTTTCTATAACCTCCCAATAATCTTATCAAATTTGTGAACCCATCAATGGATCATTTTATTGATTTGATCATGATGAAATCACCTTTGAGTGACTGGATCCACCAACTGGGGACCAAGTTATTGGTAAGTATATTTAGAGAGACATGCTGTACATAGGAATTTAGATGCTCTTTCAGAAGCTTCTCTCTCTCTCTCTTTCTCTCTCTTTCTCTCTCTCTCTCTCTCTCTCTCTCTCTCTCTGTGACGCAGAGTAGTTCTGATGTTTTCTAACTCCCACTGCCTTTGGAATACCATGAGACCAAAAAAATCTTCTGAGAATACAGTTTCCAGTACTTCTGGCTGTTAACTGTTTTTCAAGTATCTTGAACAGATCTCCCTACTGCCCCCCAACCCTGCACAGACATACATTTTCACACATTAGTAATTACCTATACTTTGTGCAATGGGCTGTGAGGTTTTCCATTCTATTCTATTTCATGAAGAAGGAAAAAAAAAAGATCCCAGTCTAGTTCAACATTGATTTGAAGTGATGAGGTACAAACACGTTGTAACTCAGCTTGGACCATAATATCTTGGTGAACAGTCTCTGAGCTGTGGTCTTATGGCTCATGCACCTGTAAGGCACCGTCTCAGTGTAAGCTGGTCATGCGTGGGCTTTGGTATTAGACCTGAGATCCAAGCCTTTCCTTATTAGCATGAGCCCCTGCTTCCTCCTAAGGCCCCCTTCCCAAAGAAATTGTGAAGATAAACTTATCACAGGTCTAAGAAAACACCTCACATAGCCTAGTCCACAGTTTGATAAACATGAATTCCCTTCTCCTTTCTAATCAGGCTCAGATCCCTAGTCTCTGACCATACCTGCAATTCTTAAAGTACAATCTTTGAAGAAAGACAAAAGGGTTGTTTCTCTTGCTCTGAGGGACTTCTTTGGGGTTGCATTTCAGAAGTACTAGAGTTGCTGGGGAAGCATCTGTGTTATGTGCACGACATAAAATCCATAGCTAGGGACCTTGTAATGTAGAAGAATGACATATTCTTTTCGGCTCTTTGAACACACAAATAGTATTATCAGAGATAATGTCTAGAGCATTTCCATAGTAATGGAAATGGGGGGGGGCCTTCAGTGTGAGCTCAGGACAGAACCAACTAACAATATCTGCATCGATTTATATGGCAAGATGGTGTAGAGAAATGTACTGAGCCTGATTTTAGATTTGTATACCCACGTTTTGGGTTCCTAGGACACACCTGGACTCAGTAGAACTCAGTTGTCAATCCCTGTCTGTGCCACAGACACAGATTCCCACAGGGCTTGAGATGGACTTCCAAGCTGAGTGGAAGGAAGTAGAGTCTGGTTGTGTTTCTTCTCCTTGCCTTTCTTGTCCTTCCAAGTCTACTGTAGACCTCCATTGTGTTGGCTGCTGGGGTTCTGAGATCTCCATCCTAAGGATATGTTGCTGGCTCTTCAAGCTAGCCCCATGAGATGGAGAATGAGAATGACATGGAATGGAAAGCAAGAATGCCTTTCTCTTCTTCTGTTGCATCTCAGGCCTTGAACATACTTGAGGGCTTGAGGAACTAAGCGGAGGAGTAAAGAAGATGGAGTCAGAAATCCTGTTCCCAAACTCATCCCTCCTTGTTGCACAGGGCTCAGGCTTAAATCCATTCTGAGTAGAATCCTCCCTCTCTTTCCTCTCTTACTAAAACCTTGCCTCCCCACACATCTGCTACCCTCCTTCTTTCCGATATCCCAGGGAACCCTAAACTCAATATGTAGCGCTATAGCTTCTCTTCCCCAAAAAGACTTGCTTTAATATGCAGATCAGTTCTTCTTTGTTTCAATCTCTTTTCATATTTGCAGAAAAAAGAAAAAAAACAGAAATTCCCATAACTTTCCCAAACTGTCTTCACTCGGAAGCGCATTTTCTTTCAATTCTAGAATTTAGAAATACTTAGAGATGTTTTGTTTATGCTCCCAATGGTGACTACTTGATGCCCTTTGAGTGAAGTGTTGATACCCTCTCTCCCAGTCTTGAAGTTACCTCCTAGGTCTCAGACCTTTTCTGATGGGAAATCCTGTTTCTCTGTTGCCATCCAGTCAATGCCTACAGTAGGTAGGAATGACAGAAAAAACAGACTTGGTTCTGTGTAAGACTAGATCTAGGTTGAAGTCACAGTTGGAAAGCAAAGGTGCTTAAATCTTCTTCTTCTTCTTTTTTTTTTTTTTTTTTGCAAGACCCAAGCAGAACTGAGAACTGAAAATCAATATCATCTGGTGCTAAGTGTACAGCACTGCTTCCTGGCACTAGGTTTTAAGAGTTCTCGCACTTTGCATCAGGAAATATCCAAGGAACAGAGGCATCCATTCTATGTGAAGGACACTCGATACAATCATACGTTATTAGGAGATGGTAGGGACAAATATTCAAATCAGAGACATGGCTTTTTATCAGTTGAGTTCTTGGAGCCTTAGAGGAGAAATTACCTTTCCCATTTGAGATGCACAGCATGCATTCAGACCGGTGAGTCTGGTTTGGAGTCACAAATGGAGCTGTACTGAAGTTGACAGAGGTGACAGCTTCTTACATATGGAAAACTGAATAATAACGATTCTGTTTGTGAAGAAGGGCTGGAAATTATGTCTCTAATTCGGATGCAAGTCAGGGCTGAGATGAGCAGATTCAAATTGCAGTTTGTCTGGGCTGACAATTTTCTTTTTTTTTTTAAGTGACAAAGGAAATAACAGTTGATGAAGGTTGTCTCTAGGGGATCTGGAAAACATTCTCTCTTGGCTGTTTTTTTTTAAATGACATCTCATTCAGATATTCCTAATTATCAATAGCCATTTGATAATTGTAACATTAACTGATTGAATGCTGTTAGACTTTGCCATGCTCTTCTGAAAGGCGGACCTGCAAAGACAGGCTTCTGATCTTCACAGAGGAATATATGCTCATCAAAAAGGCTTACATTGACATTTTGAAATTGGATAACATGATGGAGTTATAAACGTAAAGGAACAAATATATCCTTTACATTACATTGGGAATGTAATCCCAAATCATAACTGGTTTGAAAGAAATTGGGGAGGTAGAATCTTGGGTCCTGGTCTTTAAAGAGAGATCAAATATTTATACAATGATTCTATCTTGAAATTAAGTTGCTTTTGGCTGGCTCACACCTGTAATCGTAGCTACTCAGGAGGCTGAGATCTGAGCATGGTGGTTCAAAGCCAGTCTGAGCAGGAAAGTCCATGAGGCTTTTATCTCTGATCAGCCACCCAAATGCCAGGACTAGAGATGTGGCTCAAGGGGTAGAGCTCCAGCCATGAGTGAAAAAGCTAAGGAGACAGTACCTAAGTTCAAACCATAGCACCGGCACAAGAAATAAAAACTAATGAAGTTGCTTTTGATTTCAACCAATTGCAGGAGAGTCTCTTAAGAGACTGAAATCAGAATTAGATTAATATAAGTGCATATTCTAGCTTAGCACACAAGAAAATTCTCTCATCGTTTTCAAAGTTGGAAGTTTGAAATCAGCATGTCAGCAATGCTAACTCTTTTCCGACATTTCTTTTAACTTCTAGTAGCTACCAGAAGCTGTAGCTTTCCCCAAGGATCCAGCTCTGTTTCCATCTTCAAATGAGACCCCACCATAATTTATGTCAAATCGTCCTCTTTCACGCTTATAAGAACTCCTAGTGTTTTAAATCTTCAAACTCATAACCAGACATATATTCCTTCAAGTAAGAAATTAAGACAGACAGGTACTGGTGGCTCACGCCTGTAATCCTAGATACTCAGGAGGCTGAGATCTAAGGATTGCAATTCAAAGCCAGCCTTGGCTGGAAAGTCCTTGTGAGACTCTTATCTCCAACAAACCACTCAAAAAACCGGAAGTGGGGCTGTGGCTCAAGTGGTAGAGTACTAGCCTTGAGCACAGAGAGGCTCAGGGACAGCACTCAGGCTCTGAGTTCAAGACCTATAACCGACAAAAAAGAAAAAAGAGAAGAAAAGAAATTAGGACAAATATATTTGCACACCTTACTAGGCTGTGTATGGGCCAAAACACAAAGATTCACATGTAAAATACCTTTGAAAGTATTCAAGTAAGTAGAGAAGCAAATTTAAGAGGTGCTGCAGTTGACACCTTGAAGCAAGTATAATCAAGCATTTTGGCAAAAGTTAGATGTTTAGTTTAAAGTTTAGCCAAGAAAAAGAAAAAAAATAGAATGCATATGCTCAGTTAGCTAGTATTAAAATTCTACAGTATTGATTTTTTTTAAAAAGCGATTTGAAATGTGAGTATGTGTGTGGGTAGAGAAACCAAAAGAACAGGAGAAATCTTATTTTGTTACGGACATGTTATAAGTTTTGGTAAAGAAGGCAAGACAAAGAAGTTAAAGAGGACACAAGAAAGTTCAGGAAACTGAACGGAGAAGCTAATTATAGCATCAAAACCTCAAATAGTAACATGCATTTTAAATGTAAATTGTCTGAGTCCCCAAATTAAAGAAAGGAAGCTGTTAGTTAGATCTAAACAGTCATTTTTATGTGTGTTTTTTTAACAAGGATTACCCAAAATTAACTAGAAAAAAAAATTGAAAGTACATGGATAGGAAAAGACACATTGAGTAATACTAACTAAAAAAGAAAGAGGACATAAGAGAAGAAAGTTGTCTCTGAAGCCAGAAAACAGTAAGGCTAGAAAATGTAGCTATATAAGAATAAGATACTGGATTCATCAAGAATATAGAATTCTAGCCTGACACCAGTGGCCCATACCTGTAATCCTAACTTCTTTGGATGCTGAGCTCCAGAGGATCATGGTTCAAAGCCAGACTGTGCAGAAATGTCTGTTGAGACTCTGCTCTCTAATCGACTAGCAAAAAGCTGAACTGGAAGGGTGGTGCTAGTGGTAGGGAACCAGCTGTGAAAAAGCATAAGGCTCTAAGGCCAGGCTCCAGGATGGGTGAAAAATAAAATACCACATTAAATATGAATGCAATTAATAAAACAGTCTTATAGAAAGCAAACGTTGATTTAAAAAGAACCCAACAGACTGACATTGATGAACACCTTTCTGCCATGTGAGATTTCAACTCCATTTTTTTCTGTTTATCTACCCGTCAAACAGATTAGCAATAATGTAGATTTGACTCCCATATTTGATGTAGTTTGACTCCTGTGTTTATTCTTGTTGTATAACAAATTATAATAAATGTAGTAGCTTAAAACAATGCAAATATTGCCAGGTACCAGTGGCTCACACCTATAATCCTTAGCTATACAGGAGGAGACTGAGGATTGCAGTTTGAAGCAAACTTGGGAAGAAATGTCCATGAGAATCTTATCTCTAAGTAAGCACCAAGGGGAGAGAAGTGGGAGTATGGCTCACAGGGTAGAGTTCTAGTCAAGAAAAAAGAAAGCTAAGAGACAGTGCTTAGGCTGAGTTCAAGTACCAGTATCAGTGCAAAACAAACAAAAACCAACCAACACTAAGCTGGGCACCAGCAGCTCATGCCTATAATCCTAGCTATTCAGAAGGCTGAGATTTGAGGATCTCCAGTTCAAAGCCAGCCCAGGCAGGAAAGTCTGTGAGACTCTTATCTCCAATAAATTACCAAAAAGGCCAGAAGTAGAGTTATGGCTTAAGTGATAGAGTGCTAGCCTTGAGCAAAAGAAGCTCAGGGATAGCACCCATGCCCTGAATTCAAGCCCCAGGATCAGCAAACAAATAAATGAAAACCCCAAAATGTAAATATTTGTTAAGGATGAGTGTGCAGGGTCTGTGGCTGGATTTTCTGCTTAGGATCTCACTGGCTAAAGTGTAGGTAGCTGTTAGTTAGTTCTCTTTGGATGCTAAGGCTCTTTCCCAAGATACTGGGCGGCCAAATTCCTTTTCTATTGTGGAAGCAGATCTCTATTTCCCTGCCTTTGGTGACTGCTCCTTGCTCCTAGGGCCATCCTCATTTTTGCTTCTATCACCTGCTCTATCTTCTGTTTTTGTTTTTGGTAGTACTGAGGTTTGAATTCAGGACCTCTCATTTGTTAAGGCAGGTGTGCTACACTCCTTGAACTATACCTCCAGTCATTTTTGCTTTAGTTTATTTTTCAGCTGGTAGTGGGGGAGGGGGGAGGTAGAGAATCTCACTTTTATCTGGGCCAACCTCACACCATACCCTTCTACCTCTGCCTCCTGAACAGCTGGCCATAGCTGACTTCATCTTCTACCTTTCTCTTTCCCACCATTCACAGAAAACTCCCTTCTTTTTAAGAGCTTGTGTGAGTAAATTAGACTTACCTTTATTTAAGGTCAACTGTGTCATGTAATATATTAGGATCACAAGAGCAATACACCATCAAGTTCACAGGTACATCAGTATTTAGAATATTTAGGACCATATCTACAAATTCTGCCCAACATGAGCTTTCTGTAATTATTTTGTTTTGGAAAAGTTTTGGTGATACTAGAGTATGAATTTAGGGTTTCATGCTTGATAAGCTGGTGTGCTACTGCTAAAATTATGTTTCTAGCTCCTTTTTTGCTCTAGTTATTTTTGAGAGAGGGTCTCACTTTGTGACTTGATCAGCCCGGACCTTGATTCTCCTATTCATGTTTCTCAACCTAGCAGGCAAAACAGGTGTATCCATCATGTCCAGCTTTTTATTGGTTGAGGTGGGGTTTCTGTAAATTTTTTGCCTGGGCTGACCATGAACTATGATCTATCTGATCACTGCCTCCTGAGTAGCTAGGATTACAAGCATGAGCAACTAGACTTAGTCAAATCTTGTTATTTTATTTTATTTATTTTATTTTTTTGGCTCCGGTCATGGGGCCTGAACTCTGGGCCTGGGCTCTGTCCCTCAGCTCTTCAGCTCAAGGCTAGCGCTCTACCACTTGAGCCACAGCACCAGTTCCGGCTTTTTTGTTTTTGCTTATGTGGTGCTGAGGAATCGAACCCAGGGCCTTGAGCATGCAAGGCAAGCGCTCTACCACTGAGCCACCTTCCCAGCCCTTTATTGCATGAAATTTCCGTGATATAGTACTCTCCTGGGAATGTGTCATCTTTACTCTAAGAGCAAAGACCTTATTTCCTAATCCCCATGTAATCACCTCTGTAACCCAGGAGGAAGATGTTCCTTCAATTTTAGACATTTTGGAAAGCTATCATTTTCTAATTGATAGCAAAGTACTCATTCTCTGGGATTTGCAACAGCTTTCTTTGAAGTCCAACACATAGATAGTCCAACACCTTTTGAAGGTTCTGTGAGTTATAAAAATTCTCTAGTTAGCATAAACTTTTTATTAAATGAATTTTAATATTTTGTTTGTTGTATATGTCTTGTATCACTCTCTGAGAGAAGTATGTTAAATCTTCACTATGACATTTTATTTATTATACTCATAAGATTGATATTATTCTCAGGCTATGTCATACATATAAAAAAATGAATGTTGTCAGTGTATCTTCTTTTATTCATTATTTTACACACAACTGGATTGAAGAAAAATAAATCAATTATTAGATAATTGCTGTTTCATTGACAACATCCAACATTTATTTGGGGACACATTAAAGATTATATTGCAAGACGGAGTCACTGTAAGAGTCTCCTGACAATTTGAGTTAAATTTACAAAATGTAGAAGACAGTTTTGGATTAAAAAAAAAAAGGTGTGCTCTAATTTCCTTTTCTCCAAAGACTAAGAATAGCTCGTTCCTCTATTGGCATGCATAAAATATGTCACACTTTGTTTTGCTGATGCTTGTCAGTTCAGCATGAATTGATCGGCTACCTCAGTATGAGCAAAAAGTGCATTGCCTCGTGTGTCTGGACTGGGGAACTATGGGAAGACAGATGCTCCTAGAACAGTGATACTTCTCCAGTATGACACCTGACCATCCATCTCCCGCTCACTCAGGTGATTGTACCAGCAGGCAAAGCAGTGAAGACTGCTTCCAGTCTCATGACCAACTTAGACTGAAGGGTTGATTGGTCCATAACATAAAAGCTCTGTGTTGAAGCACTGCATCCAGATTACTGGTTCTCTCCTGACTGCTTCTCATTTCCCAAACTTGCAAAGCATCACTTTCCATGAGTAGGGGTGGGGGGAAGGTATTCATGTAAGGGAAGCTATCAAACAATCTAAAAAGAACACAATCAGAATACTCACTGTACCTAGGTGACACAGGAACAAGAAAATCTTGGAGGGATGGGTGGGGTGGAGAGAAAGAGGCTGGAAGGGGTGACATTGACCAAGATGTATTGTACACATAAATTGACATATTGAACTGAAACGTCCTATGTACTGCCATTTCAAGATAATAAAATATAAAGTTCTCTCCTGTAATATAGATGATGTCCACATAGTTTTGCTGTGTGCTATCTTTCTGAGTCCACCAAAGATAATTCTTGGTTGGTTTCTCTTCAGTCTTCAGTATTCTACTGCAGCAATGGCAGAGTAAGATATGAGGTGTTCAACAGACTATGGGGAAACATCCTTTCTTGTATTGCCTTTGTTTCTTAATTTAATTTAACTTTATTGTAAAGGTGTTGGACTACTGTCCATTCTGTGCTGTGATCAGGTCTGTGTTTTTTTTTTTTTTGTCGGTCGTGGGGCTTGAACTCTGGGCCTGGGCGCTGTCCCTCAGCTCTTCAGCTCAAGGCGAGCCCTCTACCACTTGAGCTACAGCGCCACTTCCGGTTTTCTGGTGGTTTATTGGAGATAGGAGTCTCACGGTCTTTCCTGCCCGGGCTGGCTTTGAACCGCAATCCTCAGATCTCAGCCTCCTGAGTAGCTAAGATTACAGGCGTGAGCCACCAGCGCCTGGCATTCAGGTCTGTTATTTTGTTTGCTTCTGTATCAGATTGTTTTAATGATTGACATTGCATACTGCATTCTGGTTTGGTGAAGGGATTGGTTTTGTTTTTATTTTACACAATTATATTACTTTTATAATATATTTAAGTATTTTTGTTTTGTTTTGTTTTTACTCAATTAGGTTTTCAGTTTTATTTATTTTCAAGCTGGGTGCTGACATTTCATGCCTAGAAACCTATCTACTTAGGAGGCTGAGATATGAGGATCGCAGTTCGAAACCAGCACCGGCAGGAAAGTCCATGAGACTCTTATCTCCAATAAACCAGAAAAAGCCAGAAGTAAAGCTGTGGTTCAAGTGGTAGAGCACTAGCTTTGAGCAAAAGAAGCTCCATGACAGCACCCAATGCACGTACACACACATATTAGCTTTCTAATAATTTTAGCTAAGTTATACAAACTAACACACAAACTCTTACTGGGAGTTTTGTTTAAATGACTATAAAGCTCCACATTAACTGGGCAGAATTGACATCCTTAAAATAGACTTTTCCTGAAAGAGCTGTGCTGTTTCCATTAGTCATTTTTTATTTTTGTCAATGAAAGTCTTGAGGGTCCTACCTACCCCCATCTTTCCCAATCTAGGTCACACAGCTCCCATTAAGATTCTATCTTAGCAGTTCCTAGTTTTTGTTCTATTGGGAATGGTTCTTCCTGCCCCCTCCCCACCCAGTGAGATGATAGTTGTATAGCTTTGTGTATAAATTTTATTGATTTAAAACAGTTAGCTCCAATACTTTTTTCAATGAATTTCCGAAAACAGTCATTTTTTCCTGCTTCCTTTCTAATCTGTGTAACTCTTTTTCTGTCTTCTCCTTCTTTGCTAGAACCTGGCTGTGAGTAGACAGTGGTTTTGTGTGTATGTGTGTGTGCACATGCATATGTGCAAAATTTTACTATATTGACTCTAGTATTAACTTTAAATGTGAATATAACTGTTGGCTGGTTTAAAACAATTGTTTATATGTTCAGTAAGACAGATTTCTGTTTCTGCTACTTGAAGAGGGTTTATAAATAGTGGGCATTGAACATTATTGACTGTCTTGCATGTGTGTGTGTGTGTGTGTGTGTGTGTGTGTGTGTGTGTGTGTGCATGTGTGTGTGTGTGTATAGATGCTGGTCCTGGAGCTTGAACTCAGGGCTTAAACTGTCCCTTAGCTTTTATTATTATTACTATTATTATTATTATTAATTATTGCTAATGTTTTACCACTTGAGCCACAGCTCCACTTACAGCTTTTATTTGGTGCTGGTAAATGAGATAAGAGTCTCACAGACTTCCCTGCTGAGGCTGGCTTTGAACCACGATCCTCAGATCTCAGCTTTCTGAGTAGCTAGGATTGCAGTTGTGAGCCACCAGCACCCAGCTCTTTTTATCTTTTCATAATAAAATTTTATGATTTTTTTTACTTGGCGTACCAATAAAACTATTACAGTTTCTACAACTGATCTGTCCTTGCTTTCCAACAATCATTCCTATTAGATTGTAATAGGTCTTTAAATTAGCTACCAACTTTTGTTTACTATTCAAGTTGAGGTTTTATATCCTTATATATAAATAATATCATTCCATAAGTTTTTATTTTGTATACTGCAGTAGGATTTCATCTCATGCTTATTTTTGTGTGGGGACTGTGTAGCATTTTATATTGTTATTCAAATTTTAAGCATATCTGTAATGATCTTTTGTTCTGTCCTCTTTTTAATGTTTGGAGGTAGTGGAGCTTGAACTTTGGGCTTCATAATTGCTAGGCTGGTGTTCTACAACTTGAACCATGCCTCCAGCCCTACTTTCTTCTGGCCTTACTTCTTACCAGGGCTTCCTGTCCTTGCTGTGATTGCATGCACAGACCACCATATCCACTTTTCCTTCAAGGAGATGAGTGCCCTGGACTTCACACTGTTCTGGCACTACAATTCTCCCAATTTCAGCATCTTATGTAGCTTAGGATGACAGGCCCTGTGGGTTGAGAAGGGGTCTAATATACTTTTCTTTCCAGGCTGTCCTCAAATCTTGATCCTCTTGATCTTAGCCTCCCAAGTAGCTGGGCATGAGCCACAACTCCTGGCTCTTGAGTTTTTTCTGTTCTCAAAAGTTTAAGAAACTGATTTGCTGAATGGTAACTCCTTTGTACAACTACTTAAAGACAATTATAATGCCAAGCACTGGTGTCTCATACGTGTAATTCTAGCTATTCAAGAGGCTGAGATCTGAGGAGAGTGGTTCAAAGCCAGCTCAGGCAGGAAACTCTATGAAACTCTTTATCACAAATAAACTACCCTCCTCAGCCCTCAAAAAAAAAAAAAAGTAGAAGAAAAGCCAGAAGTGGAGTTGTGGCTCAAGTGGTAGAGTACTAGCCTTGAGCAACAGAAGCTCAGGGACAGTGCCCTGAGTTCAAGCTCCACAACCAACACACACACACACACACACACACACACACACACACACACACACCACAGAGATAAGGCAAATATAATCTAAAACATTTAAGAAACATATCAGTGTGACTAATATAGTCAGAATTCTCAATGTATATATGTGATAAAAGAAGTGAAAATGTGAAATGAGTCTGAGGGTTAAAAGACAGATGATGGGCCAGGCGTCAGTGGCTCACGCCTGTAATCCTAGCTACGCAGGAGGCTGAGATCTGAGGATCACGGTTCGAAGCCAGCCCAGGCAGGAAACTCCGTGAGACTCTTATCTCCACTAAACCACTCAGAAAACAGGAAGTGGTGGTGTGGCTCAAGTGTGAGAACGCTAGCCTTGAGCTGAAGAGCTGAGGGACAGCGCCCAGGCCCAGAGTTCAAGCCCCATAACTGACAAAAAGAAAAAAAAAGGGCAGGTCATGGGAACAATGACTCTGATCAAGAAGTATTAGACACATAAACGGACATGTAAAATTATAACCCCCTTGGAGAACCATCTGAAGTTTAAAAATAATAATCCAAACATTGCCTTATCTCAGGGATTTTTGAAGATCTAGCTATTTAAAATTTTATCTTTATTATTTTCTGCACAGATCACTTTGTATCAATCCATTTTTGGTAATTTTTTTTCCCAGAGTGATACCATTTTATGGAATAGCTGTTCAGGTTTCCAAAACAGTAATAGATATTCTATCAATGAGTTCTGGGAAATCAGTGGCACATGATTTTTTTTATATAGTCATTGCCTACTTATCTTTACAGATTCCTCCAGACTTTATCTCCAAAATTTAGAGAAAGAGCTAAGCACCAGCCAGGCAGATCGAATGATTAATTTGATCATTTGAGAAGGGAGAAGAGGTAGAAAGCCTTTGTTGGGGATTCTCTAGTTCATTCGCCTTGATAGCACTTTGACACCTGACATTCACATATAATGTTAAATTCCAGCAGAAAGTTGGAAGGGAAAAGGGGGTCCTGTGCCATTTGTTAGCCTTTCAAAGTCAGGGTCCTGACAATTCCACCTCCTAGGACCCTTTTTATCCAATTCAGATTTGCCCACATCTGAAACTTGTCCTGAAACTGCTCTCAGCAAAACAACTTCCAACTCTGCATGGACCTAATCAGATTCCTTTTAGGTGATGAACTCCAGGATTTCAATCTCAAGACTCCATCCACTGGGCAGCACAGCCAACTTTCAAAACAGCTTACCGATGTGCTATCAATTAGTTCTCTGAAACTAGTGGCATACCAGAATGGCCTCATTTGCTGCCTGCTTTAAGCCGAAAAATTGGATTTCAAACGCTTTCCCTAATCTGGATCTCTGCAATATTATAATAAACTTCTTACATCTGTCACCATCAGCCTTCTCCTTACAGCCTTTACCTTTTATGTTTCAAAGAAGGGAGACTGAGGCGCCCTCTCTTTCTCTTTTTATTCAAACACTGTCTTGGGACAGCTAGCTCTTGGGATTAGTGACATCTTCTTGGCTGGGGCGATAGAGGACCGGAACAAATTTAGGATTGCCCTGGCTACCAGCCACATTCCAGCCTTATTAACTTGAAGGCCCAACTCTTGTTTGGAAACTTTTCAGACAGCCAAAATAAAAGTCTGACCTAAAGCTCTCTGTGTACTATCTTTATTGAGAACCTTGATTGTATCCTAAAGGCAGTGTTTGCAAAATAAAAGCTGAAGTCTACTTGCAACGGAAGCCATCTCTGGTTGCCAGTTAAAATGCAGATTCCTGGGCCTACTTGCAGCCATCATGGACTGGAAGCTAAATCTGTAGGGTCAAGGTATTGACTGTGTTTGAATACCTCCCCAGGAGATTTATAGGCAATTGGGAAACCATAATGAAAGAACTGACTTGGTTACTTCATTCACACTATTTGATGATTTCCCTCCGAGGCAGCAGCAAACCTTTCCTCAGATGAGTGGTCCAGGAAAGAGTCAGGTGTGAGGTACTGTTTCAGTCTGGACCATTACTTGCTCTCTATGAGATGCTGAGAAATAGACACAGTCTCTCTGCCTTGGTTTCCTTATTAGTAGCAATGTGTGTTTCACAGGCCTGATGAAGTGGGAAGATACAAATCACCTAGTACAAGGCAAATTCTTTATAAACATTTTCTCTTAGTTTCTCAAGAGAAGCTAAGTGGAAGGACACACACTCCTGCCCATCTGAGTACTGATGAGCTATTTGCTTCTTCGTGATGTTATTTCTTCCTGTGGAGTTCCATGTCTCAGTCTGGGCATTGTTAGCTTTTGTATTTTCCCCTAAGGTGTTCCAATAGAGCCTGGCACTGGTGGCTCATGCCTGTAATCTTAGCTACTCAGGAGGCTGAGATCGGAGGATTGAGATTTGAAGGCAGTTGGGGCAGGAAAATCCAGGAGACTTTTACCTCCAAGGAATTGGCGCTGTGGCTCAAAATGTTAGAGCACTAACCTCAAGCAAAGAAACTCAGGGACCAGTGCCCAGGCTGAGTTCAGGCCCCACAAAAAATATAAAGTAATTAATTTAAAAGATTTTTTGATACCTCTGTACTCCTCATCACTACAAATCTCTATCATTTTCAAATTGGCCCATGCAAGATGTTAGAACCAAGTTACACAAGTGGGACTCAGCTGTTCCCCACATCCGATAATCGAGAGGCTAATTCAAGAAGGTTGCATTTGAAAAGCTACAGTTTCAAGACCATGACCACTCTGTTTGAACCATCCAAGGGGTCTTACTCATTTTTCTTCCTTGAAGAATTTTCTGGAGTTTGGGGTCTTATTTTTTTCCCCCTTCAGAAATGTCTTTCTCAACTGGGTACTTGTAGCTTGCACCTATAATTCTAGATACTCAGGAGGAGAGTTCTGAGGATCAAAGGCAGCCTTGGCAGACAAATTTGAGAGACTCTATAATCTTCAATTACCAGCAAAAAGCCAAAAGTGGAGCTGGGGATTCAAGTGGTAGAATGCCAGCTATGAACAAAAAGGTCAAGCAAGAGAATGATATGAGGCCCTGAGTTCAAGTCCCAGTACTGGTGTGTATGCATGCACACACACACACACACACACACACACACACACCAAAAAAGAAAGGAAGAAAAAAAGGAAGAAAAGGAAAATAAGGAAAGAGAGAAAGAAAAGAAAAAAAGAAAGGAAGGAAGGAAAGAAAGAAAGAAAGGAACAAAAAAGGTTTTCTCAATCCTTTCCAAGTTAATGTTTGCATATGATTTCAACGGGGACAGTGCGGGGGCGGGGAAGGGAGTTGGAGTTCTAGCCCTTACTCTAAGAAGTCTGAAATGTAAGAAAGTATGTCCACCACTATATACAAAACCCCAGGCATTCTCAGAGGGGCTACAGAAGCTTGTATAAAGGTGTGTGTGTGTGTGTGTGTGTGTGTGTGTGTGTGTAAATGAGTGTATGCGCACACACATAGGGCTACAATCTGCACTTCACAGCCCCTTTTAATCTCTGCAGGTAATGCATTTCACGTTTTAGGCTCTATGTATGAATTTGTTTGAGGAAAGATTGTCATTGTTAAACACTGAACAACTGTCTTTGAAAATTACTGATGTAGTCCGCTATGTTAAAGTTTGCATTACAACTGAACACACTGAAGTTCCATCACGAAAGTTAAAAGCCTAAGCAAAGGGCTCACAGTTGGAATAAATCAATTTCAACAAACACAGCCAACGCTGACTGTGGCTGACTGTGGGGCTAAGTAAGGACTAGAGTCACCAAGAAACATGCGCTCTGATTGTAGGTCTTGCAAAGCCTAGCACACAACCGCAAGAGAAGTCTGTAATTAAACATAATCCACACAAATAAGCAAAATATAAATGCTATGGGAACTCAGTTGTGGATGGAGAACTAATAGATGACATTGAATGCTATGTCTGTGGAAGGTCTGGACTTGGTTCTCTCGGCTTCTTTCTGTGTCTCTGTCTCCATCTCTCTCTTTTATTCTGTGCCTTCCATCTATTCTTCTTTCCCTGAGAAATAATGTTTTTACAGATGAAGAAACCAAAACCTTAGAAAGTTTGTGTTTTGCCCAAGTTCCTACAATTGGTAAGTGTCAGAAGTTTTGATTCCAACATTGGCAATTTGGCCCCCAGGACTCACATCTTTCTCCATTAGGAAAACCTAAGAGCCTTTTAGCAGGCTGTGATTTTTTGCACTAGTCCTCAAAATGATAAGGGCTTTCTATGGTGAGCAGGAGAGGACTTCAAGGAAACACTCCAGGCAGAGTGAATGCCCTGTAGAGATCTGGTCCTGTCAACCTATTGAAAGAATGAAAATGTGTGTGAGACCACACTTTTAAAAGTTAGTGTAATTGGCCCCTCCCAGAATGGAGACCTTCATTCTTGGTACTCATGGAAGAGAATCTAGCTCTCCACTTCTAGGCAAGTCTAGGATAGGAGTTAGCATAAATGATGGAGTTGGTAGCTGCCAGCTCTCAGCTGTGTGGTGCCAGGAAAGTTACTGAATTTCTCTGTACCTCTGTCTCCTCATTGGTAAGATGGGTGCATAACAACCAATGATTATGAAGAAAAGGAAATGGAATAATGTACCAGCAAGTATTTACCATATTTCCTTTGCAGGGTAAATACTCAATAAATGGTGGCTAATTATTTTGATCAGCTGTCAATCTCATAGGGCAGAGCTAAGATTTCAGTACATATACATATTTATATACATACACATAAATATGCCTACACATGCATGCATGTGTATATACATATACAGCTATACATATAGCATTGCACCTGAACTATACATGCTTTCGTTAATCTTTACAATAGCTCTATAAAGTAGATAATATTATCTCCATGATAATGTCATCACCACGATTCATAAAGGGTGGGACTGAGGATCCAAGGATTGATTCTAGTGTCTGATTGCAGAGTTCTTAAGAATCAGAACTGTCTGTCTTTACATAGCATTGCTTGAGAACTTATGCATGGTTTGATGTAGGTAGGAACTTCATAGCACGGTTCACTGGCAAAAGACATATTTAGAACAAATGAGCTTTGTAACAATCTTTTCATATTATCCCAAGGAAGTGATATCCAATGGGTTTTATGCCTCTTTAATGGTCTATAAACTCTTGCTTATGGTCTATGGTTGCATTTGAAACAGACTCCTCACTATTTTATCCACCATTCCATGAGGATACTTTACTTTTTTGAATCTCTGTGTAGCTTTAAGGAATCACCTCAATACCTATTGACTTAAACCTACAATCATTTAATTTATGATCCAATGGGCTCAACCTGTGGGTTTTTGTTGTTGTTGTTTGGTACTAGTAACTGGAGTTTGAACTCAGTGACTGGTTGCTGTCCCTTAACTTTTATACTGTAGGCTGGCATTCTAGCACTTGAGCCATGCTTCAACTTCTGGCCCTTTGCTGGTTAACGTGAGATAAGAGTCTCACAGACTTTTCTGTTTATGCTCATACTATATATGAATTTGTGCAAAAAATAAGCTTATAATGGCTCAATCTCCTAGTTCCTTTGGCCCTCAAGACCAGATTAGATACAGAAAAGGATAAAATTAGTGAACTGTCATGGAAAGGAATACACAAAATTCGTTCCAGAGAAGGAGAGGCGTCGGTAGATATTAAGAGACAATGCATTCTGGGATTAGGGGTATAGCTCAGTGGTAGTGCATTTGGTTGGCAGACACAAGGCCCTGGGGGGAGGGGAGACAAACAGAGAGAGACAAAGAGAGATAGACAGATAGAATAAGAGACAGATAGAGAGAAGAGGGACAGAGAAACAAAGAGTTATACAAGGAGCACAAAAGATGGCCTAAACTAGCGCAGGTTGACCACAGTTAGTCAAATTGACTCAGTTTTCACCGTTGAAAGCTGCTCTTCATGAATTCCTCATTTTGTTACCTTCCGTGGAATTCCTGGAATCACCTGCAGATCACTGACCTTGCTGGGTGAATTTGTTCAGTCATAGCTCTCAGTGTTCCATGTTCCCTCCTTCTTCGTGATAATTGTCGAACACAGCAAACCCTAGCCAGGAAAAAAAAAAAAAAACCCAGAACTTATGCTTCTAATACGAGGAAAGCCTGGAGACTAATTAAAAGCACATTTTATTCATTTACATAATTAGCAAATTATTTCTGACATCAGTCCTAATAAACTAGGATTTGTTTGACAAATGTGATGATTTGTTCGGGGGATAAATATGTATCCTTTGTAAATACATTTTGAACTTGATGGAGAACTGAGCCTTTAAATAGGAAATGAAACAAAACCTGTCCTTCTTTGGACCCTTCACCTGGGGTAGGCAAGTACAGGGTGCTTTGTAGCCTCAGCTGCTAGTTCTAGAATCGATTTTTCTTATCACTGTTATAATGACAGATAGTGCTTTTCAACCTTGACCTCAATTTTCTAGCTCTTTCACGACCCCAAGGGCACCTCCCCCTTCCTTCCATCTTAAATATTCCTTTAATGGCCTTTAATTCCTTAGTGCCTATTTTAACCTAAATAAAAAATTCATCTTTTCTACCTTCAAGAGACTGCTCAGATCATACCTTTTCTGTGAAATTCTGCACTGAATTCCCTAGCAGGATTAACTGAACTCTCCTCTGTGCTTCTTTCCACCAGTCATTCTTTTCCAGGGCAATTATTTGTAAGCAGATAGAGAACTCAGGGAAGGTAGAGAGAGACTCTGTGAACTTATATGTCTCCCTCCAATAAGTGTTTGTCCTACCGAAACTGGATTGTTTCCTCTGAATAGAAGCAGTGTTTATGGAATGCAGTGTTAATATCACCTAGGCAAAGATTCACAATGGCGACATATAGTGAGGGGTTTTAAAAAGTGATTTATGTTGACTTTTTGTCTTATCTTTACCCCTATGAGGGAGATAAAGCTAATATCCCTGTGCTCATTTCACAGATATGAAGCCAAGAACTAGTAGCTCATGCCTGTAATCCTAGCTACTCAGGAGGTTGAAATTCGAAAATCATGGTTCAGAGCCAGCCTGAGCAGACAAGCCTATAAGACCTCTATCCTCAAATTAACCTGCAAAAAATAGAGCCAGAAGTGGAGGTGTGGCTCAAGTGCTACAGCACCAGCCATGAGCCAAAAAGCTGAGCACGAAGCCACAAATTCAAGCCCCACTACCAACACACACACACAAGAGAGAAAAAAGTATGACTCTTGACAGCCCTGTAGTTTGTACAAGGTAGGATCCAATGGCCCAGGTAGTAGAAGGGAAGTAGTAGAGTCTATGGAGAGATAACTTCATTAATTTTCTCTCCATTCAAATCCAACTCCGCCTTCTCCAGTTCTTTTCTTCCTGAGATCAGAGAGGGAGTCTTTGAAGGGAGGGAGACCCACTGCAGAGAAGCTGAATATGAACTGACCCCCACGTGGGGTCCATTTTCTTGCAGAAGCTGCAATAATCATAATGCTCACTTGAACTTGCCACTTACTTTCCTTCTCTCCAGCACTGGAGTCTGAAATTACCCGCTGATGTCTTTGGCATCTGAACAGAGGAGAGTCTGGGGACCCCGAAGTGAATTATTGTGGAGACATTCTCCGTGTGCTTGGGGCTGTGAATGCCTTTAGTGAATGAGCCAACCTAGGGGGGGGGAGGCAGTTCAATAGGCGGGTGATGGGTAGGAAGCTGTGATTTTGTTTCCACAGGAGTGGCTGGAGATCTCTCAGGGGCTACAATGGATTTAAAACGTTTGTCACAAAGGCCCATGGAGAACCACACCAAAGTTACTTACATAAACAAAATCCCAATTTCTCAGAGTCCCTGGGAATGTCAAGGGACTGTTTCATAGAGGATTAGAAGCACTGGTGAAAATGAATAACTTCTTGATTTCTTTCTCCATGAACAATGTCATGCATGAATGTGAGCGTTGGTGCAGGTGAAGGTGTGTGAGTGTGTGAGTGTGTGTGTGTGTGTATGTGTGTGTGTGCTAAACTCAGGGCCTTTTTTTCTCCTTTGGCTTTTTATTTTTTATTTTTGCCTCAAGGCCGGTGTGCTACCATGTGAGCTACACTTCCACGTCTGGCCTTTTGCTGGTTAATTGGAGTTAAGAGCCTCACAAATGTGTCTGCCTGGGATGGCTTTGTACTGTAATCCTCAGATCTCAGCCTCCTGCTTGTCGTGAGCCACTGACTATTATGTTTTTTGTTGTTTCTTTTTTTTTTGAAGTATGAGCACACTTGCAGTGTTTGTTCTTGTGCAATGAAAGAGAGAGAGAGAGAGAGAGAATTCATGAGAACCTAAGAGTCTTCAAGTGAGCTCTTCTTGCATGAATCTTTGGCAACCTAGAGGGTAGAGTTTTCCCAGAGCATGGACCTCCCGGGCCACCTCTCTATCTCTTTCCCAACGTGTAGCCTTCCATGTGTCTCTACTGCTGCACTGGAGACACTTGTGTGAGCTCTAGAGCCAGATCAACCAGGAGGAGGGGGCCTCAGGATAGCATCCTTCCAGCCAGCATTTCCAGACCTTCAGGCACCTTGAAAACTGCTATGCCAAGTGCCGTGCCAGCTCACCTGGACTGGGTGGAGACTTCTCAGAGCTCTTCTGATGTATGATAAGATTTTAGGGTCTGGTCTCCAAATGGTCCCCATAGCTATAGGAACTGCTGTCAATCACAAGCTGCTATGGAGTTCCACCTCTGTACCCTTTGTAGTTAAAAACAGATGCTCAGGCCAATGACCAAGAAGCATAGAGCTGGCCTTTGCCCTAATCAGGCGCAAACGACATTCAAGCTGCTACTTACTAAGAAACTATGTTTTGTATACCAGGAGCTGTCTGGCTCTGTCTTCTCACAGACTGGTACAGACCATGGGGTCTTTGACCTACTACTTTATTTTCACTTGACTGCCTGGTTGGCCTTGACCCAAATCTTCTATTCAGATTGTGCTTCTGTATTACTCATCAGACTCCAAATGACAACCAAGAAGCAGATAACAAAAAAATAAGGAAGAAACTCAGCACAAATGGTTTCCATTACCATGGTTTGCTTAAGACAGTGCTCTACTTCACCAAGTGTGAAATGATGTGCAACCAGTGGAAGGCAGGGTTCGAATTTTGATCTTTTCCTGGGTTAGTGATAGATGGGGGTCTATAATCCCCAGTCAGCTGTGTGGTCAGGAGGGACAAACTAGATACCCTATCACGTACTGTGTTCAGTGAATTAAATGAGATGTTGGATGCTTTATTACAAAACAGGCTCTGTATTATGTGATTTTGTCCTATGGCAGGCCAGTGTTCTGAGCATGTTTTAGGAAGGCTAGGCTAAGCTAAGTAAAAAGCATTTTTTATGGTGATGGGGATTGATTCCAGAGATGCATACCTGCAAGGCAGGCTTTCTATCACTGATTTATATTGCCAAGTTTTTGTTTTGTTTTGTGCCAGTGCTAAGGCTTGAACGCAGGGCTTGAGTGTTGCCTCTTAGTATTTTTGCTCAAGGTTGGCACTCTACCATTTGAGCCAAAGCTCCACTTTTAGCTTTTTGGTAGTTAATTGGAGATAAGACTCACAGATTTTCCTGTCCCAGCTAGTTTTGAACTCAAATCTTCAGACCTCAGTCTCCTGAGTAGCTAGGATTACAGGCATGTGCCATTGGCACCAGGCATTGCTAGACCCTTTTTAAAAATTATTTTGGAACAAATCTCTTGTTGTGTGATGAGGAAGACTTTGAATTGTAGATCTCAAATTTCAATCTTCTGAGTGGCTAGCTGGTATTACAGGAGTGAACCATCATGCCAGACTATTAAATGTGTTTTTGACTTACAATATTTTCTAAACCCCCACCAAGCTAAGAGGCATTACTATACTGTGCACCACAATTGTATGTTAGGAAAAAGAGAGAGAGGAATGGAAGCTGATAAACTGCCTACATTCTGGGAGTTCACAATCCAGTTAGGAGAGAAGGAAAAACAACAAGGGGACTTTGTGAAGCCTCGCAGGTTCACCAAGTTCACAATGTTCATGGCTCAGGCAGGAATGAGAACTGTTCAGGGGGACCAAAGGAAAGGGGAAAAGGGCTCCCAGGATAGATGACAGCTGAGAGGAATGAGGCACAGTCAGGCAAAAGCTAAAAGAGTGAAACCGTGTGGCCTGCTTTAAAACAACAAACAAACAAACAAAGTGGGGGGGGGAGGTGAAGGAGATATCAGGGCCTAGGTTGGGATGTAGAGCCTATAGGCCAGGCTAGAAGTGTGGTCTAGGGCTCCCCATGTGTATGGATGACCTCAAGGGGGCGTTGCAGTCCAAGTCATGATGTCCAAAGGGGCATGGTGTACTCGAATTTGATTGGATAATGTGAAGTCTCACAAGATCTGGGGGAAGACAGTGGGTGTCTCAGGATAGTGACATTGGAAGGTAAGTACTGGCTCTCTTGGCCTGGGTGTGCAGGATCCTGGTCTACGACCAAGCCCCTGGAGGAGAGAGCTGGGCCAAGACAAGACCTGGTGTCAAGAGTCCCAGGCCCAAATGTTTCTCCCTTGAGAAACAGCCCAGCTGGGAAGTCTGAGATGGTAAGGCAAGTGTGTGGCTCAACAGGTTTACACATGGAGACAGATTCCAGGCAGTAGACTAAACCCGGATTCCACCAGCCAGTGCCAGGAGGCATGCAATGTGTTGTCTCTTGGTCATCCAGTATGCCAGAATTGCAACTGTGAAGCAGGGACCTGGGAAGGCAGACGCTGATGTGAGGAATTCAAATCCAGTTGGATTTTAACAAGGCCTCTCTTCTGCCCCTGACATGCAATACACTTCTGTGCTTTGCAGCTTTCCCAGGAGCACTGGGCCTAGAGCACTTCCTTAGCTCTGATTACAGCCTCTGGTTAAGCAGAGCCTGTAGTTCCCAGCTCTGACAACCAGCCAATACCCACCTAGCTCTGCCCTGGCCTGGCAGAAGCCTGGAGTGCTCTGTCTGAATTCTATTCTTCTGAGCATGGACCCTGGCTAGGACAGACTTATCCTCTCAACAATGCTTCCTAACTTACTCTAAACCCTCTAAGTCAAGTGCCTGGGGCTTATGCCTGGAATTCTAGCCACTCAGGAGGCTGAGATCTGATGGTCACAGCTTGAAGCCAGCCTAAGCAGGAAAGACTGTGAGAGTCTTATCTCCAATTGACTACCAAAAATGCAGAAGGGGAGCTGTGGCTCAAGTGATAGAGTGCTAACCTTGAGTTAAAAAAGGTCAGGGACAGTGCCCAGGCCCTGAATACAAGCCCCAGAGGACTGGCGCGCACATGCGTATACACACACACACACACACACACGCACACACACACACACACACACACACACACCTCTGGATGGAGGCAGGCCTCTCTCCCAGTGAAACGAAATTCCACGTCTTTAGGGACCAACCTAGACTCTATCCCTTAACCCTTGTGAGAAGTGTTTTCAGAATGACTATCAACATTTCTGAGATTATTTTCTCCATCTACCAAGCTCATACATGCATGTGCACACATACATGTGGGCTTACACCCACATCCACACACACACACACACACTACATACACACACATATCCTGGGTCATTCATTACCAATCTCAAAAAGCATCATAAATATCTGTTTTTTGTTTTTGATTTGTTTTTTTATTTGGTCTGGTCGTGGGGCCTGAACTCTGGGCCTGGGCACTGTCCCTCAGCTCTTCAGCTCAAGGCTAGCACTCTACCACTTAAGCCACAGCGCCACTTCCGGCTTTTTTTCTTTTTGCTTATGTGGTGCTAAGGAATCGAACCCAGGGCCTCATACATGCAAGGCAAGCGCTCTACCACTGAGCCACCTTCCCAGCCCAGCATCATAAATTTCTAAATTGAGCTTGTCTTGTAGTGTGGTGAATAAATGATTTCATTGAGACTCCCCTGTTCATCGAGGCCATGTCCTGATCCCCAGCCCCAGTTTGGCATCCTGCCCCATATCCAAAGCCAGCATGTAGTCACCCTCTTGACCTTGAACCCAAGGCCAGTAAGTGGTCACCTCCCTGATCTTGACTCTTAGGGAATATGTACCTATAGGGATCCCCAGAGGCACAGATGACACCCTGGTTCTGACTTCTCTCGTCCTTCCCAATGTCAACCCATATCTGGGTGGTACAGAAGAAGCTGGAAGGGGGCCAGAGAGAATTCCAGAGGCACTTGGGGGGGGGGGGTGAAGACAAGGCCAGGTGCCCCTGGTAACCTAGAGCTAGCCAAAGTTCTATCTGTGGTTATTGCTTGGAAAAGTGGATTTCAGCCGTTCGCTGCATGACAAAGGCTGCATGCAGCCAATCTTAAGGTCAGGCTGGGTTCAGAGTGCAGGAATCCTCTGGAATGAGGCTATTAGGGTGGGGGTGGGGGGTAGAGAAGGCCAAGAAGCAAGGGGTGTGGGGACCCAGGGTAGGATCAAGTGAACCCAGCCTTGGGATTAGGTGAACTTGCTAGAAGGCCTGGGTGCTTTTCCAAGCTCTGCCCCAGGGAATATTTTTATCTCCTTAATCTCAAGCAGAAACTGAAGTCAGACTAGTAGGGGACCTGGGGGAACTTGTGGCTTAGGAAGGGGCTTAGCACTAGTTCAGAACCCCAATTCCTGCTGAGACTCACAGCTCTTCATTTTCCCCCCCACCCCAACCAGACACAGTTTCCTAAGAAAGTCAAAGGAGGGAATTTACATGAAAAAGAGAATTACAAGTACTCTGCTGGGATATATATGATACATTTTAAAAAACTTGCAAAAGAATCATTTTTTTAAAAAAATTCCAGATAGACCAGGCAGTGCATAGAGATGAAATCACCTACTTCCAATTAGGTATCTGTCTTTTTGAAGGGTTTATTATGTGAAAATTGTTTTCTTACATTTTGAGCTTTAATAAATAATTTATATAAACCCTGTGTGTGTGTGTGTGTGTGTGTGTGTGTGTGTGTGTGTGTGCGTGTGCCATTACAATACTAGGACGTGGGCTTGAACTCAAGGCCTTGAGCTCTGATTTTACTCAAGGCTGGCACTCTACTTCTTGAGCCACAACCTCTACTTCCAGCTTTTGCTGTTTAGTTGGCTATAAGAGTCCCCTCTGTACAGTATTTTCACAATAAAAAAAAAAGAGTCTCCCAGACTTTTTCTGCCTGAGCTGGCTTTGAATCACACTCCTCAGCCTAGGATTACAGGTTTGAGTCATCAGTGCCCTGATAAAATGTTGGGTTTGTGTGTGTGTGTGTGTGTGTGTGTGTGTGTGTGTGTGTGTGTGTGTGTGTGTGTGTGTAGCATTGGTGTTTGAATTCAGGGGATTTGAATTGCTAGGCAGGCACTTTACCACTTGACCATGGTCCCAATCCCTGTTTGTTTTAATTATGTGTATCACTTTTTGCCTGGCAATGACTTCAGATCAAGATCCTCTGGCCTATGCCCCCTGGGTAGCTAGGATTACACAGCTGGCTTATTTGTTGAGGTTCAGTTTGTTAACTGTTTGCTGAGGCTGGTCTTGTATCTCATCCCTTCAGATCTCTGTCTCCTGAGTAGACACTGTGTCCAGCCCTAAAATTTCTGATTAAGAATAAAATTCTTGTTGGGCATGTTGGTCGGGAGCACGTGGTTCTGGGGTGGGTGTGAGCAGGGATGTTCTGGGGAGCAATGGCACAGCAGCAGTGGCCAAGTGGGCTGAGGAGTTGATCTAGACCCCTGTGACAATCCCCTCTCAGGCTGATCATGCTGAAGGCCACCTCAGAAGAACTAGCTTGTCTCCATGAGGACCTCAGTGTGGCTTGGAAGGAGAAGCTGCAGAAACTGCTGCTAAACCAGGTACAGACCAGGCCTGGGCTCCTGATAGGTATCTTGAAGACTGGGACAAATACAGTATCACTGCTGCTACCCCACCACCACCCCAGACTTCAGGGAGAAATGGTGACTCACTAAGTCACCTGAGTCCTAACTCAGCCAGATTGTCAAATCAGCCCATCCTTATCCTTGATGCCAAGCTTGAGTGTATCTGTTGGGCTCTAGCTGGGCAGTGTCTGCCCCATATCTTTAGTTGGATTCCTCTGTCTGCCAGAATCACCCTATTTCCTCCTCACCACCATCTTTCACTTTGCATGCTTTGGCTGTGACATCTGAGCCAGAAAGATGGCATCAGTGAGTGGCAGCAGCCAGAACTGTGTCTTGAGACAGGAGTGTGGCTGGCTTGAAGTGCTGGCCATATTCTGAATCAATGAAGTCATATCCAAGAACTGCATGCTTACGGAATTTGAGGAGCATTTGCTATTCCAGCAGACTTTCCATCTCCTGCAGAAGATCACCAGGATAAACCATGCCCACGTGGTGAAGAGCAGGTAGAAGAGCTGGAAGAGAGGTATACATTGAGACATCATTGACTTTCCATGGCTCTTAGTGAGTGCTCACCTAAGGAGAATTGGGTCCTACTCCTAATTATCTATGCTGGAGTTTTTGTCACTGTTATTTAAATACATGAGCCTACTTAATGAAAGTTACTTCTCTTGTTTGGATATCTGGACACTTTTGGGACCCTTGCACAAATAAAATTAAAAGTCATCTTAGTTGGGGATGGAGAGGAAAAGGAACCCTTTGGTGGGAATGTAAACTAGTACTACCACTCTGGACAACAGTCTGGAGTTTCCTCAAAAAACTAAACATAGATCTTCCCTACAACCCAGCCATACCACTTCTGGGCATCTACCTAGAACATCACAAGCCAGGATAACATAAAGACACATGTCCATCCATGTTCATTGCTACAATATTCACAATAGCCAAGTTATGGAATCAGCCCATACGCCCAACAATAGATGAGTGGATCCAAAAAATATGGTACCAATACAAGATTGAGTTTTACATAGCCATTAGAAGGAATAAGATTATGTCATTTGCAGGGAAATGGATAGACCTAGAACAAGCCATGTTAAGTGAGTTAAGCCACGCTCTGCCCACAGCATCATAGAGGTGCTTTCCCCTGTAGCTAGAGAGTCACTGCCTGAAGTTCACACTTTCGGCTCCAATAGTTCAGGGAATTCACTTCAGGTCTAAAGAGAGAGCCATGGTACACATCACAGCTCATAATCTAGGATCCAACAGCTGGTCATTTGGAATTGTTTGGTAGCTAAAGGTACTTTTAGTGAGATACTGATGGGAGGGAATCCTATAAAGTGGGATTTAGGAAGAATAAAGTCCTTGTCTCGCAACGGGGATTAGGGCAATGGGGCAGACAGCAGAAGGCCAAGCCACCAACCAGTCACCTGCAGGGGCCACTTCTATTGCTGTTCAGGAAGCAAGCCTGCACAGGACTTCTTAGGTAATCATCCATGGCAAGTACTGGGGGGTACTGTGGGCTCCTAAGAGGTGGCTACCGGGGGCTCTTATCTCTGTCATGAAGGAGAATTGTTTGTGCAGATCCTTCCTGGATCAACAACAATGGCAAAGATCATGCAGTGGACAACAGCTCCCACATAGCCATCTATTGGAGCTCCTATTTTTGCCATGGAGAATGGTAATCTTCATTAGACCCTCACGGACTACGAACAGCATATTTAAAAACAGGGTATATTCCTAAGCAGTGGGGATCAGACTCACCATAGAGTCCTTCATTGAGTTTTACTTGTATAACTAAGAGGAGAATACTCTTCCCAGACCCTTGTGAATGACCAATGATTGTCTAACCACCATGGCTCAAGTAGTGGAGAACTGAGCCCTTCAGGCCAGCATTTATTAGAGCTCAGATCTCTGCCATGGAGGAGGACAATCTGCACAGATCTTTCTTGATGATCAATAGCAGCCATTTTTCAACCACTGTATGCCCTCATATAGTTAAGGCTAGAACCTCCAAACAGATATGACTGGGGTTCATATCTCCTGCCTTGAAGAAGGGAAATGTGGGCAGAATGGCCTCAAAGACCAACAGCGGCATTCTTATCAACTTAAAAACCCGAAATCCTGCCAGGCCAAGCTGTTATACTCCAAGCTGCCAAGTCTAAATCGACAACAGAGGAGATTAAACCCCGAGGAATCACCTCACCCGACAAGAAAGGGCATGTTACCATGAGCCTCCAAAGAGGCAGCCAACCCCCTGGGCTCTTCAGAAGTGAATCCCTCAGTGGAGAGCCCAACTGTTGGACTCCCATCTGCCAAGGCCAAATCTGCTGTTGATAAAGTGAAAGTACACAGGGCTGTCTCAACAACCAACAGTGTCCAACACACCTTCAGTGCTGTGTTAGTGGAAGGCAGGGCCAGTGAAAAACCTAGCTGCTGAGGAATGTAGGGCAGCCAATGAGATTAAACCATGCAGGGGCCAGGTACCCTCAAAGCTCACCAAGACTGTGTAATTCAACTTGGGCTGTCCCAAAGGCAGATGTCACCAAGGTGTGTGCACCCTCCAAAAAGGCATAAGTCAGTAAGACTGTGCAATTTGAGCCAAAAAACCTCTTGCTTCCAGGGATATATTGACGACAAAGGCGATTAAACTAAGCCGGGCCACCTCAAACACCAAGGAAGGGCCTAAAGAGTTGTCCATTCGGGGCCACCTTGCTTACAGCAACAGCATGTGCAAGAAACAGAGAGCCTTCAATTCGTTGAGGACACAGCTGTTGAAATCCAGGTTGCAGAAACAAATCCAACAGCAGAGGACACTAAATTGGACAAGGCCACGTCAAGCATCAAGATCATGACTCCAACTCTAAGCCCCTCCAAAGTAGCAAGCCAACCCACTGGACTCCTTGCAGCCAGAGGTAATTCATTCCAAGAGGGTAAGATGCACAGACCCTCAGTGGACACTGATAACATATATATCACCACAAGACCCCTAGGAGCAGAGGATCCAACCACTAGGGCTAGGCTTCCATTGGTAATTTGATGACCAAAGCAGCTAAATAACTCAAGGATGTCTCGACCACAATAATGGTGTTGGCCAGGGCTAACTGAGAAGCATTTAAATGGCAAAGGGCCAATCTTGGTGCCAATATCCCATGTTTTCATCCCCCAGGAGAAAAACCCCAAGTACTTCCCAAACTTGAATATAGTGAGTGTGAACATTGAATGCCTCATTATCAATTCTCATGCCTTAGCAATCACTTGGAGTGAATGGCAGACATGCCCAGGTGAACATGTGGATTCAAGAACATATTTCATGATTGCCCCAGACATCACCAAATATTAGAGGCCAAAATAGATCTTACTTCCAACCAGAAAAGAAAATGACCAAACTTGGAAGACAGTGGAGGCACCAACAACGATAAGCATTTGGGAAACAGAAATTCAAATCTGTCTAGAATAGCTGCAACAAAATAGGAAGTAGCAAGATGAAAAAAAAATTTCTTAAGGGCCATCACACATCCTTTCTGGAATATTTCTTTGTATGTATTGAGGAACCTAACAAGCCACCAAAGGAAGTTGTTTTCCAAGTTTATGGAAAGATAGAAGCAAGGAGATAGGAGTCTATGTCAAAGATATATGAAACTAGGTAGGCACCAGTGGCTCACGCCTGTAATCCTAGCTACTCAGGAGGCTGAGATCTGAGGATTGCAGTTCAAAGCCAGCCGGGGCAGGAAAGTCCGTGAAACTCTTATCTCCAATAAAACCACAGAAAACCTGATGTGGCACTGTAGCTCAAGTGGTAGAGCGCTAGCCTTGAGCTGAAGAGCTGAGGGACAGTGCCCAGGCCCAGAGTTCAAGCCCAAAGACTGACAAAAAAAAAGCCTTTTGATTTGCAGGGAATGGGAAATTTCCACTATGATTATCCTTTTGGAGTTTTTCATAACAATTGTTTTAGCTATATAATATTGATTCTATTTTCTGATAGAAGAGCACTGTGGAAGTATCTAGAATCTAACCACTTAGACTGCAATTACCACCTCAGTAAATGAGTAATTCTAGATATTTTTATTTGAAGTTTTTTTTTTTCCTTTCACAATCTGGGATGTGGAAAGTGAATTATACTTTCCCATACCAGAAGCATGCCTGAAACATTGGGTCATACGCCAGGCCCACAAAAGACTGGTCAGCTCTACCTCTGTCATGAATACATGTGTATGTTTGTCATCATTTGGGGATTGGGAATATGACCCAATGTTTCAGCAATTCTCCTGCCCAGGAAAGGAGAATCAATTTTATGTCTTCCAAAAGTTGTAAGTGATGAAAAAGTGTCAGAATTTTCCATGTTATTTGTATGTGACATATATTTATCTAAAATTAAGCTGAAAGCAAAATTCTTCAATGTGCTTTCGGGCCCAGCTTTAAAGGGTTAAGTCACACACACACACACACACACACACACACACACACACACACACACTACATTTTTGAGGAATTGTAAACAATGAAAAACTTCAAAAATAATTTTCTGGAAATCTTCCTCTATTTGCATGTGAAACGAGTTCATGCAAAATTGGATGGAAGATACTATTCTCCTTCCATGTGGTTTAGTTTCAGTGCTAACATTTTTCATGTGTACTTTGTTATGCTTCCAAGCATTTATAAGGACTGCAAAGTTTCCAGTGTAATTTTTCCTTATGATGTCAGAAAAAAATCGGATTAACATTGAATTCTCCAATGTAAATGTGAAATTCTATAAATATATTAATAAAAATAATTAAAATAATCTTTCTTCAGCTTAAAAAAAACAGAATACAATTCTTTCTTCCTTCTTTTCTTTCTTTCTTCTTTCTTATCGGTCATGGGACTTGAACTCAGAACCTGGGTGCTGTCCCAGAGCTTTTTTTTGCTCAAGTCTAGTGCTCTACCACTTAGAGCCACAATGCTACTTCTGGTTTTTTGTGTGATTAATGTGTGAATGTAGGTGACTTTTCTGCCTGGGCTGGCTTCAAACCATGATCCTTAGATCTCAGCCCCCTCAGTAGCTAGGTTTAGAGGCTTATACCAGCACCTAGCCAGTTCTTTCTTAAAAGAAAAAAAAAATCCAGGTGCTGGTGGCTCCCATCTTTTATCCTAGCTACTCAGGCAGCTCAGATCTGAGAACTGTGGTTTAGACCCAGATCAGACAAGAAAGTCTGTGAGAATCTTATCTCCAATTAACTATCAAAAAGCCAGAAGTAACACCATTTTTCAGGAGGTAGAGCAACAGCCTTGAGTATAAAAAAGCTGAAGAATAGCACTCAAGCCCTAAACAAACAAACAAAATTGGAACATCTTGAAATGAGGCTATTCCTGGCAAGTGGATTCGTATGGTGGCTATCTTTGTCATAAGTGACTTTTCTACCATCACATAACCAGTTAAGTGACAAAGCCAGGCCTCAAGGTAAATCTCTTTCCATGATTTCATGCTATTGAATTTCAGGCAGGGAAAGTCTTATAGCTAGATCCATTAAGTATTCCTCATGTTTCCCCTCTATGCTTAAGTGTTCCTGTCTTTCCACTTGGGAGTGAGAACTGCTCATTAAGCCATTTCTTTCCTACATTACTTGAATTCTTTCCAATGTGGCTCCCGGTGGCTTTGCTGGGATCTCCCTTGGCTACTTTCAATGGAGCATTTGAAACTCTCCCATGGAAGGCACTGAGGGGGTGTGGCTTTGTTTCCCAGGTCTCCCTGACAATTGTGGACATTTGGCCTGATGGGAGATCTTCCTTCTACCTTGATTTATTTTATCCTTGCCTATGACTAGGCCCGGCCATTTCCCCTGGGATCCTGTTTCTTCATCTTTTGTTGCTCCTTTGGGTTCTGGTTACTGGATCTGCCCTGACCACCACCCTCATCTGTGACCCTGAGGGCCTTGGTATGGCTGCCAATCTGAATGGCTTTGCTTGTCTCTCCCTGACTTGGTCCAGAAACGAATTAATTCATCCCTGACTCTGCTCCGCTTACCCCGCCTTTGCACCTACATTCACAACTTGACAATCTTTGAGATTTAATCAAGTAGTTCATTGAGCAGTCCAGGTGTATACCCACCTGATTTGAAGTGATTTCCTTTAATGAAGATGATCACGTGGCCTAGGTTTTTCTGGGGCAGCCCTCATTTCAAACATCCTGTCTCTTCATCTTCACAAAAACTATCAAAGTACTGACATTTTGGTATTTGGGGATAGAAAAAGAAATCTTAAAAAAAAAATTGAGGGGGGATGAGTATGAATCCCTAAACAAACTATGTTCAATCCATGCAGCAGGACATAGAGTTCTCTGATAAATGTTTTATTTTTGTCAGCCTAGATAAGCATAAGCCAGAGCAGATTTGTTTGGGTTTAGTTTCAAAAAATGCCATCCAGGCACAGTTGGTTCACATTTGTAATCCTAGTCACTCTGGAGGCCGAGATATGAGGATTAAGTTCAGGCTGAACCAGGCAGAAAGGTCCCCGAGACTCTTAATGTCCAATTAACCAGCAAAATGCCCAAAGTGGACATATGGCTCAAATGGTAGAGTCTCAGCCTTGAGGGAAAAAGCCAAGTGAGAAACACAAGACTGGAAGTCCAAGCCCCATTAATGGCACACACGTGAGCACACACACTCACATACACACACACACATACACTCACACACACACACACAATCACACAATCACACACAGTGTCATCAGTTGCTATCACTGGTGTCATGTTGTTACCCATTTACAAAATGAAGCCAGGCTTTAGAAGATTGGTAAAGATGTGGCTTGAAGAGGGCCTGGGACAGAGCTGAGACCTAATAATAATCAGCAGCCATTGATGGGACTGGTTGTTTCCCCAGGGTTTCTATGTGTGGTTTGGAAACTTGGCTTTGACAACTTCTACATATTATAAATAGCTTTGGAATTTGTTTCTTTAGACATTAAACGTGGAGGTGTGTGTGTGTGTGTGTGTGTGTGTGTGTGTGTGTGTGTGTGTGTGTGTGTGGTAGGATTTGAACTCAGGTACTGGGCACTGTCCCAGGGCTTTATTTTTTTTCTACCATTTGAAATACAGCTTCACTTCTGACTTTTTAGTGGTTAGTAGAAGACAAGAGTCTCACAAAACTTCATTGCCCGGGCCACCTGCAAACTGCAGATCCTCAGATCTCAAACTCAGTTGCTAGGATTCCAGGCATGAGCCACCAGCACAGGCTATACTGGGAGTTCTTAAACCTGGGTTGCACCGGGACATTGGAATAAGGGTAGAAAGCCAGTAGGTATGCATTCTGCAATTAGAAGCAAGATGCATAGGTGTATTTGCCTTTCAAGTGAGGAGATATTCCTAAACCCCAAGGCAGGTTTTGGTGTCTGTTGACTATGTGAGTTACAGCCAGAATACCCTCCTTGGCCAGTAGAATTCATTCTATATTGATCACTGGTCAGGGGGCTCAGGCCTCCTGTGAACCTTTTTGGGCTTCTGTGATGGATCTGAGGTATTTGGCTGTGTTGTTTCACCAGAAAGATCTTGGCTTTCCTTGATCCCTTTTGCTCTGGAGAGCTGTAGCTTCTCTGTGAATCCTCCTCCTCTCTCTGGCCTCCAAAGTCCTTGAAACCTGCTGTAGATGTTGTTGTAAATCCTGAGGTGGCTGACAGGACTTTCACAGTTATACAAGTGGAGCAGGTGGTGTGGATCCCAGGCAAATGAAACTGCTTGTGTTTCAGTAGACATACAGTGGGTACTGGGTACCACGCCATATGCTAAGACCTAGATATAGGGAGGGGATAGAGATTTAAAAAAAATTAACAACAAGCAGCATCTGCCTCTCAGGTGCTTTCTATCCAGTAGAGTCAAAGAAACAATTCATAATACAAGCAATCGAAAGTGATGTGGAAGTACGGCTCCCATCATCTTGTCAGCACTGCCCTTGGTCACTAATGCTATGGAAGACTGACCCTGCCCTGCTGTTCTTATGTCTCTTTATTTAGTATCTTACAAATATTGATGATGTACTAACTCGGGTCAGGCTACCTGGTACCCATTGCCAACCAAATGCTGATAGGATTCATGTCTAGTGAGCAAATAGATGTTAATTAAGTCAAATGGTATCTCTCACTCTCTCTCAAACACACACACACACATTTATACACACACACACACACACACATACACACACACACACAACTGAGATTCAGCTATAAGGCTGAGAGACATAGTCCTGTAAGAGAAGATGATATTTGACCTTGTTACGAGATCTCAGGAGGTTTCCTTGGTGGAATAATGAACACCCGAGTGGAAATCTTAAGGGAGGAAAAATGGGACTTAATTAGGTTGAACAAGTCAGGATGGAAAGAAGATTCCAGGTATAAGGAATAATATGCACAGATAACAAACAATACATACCAAATCTCAGTGAAAGATAGTTTGGCATCCACTAATAGATGGAGAAAGAGAAGGGAGCTGGGATTCCAGTGAGGTGAGGGTCAGAATGAGGTTGCATTGAGACCAGAGTAAGCCTTGTAAGTCGTTGAAATCTTTGAAGCAGGAGTGGGACAGGATGTATGAAGAAATCATCTCACTTGGGGAGGTGAGGGAAATTTACATAAGTTAGTATGTGGCTTTGGAGTTGCCTGTGCAGGATAGGTTGCTGAGTAGTTAATGAACAGATAGACCTTCAAGCTCTGAAGGAGCCTGTGTGTCTTTTGAGGAATGACTGGAACAGGTAAGAAAAGGCATTCCAGGAAGGGTGGAGGCCTTGGGCTTTATAGAGTAGGAAGTCTTAGAGATTTTGAGAATGGTTGTGGTGTGGTTTTTACCTGTAGCTAAAGTCCTGAGATTTTCATCAGAAACTTCTTGGTCATTTCTGGTCTTTGGTTTCCATCCTGAACTGTACAGATGAAGATTTTTGAACAAATATGACTGCAAAAGTATTGTAGGGGAAGAAAGTATTACTTAGTTCCATTCATGACATGGATTGTGTTGGTCATTGATATAGGAGTGAGTTGTGTGGATTTCTATGGAATTGAAGCATTGCGAAAGACTTAGCTTCAGAAAACCCCAGGATGGAGACAGTTTCCTCCTGGCTCTGCCATTGCCTACAAATGAATCTGTACAGGGAGTCTCTCACGTAAGCAAGCACATAGGAACTCAACTTTGTTAAGCACTTGGAGAATCTATTTTAAGTGATAGAAACATTGACTTCTCAAGTTTGAGACATCTTGTCAGCACAGCAGGTAACTGAAATAATTCTGAGTTTCCAAGCTTCCTCTTAAATGTCTCCCGGGGTATGACATTCGTTGGGCTTGGAGAATGTTCCTAGAAGGTTCTGAGTTCTTGAGCAACCATTCTGTGAATGGAACAGGAGGCCTCGCTAAGTCTAAGTTACAGTTGCAAATAAAAGTTGGAAATCAGTCATAAAAAAACAAAGCAAAAAATAGGTGTTGTGTATTTCTTGCTAGGAAATGTTCTGAAGGTGAAAATGTACAGAAGAGGTTGTAAGCATTGTTTTGAGACATTTTGAAATGTTACCTGCACATATATTACTAAAAATTACATGTATTGCTTGAGAATATGGGAAAATGTTTTCATTGTTTTAATGGCTCTGAAGGGGAAGTGTTGCTATCTGTGGTTTAGATTTGTTTTTTGGTTTGTTCTTTTTCAACAAGAACTAAAGGAGCCAGGTGCTGATGGCTCACACCTGTAATCCTAGCTACTCAGGAGGCTGAGATCTGAGGATGGTGGTTCAAAGCCATCCCAGGCAGGAAAGTCTGTGAAACTTTTACCTCCAATTAACCACCAAAAACTGGAAGTGGCTCTGTGGCTCAAAGTGGTAGAGTACTTGCCTTGAGCTGAAGAGCTGAGGGACAGTGCCCAGGCCCAGAATTCAAGCCTCATGACCAACAACAACAACAAAAAGGAATTAAAGGGCAGGAAAGTGTTTAAAGCAGATGGAGTAAGTTATTTGAAAGTGAAAGAAACAGTTAAACAGCAAAATGAACAGTGAAATGGATTCTCTGCACATGGAAAAGCTCTGGGACCTTGTGTCCTCAAGCTCTTTTATGGGGTCATTTATATAGGGCCTCTTGACTCCTCCCCTTTGAGGTGTGTTCCTCATCTGATTGGTCAAAGGGTGAACATATGCTGCAAGGAGTGTCATGATTGGGTCCCCATCACCACACAATTTTTTTTTTCTGAGTTATTTTCCACCTACCCCCCTCCCGTTGGAGCTGGTTTCTGCTGCCATCTTCCTACCTTGACATGGAGGTCTAACTTTCCTCAGTAGGAGAAAGAGGAGGAGCAAGAGGAGGAGGAGTTTAGAAGTAACTTTTATTGGCATGTTGGTATGTTTGAAGGATCCTCTATATGGTATATTGCTCATTCTCATGGAAATACTGCAAATAAAGCTTTCCATTCTAATGGATGAAAGCAGGGAATTCTTTAAGTGAGGGTTCTGATTATTTTCTCCAAGTGCATTTTCCAGGCAAGTTTCATTATTTCAGTTTTACAAATGAAAAACAGGAAACAGAGAGTATTATATTTCTTAAATTGAGTGCAGGATCTCAGGTCCAGATTGGTCAATTTATTTATTATGTTGTCTCTTACGCCCAAATAATCCCTGTAATAGTAAACAGTATCTGTTGCATACCATATTAAACTCTGCACAGCTTTAATACCATTTAATTCTCACAACCATTCTATGAACTCATTTGTAGCATTTCCACAGCTTAGAAAAGGAAACTGAGGCAGAGTTGAAATTATTTATCCACATACACGTAGTCAGTACTTGCTAAGTCTTTCATTCATACTAAGGAAGTCTGGCTCAAAAACTGGGGATCATGGCTTCCTTATCACACAGCTCCCTCCCCCCAATCACAACCAAGTGCCCAGAGATTTTTCAAAGAGCCCTCTTCTGGGGTTGTAGCTCAGCAGGTGAGCACACAAGGCCCTGGGTGTAAATCCTAGCACTACAAAAGAAGGGAGTAGGAAAGAAGGAAGGGAAGAAATATAGGAAAGAAGGACAGGGGGAAAAATGAAGGAAGGTAGAACAGAAAGGAAGGAAAGAAAGGAGGGAGGAAGAGATAAAGGAAGGAGAGAGGGAGGGGGAGGGAGGGAAGGAAGGAAGAAAGGAAGGGAGAGAGGGAGGGAGAGGGGGAGAAGGGAAGGAGAAGAGAGGGGAGGAAAGGAGGAGGAGAGTGGAGGGAGACGTCAGCTTTATTTTTCTTGGGATAATGTTTATGTCTTCTCATGAACACTGCTCCTTGGTCCTATATTTCCTTTTATATCCATTTTGCCTGCAATATAAAGATATTGCTTAAAAATATCATGTCAGGCTATCCATGCATTCCCTTGACCAACCCCTAACTCAGAAGGTTTTGTTCAAGTATTCTGTAAGCATTCCACTAAGCTTAATTTACAAGGCCATATGGCCTAAACCACAGTTCTTTTCAGGATAGGTTTCATGTACTGACTTGCAAGAGAGATGACTCATAAATAAATTGCTCCTTTTCCTTGTCGATTTCTGTCCCTATCTTTGGGAATGCATGGTTGCCTTAAATATCTGCAAAGAAAAGAAATTGGATTCCGTGTTTAGTGACACTGCCTCTCTTTCTCTCTGTGTCTGATACATCCTGAATAGTTTACCCTTTTCTTTCACATGGAAATCTTTACAGCCCTAATAGAATTATTCCTTGTATGTGCTTTATGCAAAATGACATTATTAATATTAAAATGATAAATATTGTGACTCTGGAAATGATGTGTTTTGATCACACTTTCGCAGTGGCAAAACACTTTCTAAAGATCCTTTCAAGCGTTGTTATAACCTTATATTCGCCATACCTACCCCAATATGGGTCATACGGGTTGGCATTTACTAATCCTCCCCCTCCCAATAGTCTTTGATGTAAATAATAAGGGAACAACAATTTTCTACCTCTGACAAGTAAATGCATTGTAGGTAGAAATTATAATCTTCCTTTTTGCTGAGAGAGGAGACAGATCTTAAATAGACTTTTGGACTTTGGCTCACACTGCTGAATTTTTGTGTTAATATGGCCTTGATGGTGTGCAGACAGAGGCTCTCTTCCTTCAATCCCTGAGAGTGAGAATCATGAGTAGTGTTGGCTAGTCTCTCAGGGGCTGGTGGGATAGAATGAAATAGCATGAGGTCGAGCCAGGCAGTTAACCCAACTGCTAGCACCAGCTTCCTTAATCACAGATAAGCTGAATGACTTGGGTACCTTGCTTCCCTTGAGCCTCAGTTTCCCCATCTGCACAGTAAGGAACTTGAATGCCATTGTTGGTTAAGTACACTTTTTGATGCTAGGAGTCTAGAATTAGTAATGCTTAGTGTCATTAATGAGTTCATCCTATGGACTATCCTATAGCTGAATGGACTATTAGCAGTTGGGGCATAACTGTAGGAAATGGGTTACTGGAGATGTACCTTTAAAGGGTCTGTCTTGTTCTTGGACCCTTCCTGTCTCTCACTCTCTACTTCCTGGCTGCTGTAAGGTGAACAGCTTCCCTCTATGATGTCCCTGCCTTGCCATGGGCTTAAACCAATGGAGTCAGGGAATGGATGAAATCCCCTGATACTGTGAGCCAAAATGAATCCTTCCACCTTTAAATCTATTTTCTCAGGTACTTTGTCATAACAATGGGAAAATGACTAACCCAGTTCCCCTGGCATTATTAGTCTCTGCCTGAGTTTATGGATGGAGGACTACTGTCCATATCTTGCAAGGCTCAGCCCATACCTAGGAATACCAGGGACAATAAATCAATGCCTGGGAGAAGAGAGACATGAACACTAGGTCCTCAGGCAAACAAACAAGGGTTCCAGTTAGACACTCCAGCTGTCTGGAGTTAGAGGAGCCAGCTAGTTCCATTAGGTATGGCCTGAGGCAGGAAGTCCAATCTTATAGACTGATTTTAGCTAATACGAGAGGCGGCAAAGACCACATTCAGGAACTCTAGTGGGAACCAGCACTTGCTCTTGTATGTGGAATAATGGCAGAAGCAAGGCTGATTTTCTTTTGCAAAGGAAGTAGCCCAATGATTGGGTGTGAAGAGATTGCCTCTATTCTCGGAGTTTCCTAAAGTAGAGTGGACTATTTTGGCTCGTCTAGCCTTCCAAATAAGATCAGCTCAAGAGCAGGTTGGAGGCAAAGGAATGAATGGGCTATGGGGTAGAGGATGGGCCACAGTGCCCAAAGAAGGTGGAGGAAGTTGGGAGGTGACAGACACAAATGTGTGTGTTCATGTATGCATGTGTGTGTGCATGTGTGTGTTCATCAGGGGATGGAGACTTGGCTCTTTTTATTGTTGCTGTTGTTGCTGATAACCTAGGTAGGGGCAGCAGACTCTAATAGCAATTTCTTCTGCCTTTCCCTCTGCCCTCTAGATCCTACCGCGCCTGCATCACTCTCTTTCCCTCTGCGAAAAGTTCAAGCCTGTGCAAGTTCAGAGAATTTCTCAACATGAACTTATTAGCGCTTCGGTTGTATAAATAAGTATTTTAATTTTTGTGGTGCACATTAAAGTTGGTGGATGAGAGACTGTCAGAATTCTTAATCGTCATGAAATATGCTCTTAATAATCAGTCTTATTAAATCTAAATGAAATGCCGGTATGTGGCTCTATTTTAGTATGTTCCCCCCACCCCCCACCCCCTGAACTCACTGCAGCTTTTTTGTTCCCCCTGCCTCTGAAACAGCAACCAGAGTCATTCTAAATCATCATCAAATTAACTATTGATGTTCCCTTTCACCGACGTTCTGCCTCTCCCCCCTGTTCTGCTTCTCCTCAGCCCTCTCCACAAATCTCATGTTTTATAGAGAAATAATCAGAGCTCTGAGCACAGTGAGGCCACTGTTCCCACACTGGCAGGGAGAACCCCATCTCCAGTGAGAGCAGAGGAGCATGCTCAAGACTAAGAAGGTTCTGAGCTTGATGGCCTGGGAGCTGGGGAAACAGAGGTTCACTGCTGGAGTTGCAGCATGCCCCACAGACACATCTGACTCCCTCCCGCGTCAGCTTCTCTTGGCAGAGGGCCAGTGACAAGGTAACACCTCATCTCAATTTCCTTCTCATGTGATTTGGAGGGGGGAAAAAAAGAGAGCTGGCTAGTTTTTCAGGACCTTATCTTGCTTTGCTTTCTGGAGGCTGAGCAGAAGAATTGCCTCTGCAGAGATCTGAGTTGGCTCCGACTGCCATAGCAGATCAAATGCAATGGCATTGCAAAGGAGGGCTGAGAGTAGGAAAGACTGCCACATACTTGACCTTCTCGAGGAGCAGGAAAGCTCAGAGGTGACACCTCCTAAAGATGGATAGAGGCAGCCGGGTGCTGGTGGCACACGCCTGTAATTCTAACTACTCAGGTGGCTGAGATCTGAGGATTGTGGTTCAAAGCCAGCCCAGGAAGAAAAGTCCCCATGAGACTCTTATCTCCAGTTAATAACTCAAAAACTTGAAGTGGTGCTGTGGCTCAAGTGGTAGAGTGCTAGCCTGAGTACAAAGAGGCTCAAGGAGAGCATCCAGGTTCTGGGTTCAAGCCCCACAACCAAACCAAAACAAAAAAAGATGGACAAAGTCTCCCTCCCTTGGGGGCCGGTCAACATATTAGACTTTTACCGGAAGAAAAGCAAAAGAAAGACAGTGTGTGTTACAGATATAACATTTCTTATCCTAACGTAGCTAACAATCTCACTGAAGACCTCATTCACAACTGAACCTATACCATGACTCTTAAACCTTCAATAGGCAAATAGAAGATAGCCACTCAGTTGAACTCTGTGATGTCTTTAGCCTCCTTTCTCTCAGTTTATCAGATCATTGTAGACCTAAATCCCTCCCTTTCTCCAGGCCTCTTTGGTTTTGTCCTCATCTTCTTCCTCCTTTGGAGTCAAAGCTGAAGCTGAACATCCAGTCAGCACTATCAGGCTCAGGACTATGGATGGCAAATGGTATTGAGGCTACTACATAGGGAGGATTTACATTTTATTGCAGGAAAACATCAACCTATTAATCACCACTATGAGCGCTGAAGCCTCTCATCTCCCAGCAGTCCATAGGGTGGGAGAAAAATCAAAACAGCTGCATCCTGAGCCAGTGCAGTTGGCTTATGCCTGTAATCCTAGCTACTCAGGAGGCTAAGATTGGAGGATTGTGGTTCCAAGCCAGACAAGGAAGAAAAGTCTGTGCAACTCTTCCACCAAAAAGCTGGAAGTAGAGCTGTGGCTAAAAGCGGTAGAATGTCAGCCTTGAATGAAAAAGCTGAGACAGCACTTAGGTCCTGAGTTCAAACCCCAGTGCTGGCACAAACAAAGCAACACCACCAAATACGTACCAAAAGCAATTGCATTCTTGTACTTTCCTTCATGCATGGATCTTTAAACAAGATAGGAGTGGTGAGCCCTCCTGTCCCAAAGTAGATGGATAGCACAAAATCCAGACATTCTGCACATTGCCTTGTTCTGAATACTTCAGTAACTGGCCTTATGGGAAAACAATATTTCCTCTCATTCATTCTCATTTCCCTCTTCCCTGATCATTTTCAATACATGGGGGTTCCCTTTTGGCCTCTGAGCTCAATGGAGATCTCTTGGAGTTTGCAAGAAGTTTCCACTAAGATGGCCAATCTGGGTTTGAACTCTACACTCAGACTTCTCACTAATAAATGACTTTGTCCAGGTGCAAGAACCTTTTTGGCCAAGGAAGAGAATTTACAACCACTTCATCATTGCCAGCTGTGTCAAATTTCTTTTTTTGCTGGTTGCCAATTTAGAATAGAACCAACTAACCCTTAATTTCCTGAAAAAGCTGGAAGTGGAGGTGTGGCTGAAGTGGTAGGCCTATTCCCAAAACATGTATGATTGATTTGTATAGCTATCCAAAAAACATAACATCCAAGTGGCACTGGTGGCTCATACCTGTAATCCTAGCTACTTAGGAGGCTAAGATCTGAGGATCACAGTTCAAAGCCAGCCTGGACAGGAAATACATGGGATTCTTAGCTCCAATTAATCACCAGAAAACCAGAAGTGGTACTGTGGCTCAAAGTGGTAGATTGCTAGCCTTGAACAAAAGAGCTCAAGGAACAGCATCCAGACCCTGAAACCAAAAAGCAAAAAGAAAGGCATAACATTACATTATAGAGTTAAAATAGGAAGAGGAAATCACAGTGAGAATCTGGCAGGGCCAGATATAGTCTGATTTCTTCTGAGGCTTCACCCTGACCTCTTCCTCCTCAGTCACTTAAGTTACTGCTTGGTGGTCAGGTGCAACCATGCCCATGTTGTCAAGGAAAACCATCTCCTGGACAGTTCACCCAGGAACCAGCTGCTTCACTCCTTGTCTTTCTTGAATGAATACCTCCTTCATTTCAAGCTGGAACCACCCAAGAGATACTCCATGAAAACAAAGAGAAATTTAAAAAAAAAAAGAGGAGGAGGAGGAGGAAGGGAAGGAGAAGGAGGGGGGAAGAGAAAGAGGTGAAGAGAAAAAAGAAAAAATCAAAATGGAAAAAGATAAACAGGATCCATGTATTACCATCTCCTCTGAATGGACCCATCAGAATCCATGATTTGGGCTGCAGTGTGGCTCAAATGAGAGGGACACTCACCTAGCAAGTGTGAGATCCTAAATCCAATCCCAAATACCACCCTCTCCCAAAGCTCTCTGTGATTTATTCCCCCTCCTCATCACATTGGTACTGTTATTTTTACAGAGAGAGAGAGGGCATTTTGCAATTACATAGCAAATGATGCTTTTCACAGCATCTTTACATACATCATCTCAGTTGATCCTCACAGTTTTATGTGGTACCCATGGGATTATTCTGCTTGTTTGATAGATGTGATAGAAAACAAAGGGACTTCTCTGCAGTGATGTTGCTCAGCTCACACACCAAGGCCAAGAGAGAACAGAATCCAGCATTCAGAAGCCTGTGGCAAGCCCCAACTCTGGACTTGACTTTCTCAAGGCACCCTTAGGGAAATTGGAGCACTTGTTCTTCGAGTCTCTCTTTGCAATTTCCCCTTCACTATCTCTACCACCCCTGTGTACACTTGCAGGCCTCTCTTTTCCAGGAAGGATTACACAGAAAATAGGAGCTGACAGTGATAGATGGACTTTTCCATTTTCTGCTAACGTAGCCAAGCAGTCAGGGCCCATTTTAATGATTGTCCATTAAGGTCAAATTTGGAAAGCAGGTATTAAGAGTCATGGCTGCTAATTACACCCTGAGAGCTCTATTTGTATTTTCAAATTGGATAAAAAGGTTAGTAAAATGGAACATTTCCGCACAGGCTGACTCTTGGCTTAATCTCTAAGTTTTGGGAAATGATCAGCTACTGAAAAATAATGTCCCGTCTTATTCTTGCCTCATGCCTCACAGGTGAGCCAGAGCTACTAGAAGTGGCTGCCTCTTGAATCCTGTCAGTCTCTGGCAGATCCGATTACATCTGGGGACCCTTAAGAGTGCTTGAAGCAAGCAACACCGGTCTATTTTAATCTTGCTCCTTCTAGAAACTAGAAACTGTAAGGAGACTCTTCCTGCTGACAGGTGGCCCCATAAAACTCGTCCATCTGCTGCTAATTATGGCAGAAAGAAGAATTCACAAGCCGAGTTTTCAGTTTATTTGCTAAAGATCTCCAAAGGTGTAACTGTCTTCCCAGATCACAAGCCCATTCACACCGTAACATCTATAGAGCCTGTTAATTATTTAAAGAATTTTAAACACAAGGGAGCAGGAGCACTTAACAAAAGTCAGGCTGGGTGAGGATCGGTTTGATGGTCTGTCATGGTGCACAGAACCCTGGATTTGTAGAGATTTCTTTTCCCTGTGCCATTTACTCCAAGGGAAACTCAAAGAGGGACGGATGAGTTGTCTTTCTGATGTGATTGCTTCACAGCCCCAGGACTTCCTCTCTTCTTGATGGTTTTATCTGTCCAACAGGCATAATCTCTCTCATCTATTAGCCCAAAATCCATTTGTGATCTTAGAATAAGAAAATTTATTAGGAAGTGCTATGTGAAAGTATATTGTCTATATCATTTATATCTTTGTGTATAGATATATCTACATATAGATATCTATATCATCTATTTATTATCTATATGTCTATCTGTCTTATGTAATGATGTTAGGCCAATTAAATAAATAGAAATGGTTAAGTATAATTGATCACCTGGTTGGATAATTTATTACTAGAAGAAAAAAATTTTCTCTTCCTTGTAGTTCTGTTTCCCTTTTCCCATTTCTTTTCTACTACTGTCAGACACTAGTGAAATTGAAAAGTTTCTTCTTTATCTAGGTTCTTCAATAATGGAATATATATTCCCCCTTTGACTGGTTCTGTAATTCTAGGCTTATATTATATTTGAGTCATTGGTTTCTGGGTTCACCTTTCTTCACCAGACTGGGAGAGATTGGGAATAGGAACAATATTCTATTCAGGGTTATGTTTCCTATGCCTAGCAGGGCCTGACATACAATGGATGTCTGACATATGTGAAATTGAAGAGCCTAGAAATTAAACAAAATTAAGATTATCTCTTGCCTGATGGCAAAGTTACAGTCAGCATCAAATTCCACCATTTTTGATGGTTTTGATGATTTTTCTAAAAACATTAGATATTCTGTAAAATCCATTTCCAAACCACATAGAGATCAAAGGTGGGCCTGAAGAGCAATCTGGTACCCTTCTGATATGCTTTCTGGCTTCTATCCTTGGCTATTTCTTGTATTCTTTCATACAGTGTTTTCAGGTATAAGATGAGGGTAGGGCTGTGGAAACTAAAAAAGAGTGACATCAAATATGCTGATGGCTCTAACTTGGAAGCCAAAAAGTGATCTCTGTTTCAATGACTGACAGGTAATCTACAGCAAATATGCAAAAGCTATGAAGTCGTTGGGTATGAAAATGTAGGACAAGGAGATAATATTCAAGTGAAGGATAGGATTTTATCTCATAGGCAAATACCATGCTAAGACACCTCTGACTCTGGCTGAATATCTGGACATCCTTTAACATGGATTGTATTCATAGGGTTTTCTGTATATTCAGATGGCCATGGCAAGGAAGTCATTGAGGAAACAAGTTTTGCTACACACAATATAAATCCAAACAGCTTGAATAATGCAGAAATCTTTTTTTTAAAGGACTAGAAAAAGATTTTCTAGGATAGCAAAAAGACTTTTTTTTTTATTATTTCCAAAATGTCCTATTTGATAAATCTGTTGCGTTCTTCTATTGATCTTAGTGTTCCGCTATTTTTTTTTCTGTTTCCGTTCTTTGTCTAACTTTCTACTTTTGATTGCTCAATGCTCCTCTATTCTTTGCAATGTTACATATCTACTGAGACTTCAGAGTGTGCATAGATTGGAAAAGGATCTCTTGAACTTTGACATTGTTTGGGATCCCCGCTAGGAACTAACTGCTTCACTCACATTGCTTTTAGTAGCTTCTATTCTGATTGTACCAGAGTCCTGCTGCCTGACTCAGACTCTTAAAGTGGATCCTCAATTGGCCTCACTCCTCTTGGATTCTTTCCTTGATCTCTGCCTCTGGTAATGTAGCCTCAGCCTTCTGGCCTGGCTTGACCTTTCAAAGGAAGACTTCTGCCCTGGCTCTTGTAGCTCCATGAGTAGGAGCTGAGAAAGAGAAAAGATGGATAAATCTCGCGTGATGGTAACTTTCAGCCCAAGTGGTATCATTGGCTCTCTAATCTTTCCCACCTTCCCCAAGCCTTCCAACTGTCCATGACACTGTCTCATAAACTTCCACAGCATCTGTATATGATGAGATAATGTTATATATTATTATATGGTCTTTCTGTGGCTCATATCTGTAATCCTAACTACTCAGGAGGTTGGAATCTGAGGATTGTGGTTTGAAACTAGCACAGGCAGGAAATTCTGTGAGATTTTTTTAAATCTCTAATTAACTATTGAAAAGCTGGTGATGGAGCAGTGGCTCAAATAGTAGCATGTTAACTTGGGGTAGAAAAACTCCGGGACAGTGCCCAGGCCACACATGCAAGTCCCAGGACCCTCCCCCCCCCCCGTCACACACACACAAGTGCAAGTTTTCTCTTGTGTCTTAGTGTCCAACAAAATATTGTACCCTTTGCTGTCAATTATGAGAGTCACCATTGTGTATTCAGTAACTCATCTCAATGTCATTGTCACCTCCAAATACCTGCTGGCAATCATTCTTCTATTTCCTCATTTCTTTAAGATGATATACTTTTACACTACCTCCACAAAAATCCTTTTGAAAATTTGTTGTTGTTGTTTTTGGTTGTGGGGTTTGAACTCAGGTCCTGGAAGCTGTCCCTGAGCCCCTTTGTGCAGAAGGCTAGCACTCTACCACTTGAGCCACAGGGCCACTTATACTTTTTGAGTAGTTTATTGGAGATAGGAGTCTCATGGGGACTTTTCTGCCTGGGCTGGCTTCAACCTATGATCCTCAGATCTCAAGTCTCCTGAGTAGCTAGGATTACACGTGTGAGCCACCAGGGCCCACCTTTTAAAAAAAGTTTTTAAAAATTATCTTTAAGTAGCTGTACACAGGGATTTCAATTTAACTTGTCCATTTATGAGTAGAATGCATCTTGATTGATGTCACCTTTTCCATCATTTTCTTCCGATTTTCCCAACCCCACCCATATCCTCAAGTCACCTAACTCCATTTCCACAAATATACATTGAGCATCATGACTACATTTGCCCACTCTTCCTTTCCCCATTCATCAGCCCCCTATCTCCTTTACTCATTTTGTTAAGCTATGAATGAGTTGATTGAAGGAGTTACATTATTGCAAACCTCTCCTGCATAGTCCATACTTTAGACTAGGAGATTTCTCCAAAATCTAAACATACGACTACTTTATGATTTAGTGATACCACTTCTGGGCATTTGTCTAAATGTCAGGACACAGTAACAACACTTGCACATCTATGTTTATTGCTGCACTATTTTCAATAGCCAAGGTATGGGAGGAATGGATTGAGAAAATGTCACACACACACACACACACACACACACACACACACACACACACACACAATGGGAGTTTCCTCACCCATCAGGAAGAATAATATATCATTTTCAGGACAGTGGGTTGGCCTGGAAAAATATCATGGTAAGTGAAGTACATCAGGCTCCAAGACAAAGTGCACATGTGTACTCTCCTATGTAGAAGTTGGGCTTAAAATACAAATATGTATGATAACATACAGAGGGGTCTATGCAATATACCTAAATATTGAATAAAGAATGGCATATACAATGAAGCCCTTTCTGCAAGTGGAATTATTGATAAAAATATACTGATAACCTTGGTATGGTATCTTCACTTTAAGTGATTATTTGGTGGGGGGGATGAATTTATATTTTGAGCAAAGATTTCTGTGATGAAGTATATATTTGAATACATTTTTGGTGACTTTAAAAAAATTCTCCAGAGTGTGCCTTGATGCTTTGAGAGAATACCCTATTTGTCACCATGCTGCCAGCTTTTGCCAAGGTACATTTTGCTTTGTGAGGGTGGAAACAGCCTTTCTGTAGCCATTAAGGATTTCTTGGCAAGTTTGAATCAAAAATGTCTTCGCCAGGCTTAATTTGGGGAATTGCATTTGTTTTTCTACTAATTAACTCCATTGTTTCAATTAGGAAAGAACTATTCCTTCCAGCCCAGAACACTGTCAGTGTACAGGAAGATGGCTTTAAAAAAAAATTTTTTTTTTACAACCCAGGCAAGGATTCCTTGAACCAGGCTTACCCAGGATCCTTTGGGGCCACATCTTCAAGATGACTGACCCTGTTTTGTGAGTGTCAGTGTTGTGGAATCAAAGGGGGTTGTGCAGAGCTGGAATTTTCATCAAAAGCATCCAGAGGAATCTAAAACTGGGCCTGTCTTATGTTTGAGGGCTCGCTGAAGTAAAGTGTCTTTTCCAGGTTCCTCCTCCTCATGCAGTCCAAGAATCAAGATTAGAATGTAGGTTGCTTATTTCCTTGGGTGGGCAAGAGTAGTTTTAAGTGGTTCAAGTAAGCCTCTCATCCTTGAAATGGGTCTACTTAGAGCTACAGTAAATAGCTGGGGATGTCATTCAGAGACAGGGATCATGCCTAACACATTTGAAGCCCTGGGCTCAAACATGACCTTCCCTTCTCTTTCCAAGTGAATAACTGAGTCACCCATTATATGTATGTATGTATATATTACCTAGATATGTATATATTACCTAGACACATAATATAATGTATATATATACATACACACACATATGTATATATATATATATATATATATATATATATATATATATACAGAGCACAGCCAGAATCTGTGATCTTTGGCAAGGAAATTTGAAATCACTTCCTCTCTCTAATGCAAATTATTATAATCAACATCAGTGATGTATCTAATTGCTATTTGTGAAAACTACTATCTGTCTGCATTAAGCTTTGGGAAAAAATAGATATAAATATTTTGCTGGCTTGTGTCGGTAAATTCATTGCAGTTCTGATTTAATGCTTTTCAGAACCTTGTGGATCTGTTGACTCATTTCACCAAGTGACTTTGCCTCTTTGAGATGAGAAAGAAGTCAACAAAAGACTCTTTAGCCTATGGCAGGTAATCCACATCTGTTATCCCCCTATTGACAATTCCAGTGTTCCAGGAGAAAGGTACATTGTGAAGGGATGTTTTTGTTGTTTTTCAGGGGAGGAAGAGGCTCTTCAAGCTGGTGGGAAGAGTAATAATATGAACCCTTTCCTGTTATCTTCAGAGTTCTGTCTCAGCCAGCCACTCATTACAGGCTCATGCCTGTAATCCTAGCTGCTCAGGAAGCTGAGATCTGAAGATGATAGTTCACAGCCAGTCAGGGCAGGAAAGGCCATGAGACTCTTATCTGTAAATAACCACCAAGAAGCTGTAAGTGGAACTGTGGCTCAAGTGAGAGCACTATTCTTGATTGTACAGGGTAAGGGGCAGCGCCCAAGCTTGGAGTTCAAGCCCGAGTAGAGATCTTATCTCATTCTACCTTTGGGATATTATGTGAGCCTAAGATGTGGGATATGTTCATCTTTTAATCAAAAGAAATTACAAAGATTAAAAAATTTAAATCCTCACCTGGGCATTATAAAGCTCTCCCTCAGTCTCAGATTATCAGCAGTTATGTTTAAATCTCTCTGTCATTTCTTGAGTGTTTTCTCACCCTTCCTCTCCTGAAAATCTGCCTACCACAAAAGAAAGTGGTATCTCCAAACAAGATAAATGTTAATGTGCTTAATTTATGTGATCGGTGAACATATTAGGTTTGTGGAAGAGTGATATGTTTCTAGGGAAAGTTGCCTAGTGTTAGATGGAAAATAAATCCAGCATCTGCAGAGTCTGAGATAAAAATATATGGCTAAAACCTAGTTTTGAGTGACAGTGTACATGTGTTCAAACAGGAATGGATTTAAAATAATATTTTACTTAATGTTTTAATTTTATTATAAGTAGGTGTACAAAGAGAGTCAATTTAACACATCAGTTTATGTATACAATGCATCTTGATCAATGTCACCATTTCTTTTTTTAATTAATGAGTTTTTTTATTGTGAAAATACCATACAGAGGGGTTACAATTACATGAGCAAGGTAATGACTACATTTCTTATCAAGCATTGCTGCCTCCTCCTTTGTTTCCCCTTCCCATCCTTGCCCTCCCATCTCCACCTCCCCACCCCCTCTGCCAAAGTTATAAAGTTCGTTTTTTGACATAACGTCTTGTACATCTCATTGTTGCAATGGGTCCGCCTGGATCCCTATTTAAACAATTTGTTTTTCCCCTTCCCCTCCACAAATTATAACAACATCAAATACAGTGAAAGCAGTGGGGAGGGACATAGGGAGCAACAAATAAATTATAAATATGTTAGTAGCAATAGCAAGAAAGAAAAACCATTTGAGCCCTTATCTTGGGGTTCATTTCGCCTAACATCAATTCGTCTGACCGTTTCTGTTTGTCTCAATGTCACCATTTCTATCATTCCCCGCCATCCATCCCCTCAAGCTACCCGGTTCCATTTTCACAAACACATTGAGCATTATTCTGTGTTCACCCATCCTTCCTCACCCAAGCAGTGAGTTTTTCAACAATTTTTTAAAGTTTTAAGTTTTATTATTAAGTAGTTGTGTAAAGAGGTTTAGAATTCCATAACCCAGGCAATGAGTTCAATGCATTTTGATCAATGTCACCCTTTCAATCATTCTCCCCCATTTTCCTCCTCCCACCCCTCCTGTCAAGATACATAGCTCAATTTTTACATATTGCACATTGGAGAAAATGATGGCATTTGCTCTCCCTTCCTCCCTCCATGTAGCCTATACTATGTGGTTTCAAGTTCTGTATGCTCAGATCTGCTATGCATATGATGGGCAACTTTAGATGACTGAACTCTATGTATCCTGAGCAAATCTTCCTCAATGATGTTCTCTTTGGAACCATGCATCCATAGATACATCATGAATACTGTGTATTCATGATTCATATGCTTTAAATTAAATTGCACAATATAAATGACTATGACTTCTTGTATTAATAAATGATGACAGGCAGAGAGATTTTTGGGAAAATCTCTTCCACATGGCCGTCGAAGATGAGATTATTCATGGCTTTAGTAAATGGTTCATTATTTCCTTTGCAAACAAACATTTATTGCATTCCTATTATGCGCTGGACAGTTGTGGGAAATTGAAGGGAAATTGAGTATGGATTGTAATTTCCTTGGGAGGCAATCATTACTTTAAAAAATTGTTGATTTCTAATTACAAGACCACAATAGAAGAATAAGCTATATAGAGAGATATAGATATATTAAAATGTATAAGTATTAAATATACAACTGGGTACAGTGGTTTTGTGTGTATGTGTGTGTGTATGTGAGAGAGAGAGAGAAAGCGAGCGAGCGAGAGAGCGAGAGTAGAGAGAGAGAGAGAGAGAGAGCGCAAGAGTGCACTGAACTCAACCAAGCTACCACTTGGGACACCACCAGCCCAGATTTTTGCTAGTTATTTTTGGAGATAAGACTCTCACAGACTTTCCCACTCAGACTGCCCTCAAACTGCAATCCTCCAGATCCCAGCCTCTTGTGTAGCTAGGATTACAGGTGTGGACCTGGCCAATATTAAGCTTTTGATATTTGTATAGCCATCTAACCAACACTAGACAAACTTATGGAATGTTTTCATGCTTCTAGAAAAGCTCCCCTTGTGCCTTTTCTGTTAATTACCCTAAGACACGCTCAACTCTAACTTCTGCACATGGGTTAGCTTTCTACTTTCCTACTGAAGGAATCATACAGGGCATACCTTTCTGTGTGCCAACCTTATTTTGTCTAACATACTTTTTCTTTTGAGATGACTTCATAATGTTGCCTGTATCCATAGTTTTGCTTTATTTTTTTAAATGAATTATTATATTCCCAGAATTACTTTTTGACATTCCTTAAAATGGTATTGGGAGAATTCTGAGAGATGACAGTGGCATTGACATAGTTTTTAAATCTCTGGAGCTACTTATTTTAAAAAAAAAGACAGCATAACTAGGATAAAAAAAGATTCAAAGTCCATCTACATTATGTACAATGAAATGAAGTGAAAATATGTCCACAAAAATATACTGTAGGTGAAAGTAAGAGTGTGCCTCAACTGAGAGGTATTAACCAGACCAGCATAGTCAAGAGGATGCAGAAGGGAAAGAGAAGGACTCTGGATGAATGGAGTAGCAGTTCTCAACCTGTCACCAGGCATTCACTGGGAATCTCAGCAAGTTAAGCCAAAAATAGCCAAACCTTGGAGGAACTTAATATGGTTAGGAAGTATGCTTAAGATGGATATAGGCAGAGAAGTCAGGGGCATAGGTGGTCTTGACATTAACCCTCCAAATCTCTTCATGAAGTATTTCTCCCAGAGGGGAGAAACTGCTATGAATAGAATTGAAATGTCTTACATCAGGCACAATAGAAAAAATAAGGAAAAGGGAAGAATAAAAAGCAAGAAGATCACAGCAGGCACATAAGAAGAAGGAGGAGGAGGAGAAAGAAGATCATCTCACTTAAAAATGAGCCACCAATTAGGAATGGGGCTTAATGGTAGAGTACTTGCCTAGCAGGCATGAAGCCTTGGGTTTGATTCCTCAGTACCACATAAACAGAAAAAGCTGGAAGTGGCGCTGTGGCTCCAGTGGTAGAGTGCTAGCCTTGAGCAAAAGAAGCTCAGTGATAGTGCCCAGGCCCTGAGTTCCAGCCCCAGGAATGGCAAAATAAATAAATAAATAAAAGAGTCACTGAAAGGGTTTGCTGGAAAATTACATGGAAGTTACCAAAAGGAATTAAAAACAAGGACCAAGTCAGCACCTTTTGATAATAAAAGAAACCAGAAGAATGCCATAAAACTGACAAAAATTGGAAATTAAGATTTCAAAATACACATAAGGGAAGAAAGCAGAGGCTATAGAAGACTACAAATATGCTTAGAAATAAATAATAGATTACATGTTTGGAGAAAGGGACTATCTGAAGAAAGATCAAGCTAAACTCAAAAGAGAATCTAAAGCACAGCATTGTTTCTGAAACAAAGAGTGAATAAGAAGCAAGAGAAGAGTGAATAAGGGCCACATAAAAATCCTGAAAAAAAAATAAAAGAAGAGAAAAGGTTAAGTCAGGAAGAACTTAAGAAAGTGATCAAACAGCTCATAGAAAAATGATGTAGCAGGCAGGCAGCTAAAACCCATGGAATATATAACCGGAGTTCCCAAGATAGATATTGAAGCATGAGGCAGAATCAAGATGAAAAACTATACCTCAGTGAAACTTTCCTAAAATAAACAGAAAGTGGTAAAAATCAACCAGAGTAGCCACAAATAAAATGAAAAGGACTGGGTATGGCACTACACGCCTGTAATCCTAGCCCTTGAGAGGCAACAGCAGGAGGATTCTGACAGCTTAGGCTATATAGTGAATTCTAGCCAGCCTGGGCTACACAACAAAACCCCACCTCAGTAGATAGACAGATGCATAGATAGATGGTAGATGATAGACAGACAGTTGATAGGTAATAGATGTTAGATTATAGATAGATAATAGATGATCAGTAGATAGATAATGGATGAATAGATATAAAATGGATAGATACAAGCTGGATAGATAAATAATAGAAAATAGAGATAGATCATAAACAGATGGGCAGATAATAGGCAGATGAATAGAAAGAAAGATGATAGATATGCATAGTTGCTGGATTGAAAGGTAAATAATAGACAAATAATAGCTCGATAAATAATACATAGAAAATAGAAATAGATGATAGACACATACATAATCGATAGACAGACAGAAAGATAGATAGATAGATAGATAGATAGATAGATAGATAGATAGATAGGTAGATAGATAGGTAGATAGATAGATAGATGGGCTTCTTTAAGCACCTAATGATATTTATATCTACTAGAGATAGGGAGGGAGAGAGACAGAGACAGAGAGACTGAGAGAGACAGAGAGAAAGACAGAGAGAACAAACCAGATTGCTGTCAGTCTTCTCAAAACACAGGCAGTAACACGAAGACAATGGAGAAACATGTTTAGCATGCTCAAGGACATTTTGAGACAAGAGAGTTTATTCCTAGCCAAACTGATTATGCAGCCTCGGAGAACGGTGTTCTCTTACATCTTCCCCAAGGAATCTACCGAATGACTTAAAAGACACTGGCGCCCGAATATGTGAAAATGAAATCTTATTTTGTATACTTCAGAGTTTCTTCTGGAAACCAAAAACTCGAGTACAAGTGAGCCTGCTGTGAGATTCGGAAATGGTAAGCTCCAGGAGTAGTCAGGTGTAGTCAGAGATGAAACAGCAGTGTTTCCTCGCTCAGGTGCTTCCGTATCAAACACACAGCTATGGATGGATGAATACCAAACACTTTGGGAAAGAACTTGGCGGTTGTGATGATGACTGGAATGGCCATAGCCCAGTGTCCATCCTTGTTTGGCTTTTGGCAGTTGTCAAAGGTGCTTTAGGTCAAAGGCGATGTGTTTAAGGTGCACAGTGAGGAGTTTAGCCCGACTCTAAATAGCTACCTTTCTATGCTGTGAAAGTCTGGACATTGCACATGATGATCTGAGTTGTACTTCCTGCTTCTGGCTTCAAAAACAAACTACCTTATTCCTCTATTGCAATGGTACTTCCAATTTACTGAACACACTCAAATCAGGAAGTACCTTAAACCTGTCACCTTTTACCTAAGCCAGAATGACAGCCTACAACTGCATATAGGTTTAAAAGCCAACCTTTTGTAACTCATTCTAACTCTTCAGCTACATTCTCTGAATGCCCAGTAACCTGATTATTGTGTTTGAGATTGTTGTTGTTGTTGTATAAGGCTCTTTGTGGAATTGGGAAAAAAGGTGAAGTGTCCAGTTGTATGTCTTTAGTTCCCCAATTCCAGGGTGTTCTTGTCTCCAGATTGTATTGCTGGATTGCAGATAGTCTTTGCAATTACTGGGAGACATTTTTTTTGCTGGGAAAAAAAATTTTCTTGCTTTATTTATTCCCCCAATACAAATAACTTGGAGATACTCTATAAATAATTTGATTGGAAGCCACTTTTTCTCTTGGAATTGAACTGAAATAACCATGTCAGAAGCCAACACGCAGATGGGAAACTTTCTATTGCTGCTGATGTGGGCAGATTTTTCTCAAAGCTGAAGAAGGGCTTCACATTCACGATCTCAACACCTTCCCGAATCAACTCTAACAGATTTGGGTTACTCATCGAAAACATGCATTTATTTCTAGGCTACATAATCTTTGTGTTATCTCCTGGTTTAATTTCTGGGAGTGAATGACACACAGAATGTTGGAATAAGAACCCAAAATTGTAGGAAAAGGTCAAATCTGGTGTTAATGAACCCAGTATCATTTCTGCTTCCTTTCTTCTTCCTTCCTTTCTTCTTCCTTCCTTTCTTCTTTCCTTCCTTCCTTCTTTCCTGCCTTCCTTCTTTCCTCCTTTCCTTCCTTCCTTCTTTCTTCTACCCCCTTTTTCTTTTTCTTTCTGTCTGTCTCTTTTTTTTTTTGCTGGTCTTGGTACTTGAACTCTTTTCCTGGGTGCTGTCTCTGAGATCCTTTTTCTCAAGGCTAGTGCTCTACCACTTGAGCCACAGCACCAATTTCAACTTTTTCTGTGGTTAATTGGAGGTAAGAGTCTCATGGACTTTCCTGCCCAGGCTGGAACAGCAATCATTAGTTCTCAGCCTCCTGAGTATCTAGGATTACAGGCATGAGCCACCAGTTCCTGGCTTCTCTCCTTTTCCTTCTCATTCTCTCCCTTTTCTCTTCCTCTTCTTCCTCTTCCGCTTCTTTTTCTTCTTTCTCTCAGAGATATGGCTTCTTCTCGAAGCCACACCTGTATGAGTCAACAGTACTTACTAAACAATGATATTATTCTGGGCATTTTGTTAGACATTCATTTTTCCAACTTAATCATCACAGTGATCGGCCATTTGTATATATAGTGCAAAAAAAAACCCCTCTTATGCAAAAATGAGAAAACCTGAAATTTATTAAGGAGGTAACTTGCCTAAGGCTATAGAAAGTAAGTTGCAAAAGGTAGAATTTGAGTATTCAGATACTGGAAATGACACATCTGGGTTATAAATTCTAAAAGCATCATATATTAGCTAATCTCAAACCTCTTGAATCTGAGTTCTTTGTTCCCAGAATTGAACCTAAATTTTTGCCGTACAGAGTTTAATCAAAGATTTTTTAATTAATGTTATCATTATACTAGTGCCTAGTACAACGCCTCAAATGTAATTAATACTAAACAACTGGTGATGATTGTTAATTTATCAGAATACACACAAGCAGATATCACTGGTTCATGCCTATAATCCTAGCTACTCAGAAGGCTGAGGTATAAAGGATTATAGTTTAAAGCCAGACAAGGCAGAAAAGTTCTCAAGGATCCTTCTCCAAAGCAACCAGCAAAAAGTCAAGTTGGTGCCATGACTCAAGTGAAGAGCACAAGGCTCTGACTTGTGTTCAAACTCCACTATTGCCAAACACACACACACACACACACACACACACACAGACACACACACACACACACTATGGTTTTAAGACCTCTCATTCAAGAATAGAGGCTCTAGTGTTAGAGGTTTGTATGGAAATCCACCCCTTACTGATTAATTTCTTAAAGTTTTGACTTCCTTCTTTGCAAAATGGGATTGACACAATTTATTTACTTGTAGGATAAATGAAAATAGTATCAATTAAATTTCAGTGACTTGTGCCAGTGGCTCACACTTAAAATCCTAGCTACTCAGGAGGCTGAGATCTAAGGATTGAGGTTCAAAACCAGCTTGGGCAAGAAAGTAAGTGAATCTTTGATCTTCAATTAACCACCAGAAAACCAGAAGTAGAGCCGTGACTCAAGTGGTAGAGCGCCAGCCTTGAGTTAAAAAGCCAAGCAAGAGCTCAAGACCCTGAGTTTAAACCCCAGTATCATCTGTCACATACAATCCAGAATTGTGTGATCAATGCCCAATGTAGGCATAATCCAAGAGTCTTACAGTGAACCTGTTAATTTGTACAACAGGTGATAATAATTTTATTTAAAAACCCAATCCTAAAAAAAACCCAACCCGATGCTACCTGTCTCTGCCATGCACTTTCCCAGTGACTCTGATCTCTCTCTCCCTCGTTCTCTATTTTTATCATTTCTCTCTCCACGCTCTCCGTCTATCTCTCCCCCTCCCCCAATTCATACACTTGAGCTCATCCTCTGCCTTTCTCTAACTGAAGGAAGAGACGTTAACAGTGGATGGACCAGCTTGCCCAGCCTGAGGAATATCAGTGTGTCTATACCTCCTTCCCCAGCCAGGCAGACCCTGGATATGGACAGAACAGCCCAACGAAGACCTCTAGAAGTTCCACTCATGTTCCATCAGAGCCACAGCTTGCCCAGACTGCAGCTCCCTGCAACCCAGATCTTAGCCCCATTGCAGGGAAAGTTCCCACTCCCCTTCCTCTCTGAACCACCTTGTTCTAGAAAGTCAGAGTAGGGTGTGAGGAGCCCTATTTAACCTGCACGGGCCTCTGGCTTGAGCACCATTTCCTGAGCCCTTGGTTATTTTTACTCTCTGAGCCTCTTCTTATTCTTCAGGTGCGGGGCGAGGTGGCGTTCATTTGGCTTTGCTTCTGACACAAGATAAACGAGCTCGGGGCCCTCGGCGATTCACTCTGGCTGCTAGGGGGTTCCAAAATAGCAAACTATTTTTCATAACAGCAACGTGATCTGAAGGGAGCTGCAGCAGGTGCACGCAGATTCCCCATCGCCGTCTGGGGCACCTCGTGGAGGAGAGGATTCATTAAGTGAGCACTGGTGTCCGAGAAAAACCAGGGCCTTGCTTGCTTGCACGGTGCACAACCCCAGCCACTAAGTCAAGGTCTCGCCTCCTGAAGGCAAATCATGCCCTTCCTCAAGGTGGAAATGTGAGTGCTATCTCGGTTACCCCGAAGATCCCGCTCTCCCTTTTGTAATTGTAGGAAACTAATATTACAGAGGTGAATATCTAACCTATCTATCCATCCATCTAATATATCTATTCATCTATCTACCTATCTATCTAGCAATTGGTAGATGGATCTATCTATAGATCTAGCTTTATCTGCCTTTCTGTTTATATTTAGATTTCTATATCTATATTTACACATCTATATCTGTATATATACATTTCTATATATATACACACATATATATATACATGTATATACAAATACTATATACACACATCTATGCATATGTATATATATGCTATATAAATATATCTACTATAGATATAGATATGTCACCTTGTATGTTCAACCAAAGAGTAAAATATCTTAACATTTTCTAATAATTGGTTTTGTTTTGTTTTTTTTGGTTGTGGAGCTGTCCCTGAGCTTTTTTTTTTTTGGAGGGGGGTGTCAGTTGTGGGGCTTGAGCTTGAGGGCTGGGCACTGACCCTGAGCTCTTTTGCTCAAGGCTAGTTAGTGCTCTAGCACTTTGAGCCACAGTTTCTCTTCTGGTTTTTGCATGGTAAATTGGATAAAAGTCTCATGATATTTTTCCTGGGCTGGCTTTGAACCTCAGATCTCAGTCTCCTGAGTAGCTAGGATTATAGGCATGAACCACCAGCATCAGGCTTAGTTGACATTTTTATTTGTTAAATGTATGATCATTTTGGAAAGTTTGAAAGACAATGTCTCTTTTTTATTCTTATTTTCCAAAATGGGAAAGGAGACAAGTTATACTAACAAGGCCTCTGAGATACTTACTTTTTTTTTGACTCATTAGCAAAAATTTTTTCAAAAATCTGTTCTCATCACATTATTCACTATTAAAAAGTTGGTCCCCCTGAGCCAGCTTTCTCCCTCTTTTTTTCTACCTCCCTCCCTCCCTTCCTTCCTTCCTTCCTTTTTTTTTGTTCTTTCATTTTTTGTCTTTCTTTTTGTGTGTGTGTCAGTTCTGCGTCTTGGTCTTAAGGCCTGGTCACTGTCCTTTATCTTTTTACACTGAAGCTGGTGCTCTACCACGTGAGCCATAGCTCCACTTCTGGCTTTCTTGGTGATTAATTAATAATATCTAATTAATAAGATTAATAATTATTATAATTAATAATAATTAATAATTAATGCATGAGTCTCACAGACTTTCCTGCTCAGGTGGACTTCAGACCATGATCCTCAGGTCTCAGTCTCCAGAGTAGCTAGGATTACAGGTAAGAGCCACCCACTGGTGCCTGGCTCAGAAATTCTTTTATTTAGTTTTGAAACTGCATTGCCAGGGGAAAAAAAATATCTACCTCAACCCAGCTAGGGAAATGTGAAGAGGTTGGTTAAGCTGGACAGGGAAAGCTTGATTCAGAAGCATGGTGATTCTATTTTACATGGAGTTAGAATAATTTTTGTTCTGGCTCAAGCAGTCTAAAAGGAGTCATAAAAAGGCAAAGTAATGCCTTTCTCTTAATTGTGTTGTCTTGGTGGGTTTCAGATCCCATTTCTCTTCTCAAATCAGTAGTAGTTCCTGATCCTACTAGAGGAAAATAATACATTTCTTTGCTCCTTAAGAACAGCAATTTCTCCCTCAGGCCACTAAGATCCATTTGCTAAATAACTCTCCATGTCTAAAAAATTGTGTCTGATAGCTAGAAGAGGTGAATGCAACCTTGCAAATTGTTCTCTGAAACCTCTTTCCTCATCACAATCCCTTTCTCTTTGTTCAGTGTGTCTGCGTCCTACCAACGTGGAGTAATTTGTTATCTTCTATGCACTGAGCTCTCTTTCTCTAGCTCCAATTTTGTTGTGTCTATTTCTCTGAGTTAAGAAAGCATAAGAGAGGTGCTTGGTAGTGAACGATTAAGAGGACTGGCTTATAATCACTCAGAAGACCTGGGTTTAGGGTCCTGTATTATTTATCTGCTGTGTGACTCTTGACTAGTTACCTAATCTTTCTGTGCCTCCATTTTCTCATATTTAGAAAGGTTAACAGTGAAGTTCCTATGTTTTTGCACTGTTGTGAGACTTGCATGGGATGCTATATAGAATATGCCTAAATAATCCCATAACCATTAGCAATTATCTCAAAAACCATTTTTCTACTTTATAATTTCTCCATTTTTTAAATTCCCTATCACCATCAAGTAAAGGAATCTGGAAAATAATGAGGACTTTAGACTAAGCTGAATTTACAGTATAGCTCAGGATGGCCTGGGTCTCATAAGCCTCCTTCCTCCATCTCCTAAGTGCTGGGATTAGAGGCATGTGCTACCACACCTGGTAATTATTGCCTTTCATAAAAGAAAACCCAGAAATTCTTAATTGGACATGCTGTCTTTCCCATGTACTCCAGTGTGAAGTTTTCTTGTGTGTGGCCATGCTCTCCTCCATGAAACCAGGTTGAGTTGAGAAGATGGTAGGATTTGTGGTTGCTTAATTTGTTTTTCTTTTTTTCCTCTTTCTCCGAATACAGACTCATAGTCACTCCATATTTTGGGTCTGAATGACTCTTCTCTCACTGGGGAAGCCTGAGCTCTGGGTACATGAAGCTTAGGGAGGGCTAAACCATCATGAGCCTCCTTTCCACTTCAACGAAGCAGTCAGATCTTTAATGACATATACAAACTTGACATTGGTCCATTGACATCTCAGCGTCAAGGACCTGGAGGTGCTGTGTGGGTGAGATAACCAGGGCTAACAGGCCTGTGAGGTCTAGATAGGGGCCAGCGTCTACAGTATGTGGTGGGTGAGCTGGAGATTCATGTGTGAAGGTCATGGTCCTAGAACAAGGACCCTCCAGTCACTGTGGCCAGCAGGTGGGGCCACAGCCCATGCCCAGCAGGCAAGTGCATCTCCGGATGCTTCCTGAATGCCTTCTTCCATTGTCATTTTGTGCTTCGGAACTTTATCTCTCCTCTTTCCTTCTTTGTTCCTGAAAGCGTTGCTCCCCGTTGTGCAGTTTTCGCTTCCTTTTCTTCCTTCTTATTTGGCTCACCCCACAGAGATTTGGGAGCCCACTCACTGTGTGCCAGGCACTGACCCAGTGAAGGACTGACTGATAACCGACAGTGTCTGTGTGCTCCAGAAGCTGACATGTTCAAGGTGAGTCTTCACTTCCTAGACCTCACCAGGCATGAAAATCCCACGGCAGAGGTTGAACTCCAGGCCTCCTGGTTCATAGGCAGGCACTCTACTATTTGAACCATGCTCTCATTCCTTTTCACTTTAGTTATTTTTCTAAGACAGTCTTGTATTTTTGTTTTTGCTTTTGCTTTTTATTACCCAGGTCAACCTGGACCATGGTTTTCTTACTTCTGGCCTCTTTGTTTGCTGAGATCACAGGCATACACAATCCTACCTAATTGGTTGATTGAAATGGGGTTTGGCTAGCCTTTAGAAAGAAAGAAAGAAAGAAAGAAACCCTAGGCTGGCTTTGGACTTTTATCCTCCTGTCTCTGCCTCCTGAGTACTTGGGATTTTGGGCATGAGACACTGTGTAAATAGCTCCCAGGTAACAGTGGTACTACTGGTCCAAGACCCAGACCTTGTGTGACACAAAGACAACTCCTTCCACCCAGGAGCATCCTGCCGATTATTGAAATTGTTGTCAGAAGAGTTTAACAAGATCACACAGACTGGGGCTGGGAAGGTGGCTCAGTGGTAGAGTGCTTGCCTTGCATGCCTGAGGCCCTGGGTTGGAGACCTCAGCACCACATAAGCAAAAAGAAATAAGCCAGAAGTGGCGCTGTAGCTCAAGTGGTAGAGCGCTAGCCTTGAGCTGAAGAGCTGAGGGACAGCGCCCAGCTTTCCCTCAAAAAAAAAAAAAAAAAAAAGATCACACAGACTTGGTCTTTCTCATGGGCTGTAACTTTATCTTGTGACCCTGATCTGGGCCACATTTCCCCCACAAGCATCCAGGAAACACAGAGGGAGAAGCAGGAGGATTTGGACAGATGCCCCCACCCCCATTCCAGCCAGATCCTGGGTCACACTGTAAATGAGACCACTCAGGACACAGGACAACCCCATGACGATACTAGTACTAGAAACCCATCCAATGGCACCTATCCTCTCTCTGGTAACTGGGCTGCCATTTACTAATTTGCCTCTGTTACATGACTAATTTAACTCGAGTTGCTACTCAGTCATTAGGGAGTCCTTTATTCACAGAGCGGAATCAGGCTAAATAAATAATAGGAAGTTGGGGAGAGAGGCAGATGCATGCAGAGTGAGACTCAGTTTCAAATGCAGCCTCGAGACTTGCACATGCTTCCTGAAAATCTCCATTTAGACTATAGATGCAGATTGTTCCTCCATTTTTAAAACACTATCTTGAATTACACATGTCAGTTTGTGATCAATGTCACCCTTTCTATCATTCTTCCCGGGCCTCCCCCCAACCCATCTCCCAATCTAACCCATCCCCTCAAGTTACTTGGTTCCATTTTCACATATGAATATTATGATTGTATTCACCCACTCTTCCTCCCCCCATTCATCTACCCCCCTCCCCAAAGAACATATGTTTAAGCTTCCTGAGATTCATTTGATTCATCTGTAAGTTACTTGTTCAAAGGAGTTATATCATTGGAATCCTCCCCCGCCTATACCATCCTTTAGTTTATAATATTCATGCATATATGCATATGACCCTGTATATATTTACATACATACGTATAATTTAGATTTAATGTCAATGTGTGAGAGAAAACATATGTCCTTTGTCTCTCTGAACCCTTGTTCCTCAGAAAAAAATGAAACACAGAATTACTTTATGATCCAGCAATACCATTCGTGAGCATTTATTCAAAAAATTTCAACTCAGGGTACAATAAAGACACTTGTACACTTGCACACTTGCACACTCACAGATGAGCCATTCACCATAGCCAAGTTATAAAAGCAGTCCAGATGTCCTTCAATGGATGAATGGAAATAGATAGATAGGGGATCTATTTATCTCTATGTATCTATCTATTACCTATCATGCACACACACACACGCATCAGGAAGAATGATATTATATCATTTGTAAGATAAAGGATAGACCCACAAAGAAAATCAAATTAAGTAAAGTCTGGCTTTCCTCTGTTTTTATGTCCTGTTGACCCTAAGTGAACAGACCAGGAGCTGAGAGCAAACTACCTTCTCTTCTAATAAGAATCACATCCCAATGGAGTGTACCTTTCCAATTACTGTGCAAAAACAATGGCAGAATTACTTATAACTGTACAGCCCCTTAAGGGCTCTGATGCTGTGGTCCATGCAAATCTATCATTTTCACGCAGCTATTGTGGGGGGAGCAGCTGAGTCTTCCATCGCAGGCTACTTAATCAAGCGAGAAACCCCTAAATTTCCTTGCAGAAAAAAATGTGTGAATTCTGGAGCTAAATATGCAACGAGTAATATATTCTAGCTGTCTGCGTGCAGGCCTCCTCATTTCTTTCAGAATGGCATGGTGTTTGCATTGACATGGAGATGATGGGTCATCTTGAATTTCTCCTGTTCACAGCTGGAAGTTTAGTGGCATCTCTCATTTGTAATCACTGTGCTTTTTGTTCCCTCCCCAGTGACCGAGCGTTTACAAACTCAGAAAAGGAAAAATTATATATTGGAGTAGCGGCTGGAAAAGGGGGGAAAAATCAACTAACGGCACAGTAGGAAAGGTGTTCAGGGTTACTTTCTGAAAGTAAGTGGAAGTAAAGGACCAGACTGGTATGCGTTCCCTCCCTTCCCCAGCAGCCTTGTGGCCAAACTTGTTATTGGAAAGTTGGATGAGAAGGGGGTGCCACAGACCGGACTCCACCATCAATGGCAGCCTCTGTGATTGGAAGGAAGGCAGGATGATTTCATTTAACAAATACTAATTGTTTTTTTTTTTGTAAATGACCCAGCAAAATGCCTAGAATTCTCCCTTGGCTTTACCTATCTGTCTATGACCTGGAAGTTTTCTGTGAAGGAATGAGGGTCCTTTCTGGGTGGAGCTTACATCCCAAAGCTCCAGAAGTCACAACATTTTGGCACAAGGTAATGCTCAGCCTTAGCATCCAGGTGCAGAGCCCCGAGAGACCAATGGGTTTAAAGAGGAGCAAAAGAAGGACAGAGCAATTCTTTCAGAAACACAGAAGCCATGAACATGGGGAATTACTGTGGCCTTTCACTCTCAGTGCCTAACACATATACACACATACGGTGCAAAGTGTATACAGGCCGTTGGCATGTATACCCGCATGTGTGAATATATGTGCACACACCATCAGATGTACCTAGGTATCATTGGGTTTCATTCATGGACAGAAAAGAAGAAAGAAGTACCAGCAAACATGAGCAGGTAATATTTCATGAAGGAAGTGCTCTGAGAGATAGAGGTCTTTTGTTCTATGCAATTTTGGTTAGCCTTCTTCTACCTTGGTCACGACTCTCACAAACTCTTCTCCTATGTCAAATGTTTGTGATATCTATGCTCTGGGCATTGGGCAAAGTCCAGTGATAACATTCTTCCATTTAATTCTCACAATAACCCTTTCAGGTGAGCACCGTGGCTATCAATCTCACTTAGATCAAAACCTCATCTATGACATGAGACTGAACAATGCTTAAGTGATTTGTCAGAAGTCACGAGGTTGCCTGTCTGTTGAGCTCAGAAGCACTATCAGACTGGATGGGGCCGATGCTTCATCTCTTCATGACCTTATACACTGTCCACACTCAGCTTAGTTGTGCAGATTATTCAGTTTCTAAAAAAAACTCATATTTGTTATCAATCACTTGGACCTAAAGCTTGCATTCAAATTCCAGTTGCTGATATTATTCTAGATTTGTGGCTCTGGGTTGTCCAGTGGGCTGTTGAGAGACTTGTTTTTTGTTTGTTTGTTTTGTTTTGTTTTGTTTTTGGTATAATTCCTGGGGCTTGAAATCAGGACGTGGCTGCTGTCTTCAAGCTTCTTGTGCTCAAGGCTAATGCTTTACCACTTGAGCCATAGCTTCATTTCTGGCTTTTTGGTAGTTTATTGGAGATAAGAGCCTCACAGACTTTCCTGCTCTGGCTTGCTTTGAACTGCAGTCCTCAGATGTCTGCTTCTTCTGAATAGCAAGGATTACAGGCATGAGCCACTGGTGCTGGGCTAGGGGTCTGTCATTCTTGTGCTACTAATATATTTTTCAATTATAACCCCAAGAAAAAGGGTTGATGTGGAGGTAGAGGTGTAGCGTAGGTGGTACAGCACCATCCTTGAGTGAAAAAAGCTAAGAAAGAGCATGAGGCCTTGAGTTCAAATTCCAATACCAGTACCCCCAAAAAACTCCAAACAACAACACCCCCATAAACAAAAATAAATAAAATACAAAGGAAGAAACGTTATTTTCACTAATGTCATCTAGGATGTCTCATTTTCCTAAAATATGTTGATATCATTTTCACAATCCATATGTTCCTCGGTCATGGTGAAGTCATACATGGTATTATTGACTTGATTCTGGGGACAGATCTGTTCTTCTTCTTAGAGGAGATATATCTATACCTGATAGATTGTGTACCTTCAGAAATGACTACCTTACAAAGTATGATTGCCTCTTTTCAATGGTGATCTTACATAGGTTATAGAACAGAAAGCTTATAACCTGACATTTAGGAATTGCTTCAGAATTTCTGTAAGTATAAAATAACATGTACTGCCATAACTTGTGGGGTATATTTGGTTTCTTTGTCCTTGCAACATCAGTCCCACAGCTTTTCTCCAAACTATTGTGGTAAAATAAAAATAAAAAGTGAAGGAGCTCTTAGAACTGTGACGCATAATGAAATTGTTGTCTTCCCATCTTGTTTCAAAGACAGCCCATTAAGCATGTACCACAATGCCAACATGTTCAAGGATGGTGAAATTATAGACACAAGAATTCACGGCATCCACGGTCTTCATGTCTTAGGTAGTTTTGCTGGGAAGTCTCCTTAAAATTTCCTAACCAAAAAAGAAATTTCAGTGCTTTCCGTCTAACAATTTAATTTCCTAGCATTATTACGGTGACACTGAGTCAATCAGGACAAAGCAAAATGAAGCATTTTGAGACACTTGGAGAGTGTTCAAAGCATGGAGATGTATTTAATATCCCTTGCAGTACTTTGCCTACTAGAGGCTATTAGTTTCTCAGTGAAGTCTCTGGAGAAATAGGCCTCACCACACCACCAATCCTTTCTGTTATTTTTTTTTGAATAGTGTCTTCAGTTTAGGATAGAGAAGCTGTAAACCATAATCCTCTTATTTATGTTTCTCACAAAGTTGGGATGACCAACTGTGCACCACCACATTCAACTTTCTACTTGTCAAGATGAAGTATCATACAATTTTTGCCTGAACTGGCCTCAAATCATGAGTTTTCTGATCTCAGCCTCCAGAGTACCTAAGATTACAGGTGTAAACCACTGTACCTAGCCTAGGTTGTTTCTTAAGTGATATCTGGTAACTGATGACCTGGGGTGGGGGACAGATCATGGATTTGCTTACTCACAGTTGGTGCCCTACCACTTGAACCATGTACTCCTAACTTTGCTTTTTGCTGATTATTTTGGAGATGGCTTTGAACCATGATCCTCTGAATGTCAGCTTCCAGAGTAGCTAGGATTGCAAGTTTGAGCCTCCAGCATCCAGCTAAAAGTTAGGAATTTTGAAAGGGTATAAAGGATATATGTGATTTTATTTTAAGAAACAGCATTTGAACATACTGGTAAGCTGAAAATCTTTTCAGACAGAAAACATTTTGCCTGCAATTTTATTAACAACTCAGTGTTGTTGGCAGTTAAACAATACTGATGGAAGAAACAAATGGAGGTGGGAAAGGTCATCATTGTTCTGATAGAAGCTAAATTACACCCACTATCCTTTCCAAGAAAGAAATTTCCTCTACTTTCATATTTCCTATCCCTTTGGATTTGAAGGTTCTTTTAAAGACATTTCTAACAGGTGTAGTGTATGACCCTGGGAATGCATCATTTATCTGGGGAAGAACATTCATTTTAATATCATTTCACTCAGGAACCAAGAACTTAAACTCACATTTTCTGATCCACTTAGTTGATAATATTCTTCTGAAATAAAATTTTTTTCTGCTTGGCAAAAGGAAGATAATTTAATTTAAAGAGATTAGATATATTGCTTGAAATGGCAAGTCCCCAAGAATTTGACAGCAGAACAAGACCAGTGAATAGAAAACTCGTCTTGCTTCCTTGCTAATACAAGTGTCAGGGAATTTCTAAGTTGGGCCGTCAGTCTTTCCTGCTTCATAGAGGAGCCTCAATGTCGTAGATTCTTCAAGGCTGACATTCATTAAAAGCACCCAGTGTGGATCTGTATGCAGAAGGATTTTTGACAAATCAGCTAAGTGTCACGATTCTGTAAAGCATTACAGTGATGCCTTTTGAGTTGGAGCTCTTTTCTTTAGACTGTGAGAATCTTGTCCTCAGAAAGCTCATGGAAGGTTGGGTTTTGTTGTTGAGACTGGATTGAGTTGGCTTTTTTCCCCCTTCACATAGAAAAACTACAGGGAACTTGAGTGATGTAGAGGAGAGGTAAAGTGTATTACTTATTTGCTATGAGCCATGAGTTGTATACTCTGAAGCTATTTACCTACCTGCTTACCTATCCAAGTGATCTGCGTGTGTGTCAGTCAATACAACACAATAATCTATGAATTTGCAATTATAATTTATCTCCACTTTATAGGTAAAGAAAATAAAGCAGCAAGAGAGCCAATACTTTACTCAAATAACAGAGTTTCGATGAAAAAGGAGAAACTGGTGATTTTTTGATGGAAAATTTGTCAGTAACCCCAAGTACCAACACCTAATTACATTGTCCTTTGTAGGAAAGCAAGAAATCTTATGCAAGGGCTGGTGCCTCATACCTGTAATCCTAACCACTTGGGAGGCTGAGATCTTCATGGTTCAAAGCCAGAAAAGTCCCCATGATATTCTTATTTTCAATTAACCACTCAAAAGGAAAAAAATGCTGGAAGTGGAGCTGTAGTTCAGAGTGGTAGAGCACTTAGCCTTGAGCAAAAGAGCTCAGGGACTTCAAGCCCAATGACCACCAAAGAAGAAGGAGGATAAGGAGGAGGAGGAAGAGGATGAGGGGGAGGAGGAAGAGAAAGAGAAGGAGGAGGAGGAAGAGGAAGAGAAGAAAGAGGAGAAGGAGGAGGAGAAGGAGGAGGAGGAG
>NW_012267227.1:5070750-5260750 GCF_000151885.1 Dipodomys ordii
GAAGAAGAAGAAGAAGAAGAAGAAGAAGAAGAAGAAGAAGAAGAAGAAGAAGAAGAAGAAGAAGAAGAAGAAGAAGGAAGAAGAAGAAGGAAGAAGAAGAAGAAGAGGATCATCTAATCCTGATTGGCTCTTCCAAACTTCATCCACTCCTCAAAAGCCATGGGCAGAAACATCACAGTAGTATTTATTCTTTGGAAAGCAAACACACAGCTGCCCCCGTCCCCAGTTGTGTTGTTAGATTGGAAACAATGCCGCCTGTGGCTCTGTATACACTCCCCTCTCATTACAGCCCATCCTTGGAACACAATCATTTTCTATGTCTTCCAAAGGTGTCATTACAGGGCTCCAGGTATACAGTTAGTGCAGTGTCAGCTCCTTCCATGTGAACCGCCCTCTACCCCAACCCCCCACCTTCCCACCCCTGGAGGATATAAATAGGCCGATAGAACTCCTTTGGGGCTATTACATTGGGTAGAGAGGTCGTTGCTTTGGGGAGAATTGTTTTCTATGATTTACCTATAGCTGTAGATGAAACTTGAATAAATATTCCCTTCAAGTCCAGGGAAACAATCAGTCTGTGACTGGTGATGGAAAAGTAGAATGGATGTTCATAAAGGCTGAAAAGAAGACAGGCCATGGAATCGATAACTGGAATAATTACAACTGTTTTATTTGATTCAGACTCCTTTTTTTTCTCTTCCTTTTCCTATCATTATCTTCAAATGGTTGTACATAAGGTTTGCAATTTAATATGCCCATTAATGTGCACAATGCATCTCAATCAGTGTCATCCTTTTCTCATCTACCCCATCTCCACATACCTCCTCAAGTTCCCTATTTTGACTGTGGACAAGGAGTATTATGGTTATTCCTATCTCCTTTTTACCTCCTTTCTCCACTCTCCTCCTTTTGCCCCCTATCCCCTCAGTCAAGACATGTGTCAACTTATTGGCATTCATTTAAGCTGTCCACTGCTTCCTATGGGGAACCTTCTCTATGGGAACCTCAATGTATACCATACTTTAGGCAGTTTGATCATGTGTGTGTGCATATCACCCTGTATGTGTTTTCAAATATGCTTGTGTTTTAGATCTAACATCCACATATAAGATTTTTTAAAAAGTGTGCCCTTTGTCTCACTGAGCCTAGTTTATTTCATTCAGCATAATTTTTTTAACCCCAATCCATCCATTTCCTTGGAATTGAGATTATAATACTTCTTATTGATGAATGAATAAAATTTCATTTTAATTTTGTTTCATCTATTATTCTTCAATTGTAGTGCATCTGAGCTGTTCCTATCACTTGGCTATTGTGAAAATGTGACAATGAACAGGGCAGACAGGTGTTTTTATTGCATCTTGACTATCAAATCTTTTGGATGAACACTCAAGAAGGGTATCACTAGATCATAGGGTATTTCTGTTTTCAGTTTTTCTGGGGAATCTCCATGCTGACTTCCATAGTGATTAGTTATGTTCATTTACATTTCTACCAAACAGTGTATTAGGGTTCCTTTATCTCTTATATTCTTACCTTCATTCTCTTTAACAGCTGGTGAGTTGAGGGTTAGAAATGGGTAGTCTTTGTGGTGTCTTATGCTACAATGTAGTCTTCTAGCAGACAATAGGTAGGAATTCTAAGATCTGCACATAACGTTTTAAGACTCTGGGTTTGATTCCTCGCACCTCATAAGCAGAAAAAGCCGGAAGTGGTGCTGTAGCTCAAGTGGTAGAGCACTAGCCTTGAGTTAAAGAGCTGAGGGACAGGGCTGGGAAGGTGGCTCAGTGGTAGAGAGCTTGCCTTGCATGCCTGAGGCGCTGGGTTCGATTCCTCAGCACCACATAAGCAAAAAGAAAAAAGTCAGAAGTGGCGCTGTGGCTCAAGTGGTAGAGTGCTAGCCTTGAGCTGAAGAGCTGAGGGACAGCGCCCAGTCCCAGAGTTCAGGCCCCACGATCGGACCCCAAAAAAAAAGAGCTGAGGGACAGTGCCCAGGCCCAGAGTTCAGGCCCCACAACCAAAAGAAAAAAATATATTGCATGCAGCAGTGCCCATGTTTTCTTTGTGGCATTGTCTCTGGTTGACAAGGCTCTTCCTTCCCAGTTTCAAATATTTTTAAATGGAAAATTCGGCTAGATCACTTTGAAGTAGAGCTTTAAGGTAGACAACATTGCCTGAGTGAAACCCTAGCCAAGTGTTAAATTACTTCTCAGCCCAAACCAAATATCACCATTATGGAGTGAAGTTCTACAGGATAAACATAAAGATCACTCAGAAAAATGTTTGTGACAATCTTATCTTTAAAATTATGGTAGGCAAGTTTTTAAAAGTTTGCTGTTTATACTCCTGAAATTTCCAAGACTATAGAGAAACTCATTTTGCTGGTTACTGGGATTTTAATCCAGGACCTCAAGTTCCTTCAGCTTGCTTGCTCATGATTGGTTCTCTACTATCAGAACCACACCTCCAATCCAGATTTTTGCTGATTAATTGAAAATAGAGTGTGGAAGAGTTTTATGACCAGGGCTGGTTTTAAACTGAGATCCCAGCTTCCTGAGTAGGTAGGATCACAGGCACCAGCCACTGGTGCCCAGCTAGAAATTCACTTTCAAATAATAAATTTAATAACATCACTAGGCATATGATCCAAACAGAATATAATTCAGAAAAAAAGCTCTGTAGTCTTATGTTTTCTGAGAGGAACTTTGTTATTAGGAATATAGATTGGTCTGCCTAAAATATCTTCCATCTCTACCCATTCAAAGTTTTATATACCTATTACTGTAAGGCACGAGAAGCTCCATAAGTTTTTGTTTAAAAGCTTAGTTTCCATGGAGTAGAGAGGTTGTAAGGATCATATGCTTCTTTTTTTCTTTTTTTTTTGTGGGGGGGGGTCCAGTCGTGGGGCCTGAACTCTGGGACTGGGCGCTGTCCCTCAGCTCTTCAGCTCAAGGCTAGCGCTCTACCACTTGATCCACAGCACCACTTCCGGCTTTTTTTCTTTTTTGCTTATGTGGTGCTGAGGAATCAAACCCAGGGCCTCTGGCATGCAAGGCAAGCGCTCTACCACTGAGCCACCTTCCCAGCCCCCCATATGTTTCTTTTTTATGCATCTGATCATTTCTTCTTTGCATTATATCCTTTTTAATTTTTCATTTTGCCTGGATCAAAGATGATTCATTGTGAATGTTATTATATCTGATTGGGGAGTTTTTGTTCTTACATGAGATTTTGATATAGTGAACATGACATTATATTTTTAAATTTTATTTATTATCTTTAAGTAGTTGTACAAAGGTGATATTTAACAAAGCAGTGTATGAATACAATGCATCTTGATCAGTGCTACCCTCTATCCTCACAAGATATAAGCAATTCCAAAATAAGGCTTTTTGTTAAAAGACTCTTGGCCTAAATGGAATTAAATAATGACGATTTAAATACACTCCTTAAAGATTTTTTTTAATGGAATGGATGCTAATATACCAAACAATTCTACAAGGATTAGAGTTATGATACAATTGAATCTCTATTATTCTGCCTTGTATTATTATTTAAATTTCTATATTTAAATAATTCCTTGGCTCAAAAAGAATGTAAGTTAACTAGCTAATACATGCTTTACTATTTATATCATCAACTTACTTTTTTTTCTATTTAACCATTTGAAAGTCAAAACTGGTGTTGGTACAAAAAACTGTTATGACACTAATCTCTGTAACATTTTTACAATGAAAAGTATGCATCATGTAAATTATGTATAAAGGTGGCATAAAGAAACTCAATGAAAGCTGTTGATCAATAGGGATTGGTGGAGATGAGAGACAAGAAAGCAATAGAGATGATTGTTCTGTGAAAAACATAATGTATGCACATCTGAAATACCAGAATGAAACCCCTTGGTGCAACTAATGCATACTTAAAAAATGAATGGCAGAAGAGTAAACAGGCTCTGTTGGGAGAGGTTACCAGCAGACATGGGGAGGGCTAATAAAGAGGGTGACTGAGGCTGAATAAGGTCAATGGAGTTGATCTGTATGGATGAAATTATAACAATGAAACCTGTTGAAAATTGTTTTAAGAAGGGCAGACTAAGAGAGGGTAAGATCTAATAGAGAGGGTAAGATTAGTCCGGTTACATTGTATGCATGTGTAGAAATGTCACAACGAAACCCTGCTTGCACAACTAATGTATGTTAACAAAAATAAGCATCATATAATAACGGATCTGTAATTCACACATAAACCATGCAAGGGTATTTTTCATATGGCAGATAGAATGCACTTCTATTTGAAAACAGCAATAAAATCAAATGACACACTTCATTCGTCTTACTGAAATGGATAGCAATAACATGGGTGGAAGTACTGGTGACTGGCCCTTCAATCATTGATCGAATGATTGATCATTTGATCATCACAGTTTTGAGTCGGCTAGAAATGACTTTAAAGCTGGTTTTTGGTTATTCAGTACTTTGAACACTGGAGCTATAGTTGAGTTTCAGCCAACTGAAGCCTTGGCCAAATTCAAGGCTGAGATGTATTCTTCACCTAGTGAAAATCTTCATCTTTTGTTCTAAGAAAAATTTTTATCAAACCATCACAGACAACAGTAAGTACTCAAGTAAAAAGTTGGGCCAGGGCTGGGAAGGTGGCTCAGTGGTAGAGCACTTGCCTTGCATGCATGAGGCCCTGGGTTTGATTCCTCAGCACCACATAAGCAAAAAGAAAAAAGCCGGAAGGCGCTGTGGCTCAAGTGGTAGAGCGCTAGCCTTGAGCTGAAGAGCTGAGGGACAGTGCCCAGGCCCAGAGTTCAGGCCCCATGACCGGACCCAAAAAAAAAAAAAAAAAAAAGAAATAGGGAGGATTCTGGGGGAAATCATTCAATAGCATGTTGGTTACACTTCCCAGTTGGGTTAATCCAACAGCCAATTTTATTCAAAAGAAATAAATATTTAGAAAATATTTCTGATTAAATATCATCAACTTGAAGAAAACAGGGTAATACCAAATTTGGGATCACCTTTATTAAACCTAAAGACTCCTGCATGTTTTCAGTTCAGTGTGGTTCCATTTGCTGCCACACCCAGACCAAAACAAAATAGGGAGTTGGAATTAATATCCTTTTTAAAGAATTGAGAATCCCAAATTGGGCCAAGAATACATTCTCCCTATGCTCATGCAAATGGATTATTAGATGTTTAGGGTTGCATTTCATAGAAATATCCCTAAATGACTGTAACCTATGGGTTAAGCCAGTGTAATAGAACAGCTGAACTGTTCATTTAACAGTAGCCAAGTTCCTCTTTGTTGCTGGTATGACAGTTGTATTACAACATCTTTCCTTCCTTGCCTGACCTGGAAAGAATTGGAGACCATTTTTAAATTTTGTATTCTATCTCATTTCTGTGCTGGTACTGGGGCTTGAACTCAGGGTGTTATACTCTCTTAGCTTTTGTTTGTTCAAGGCTGGTGCTCTACCACTTGAGCCACACTTCCAGTTTGGGCTCTTTTGTTACGGCTTAATTGGACATAGAGTCTCTCAAATTTGCCTGCTCTGTCTGGTTTTGAACCACCATCTTCAGATCTCAGCCTCCTATGCAGCTGGGATTACAGGCGAGAGCCACCAGTGCCCATCTGGAGAATTTTTAAAACACCATCAGAGCAGCTGATCTTTATTTTCGAAATGTTGACTACTTCTTTTCCTGATGTCAGTTTCTTTCTCTCTGTTCTGATTTTATATCCAAATTGTAGACAAATCTCATTTCAAAAAAAGGTCTCAAAGCCTTTCAGGAACAAAGACACAGTCTAAACAAATTTCAAGAGAACCAAGTATAATGGGTAAGGAAAGTGATCAAGAATTGGCAAATGTCTAATGCTTGTCTCCAGTTCCTCTGCTCTGGGAATAAAGACCTGTCTGAACAAAGGCTTCTTGACAGCTGAAGGAACAAAATGCTCTCCTGAAAGAAAAGAGACACAGCCACTGCATCTTCCCTCCACCCTGGCTCTCTGTGATGAAACAATGCCTCCCAAAGGAGCTGGCAGCTAGCCCTTGGCAGGTGGTGGAAACAGCCATGTAACTTGCACAAAGGGAGAAAAATAAAACCCAAACTCTCTGCTTACTTTGTGGGAGCTGTGTGATTATTCTGCCCACAATCTCCTGGTGGAGTAAGGACCACCCTATCCACTCATTCTCCTTTTGCTGGTGTGTCTGTGGTAAGTGTGGGTTTGCCAGGAAAGCATAGGAAAGGGAGAACATGGGAGGGTCAAGAGCTGTAGGATGAAGGGCTTGGGCTGTCCGTCTTCTACTGGGAGAGTATGCAGAAGAAGAGAGCTTCAACTAGACTTGAGTTGAGAGTGGGCATTCTGGGGGTTCTGATGCTTCTATGTGATCTTCGATAGAAGGTGAATAAATAAGACTGTCTCAATGGGAACATTTTCACCCTCTCATCTCTCTGTTCATCTACCCACGTTGCCTTCTGTCACTACCACCTGAAGATGGAAACATGGATGGTGGTATAAGTTATCGATGCTTCCCTTCAAATCTGTATTCTTTCATTTGCATTGACTGACTCAAAGAATTTTGGACAAACTACTTGACCCCCCCCTTTTCAGCCAGAACAAAGACGTGTTTTTTTTTAAGACAGGCAAATGCATACCTTCTTATTTTTGCAATAATTCAATGGTGCTAACTGATGTGGGTTACCAGGTCTGTCTCCAATAAATGGATAGCAGCAGTCAGAAATCTGTTTTTGAAAATCTTGTAGGCTTAAGATACTAAAGATAGGATAATAGTTTTGCGTTTCTAAGTGTCTAATTATCTGGACCATAATGGTGATCAGGGTCATCTAGAGAAGGGGCTAAATCATTGCATGGAAAAGTACAAAGTTATGAAAAGGCCAGCCACCTTTGTCAGCAGCCAGGCTAGGTCACGGAAAAAAAAAAAAAAACTCTTTGGAGTGAAAGGAGAGTTTCCTTCTAGGCCTAGTAGGAAACAAAGGGATGAGGCAAAAAATCAGCAAAAATACTTTGCTGAGCTCTGGACTTTCGAGCACAGAAAGCAATGCAATATTTATTCCTCTACCCAGGGCGAGGCACAGAAGCATTTTATGTAGATGGTTTTACCGACTCTTGTAATGATGCAAAGATAGGAATGACCGCATATCACAAGTGGTTCCTGCTATAGTGGGTAAGAATATATGCTTTCACAGAGCTTCTTGGAGGGATAAATGGCATGGCCGGTGCTCAAGTATTAATTATTATTATTATATTTTTTGTTAGTGGGACTTGAGTTCAGGGTTTTATACTTGCTAGACAAATTGTACTACTATTTGAGCCATAACTCAAGACCTTTTGTGTTTTCCAGGTTATTTTTAAAGTAGTCTCTTTTTTATTTTTATTTTTTTGCTCATGGTAGCCCCTGACTAGGATCTTCCTACCTCAGTCTCCAATATAGCTGGATTCATAAGTGAATATTATCATGACTGGCTTATTTCTTGAGGTGAAGTTTAGGTAACTTTTTGCCCAACCTGACCTTGAACCTTGATCTTCCCAATTTTGACTTCCTGAATAGCTTGAGAAGATGCCCAGCTTTATCATGGCGTATCACTTAAACTGAATAGTTATGGGTCACAAGAAGTAATCTATAGTTGCCCTTTGTGGAATTATTGGTCTTACCAGTTGAATAACTTATACATGTTATTCAACATTTGCAGACTTGTCCTGCCTGGCCTGGCTTCAAACTGTGCTCCTCTGAAGTTCAACCTCCTGCACCTAAGAATACAGACAGAAGCCATCAGGGCCTTTGTCACTTGAAATTTTAAGGACTTCTCAGTTTAAAGACTTGTTCTACAAATAAGATTTTAACAACTACAAAATGATGTAGCAAAGAACAAATACACTAACATATATGCAACAATTTTTGTGTTGTCCATCGCTTTTGTTTGTCCTTTTTAGTTAGCTATAAAAGATGATTTAATGATCTATTTAGTAGAAACAATAAGGCTAAATGTCCATTATCAGGTTTGGGATACAGACAAATAGCTTGAAGGTGTCACACATTTGTCTATGACCAGTGCTTTCCCCTCTTGAATCTTTTTTCTTTTAATATTTTTCTGAGAACTTAAGTTCCTGTAGGGTAAGGACTATCTTAGTGCATTTGTGGACATAGTAAATGTTAATTTGCTGAGTGCTTCACTAATTACCGATATCTTGCATCCAACTTGCCCTTTCCAATACTCATAGTGGTAATCACAAAATTTCAAGAAAGTATAGTAGGTGCGGGCAGGTTAAAATTTCCAAAATGGCTAGGTGATATTTCCAGCCATGTATGTGATTTGAAGTCCGAATCACTTTCCATGTAGTCTTTAGGTCAGTTTTCTCTGGACTTGAATCAGCGTGTGTCATATGACTTCTGATGCATCCATTCTCTCAATGCTTACCTTTGGAACCCAGCCACCCATTGTGAGAGAAAGCCCCAGGACAGTGGCCCTGCTGACAAGCTAGCAGCATCAGCCACCAGGCCTTGAGTTGATTCCAGCCCAGGCTTCAAGCTGCCCCAGCTAATGCCACATGGAATAGTGACACAGGAGGTGTCCACTTAGCCCTGTCCAAATTTCAGATAGAGGGTAAGATTATTATAGGTAGTCTAGTAGTTTTTTTAACCCTCTGGTAATGTTAGCAATGTCTTTTTTTTTTCTTTTTATTTAAGCAGATGAGATGTTTGAATGAAAGCCTCTTATTGATCCAACTTATTGCTGAAGGCTCTGGCTCAGAATTGAAACTTGATCAATATGGATTGGAAGCAGTCTGGAATATTAAATAAGGCCTTATTAGGCTGATTATTTTTTCCTTTTTTTTTGTTTTTAATTTAGAAAGACAGAGAACAGGGAGGACAAGAAGAGGTGGGTAGGAGCCTAGATTCACACAACCCTTTCGGCTGTGGTCCCAGTGAAGTCTTGACAAATTGAATGACTTCAGTTACGATTACTTTACATGCTCACAATCCCTGTCCCAAATCTAGGTTAGCTCTTTAATGTGTGTGTGTGTGTGTGTGTGTGTGTGTGTGTGTGTGTGTGCACGCGCAACTTGAATTTTGGGCCTGAGTGCTATCCTTTAGCATTTTCACTCAAGCTATGTCACTCTACCACTTGAGTCACAGCTCCACTTTTGGCTTTTTGATGGTTAATTAGATATAAGAGCCTCATGGACTTTCCTGCTCAGGCTGGTTTTGAACCATGATCCTCAGATCTCAGCCTCCTGAGTAGCTAGGATTACAGGCGTGAGCCACCAGTATCATAGAAGGAGGAATGGCATTTTCAGGTCTTCCTTGGATTCACCCATCAACATCCATTAACACGCAGGCTACCAGCTAGGCCTGGAAGTATCGATGAGGAGACCATGATGTTGCTAATCTGCAGGAGCTTACTATCTAGTCTTACTAGGCAATAGTGACTCTCAAAGATGTGGAACTGGAAATAGCTGCCAAAATGTGATCCTAAATGACATAAATGTTCTCATTGCAACACGACCTTATAGTTTTGCTGAATATTGGTTGTTAGCATTTTGGATTAATACATAGTTTCTTAATAAAAACCACTTAATGTGGGAGATCCTTAATGTCTGAACATCATCCCATAAGCTTCACATTAATTTTGAGGCATACGGTAGGTAACTGGCTTTTTGTTTAAAGAGAGAGAGAGAGAGATAAAAATATCACAGTGTAGAATTTAGAGAGCTAAGACTCCTCATTTCATAGACAAGCAGTTAATTCCATCAGGGCATACAGATCATGTAAACACATTGGCTTATCCAACATTTATAAATGAAGGTGATTTCCTTGGTAGACACAGTGGCACTATGAATACACAATAAATAAAATACAGCTAGCTGCTTTCAAGAAACTTAAATTAGAAATTATGGCACTGAATCAAGAAAAAATAACAGTAGCTCATTATTCTACTGTCTTCTGAGTTCATGATTCTTTTAGCTTTATGAATTTGAACATTAGCCTTCTGGGTCCTTCATAACCCTTTCAAACTTTGACTTCAACTTTGACAATAATATCATGGGCCCCAAACTTACCTTTTGGGTAAGTTTTGATCAAGAACATATGCTTCTCTGCTTACAATGACAACGTCCTAGTCAACCCATTGCAAGTCAAAAAGACAGTTCATACTCCTATCTACTAAATCTCACAACTCTGACTCTACTTTAGCTGACAGTTGGGAGGAAGCAGGTAACCAAGAGCCTAATAAATTGTTGAATATCTTGTGTAACTTATTAAATACTGACTGTGAAAGCCAGGGCGATTGAATGGGTATGGAATATCATAAAATTAAAACAATATGGTTAAGCATAGCAGTTGTAAATAGGGACTCCATATACTTTTCACAGCCTTTACATTATTTCATTGTCTTCTGCACTGTCCAATTTGAGATTTTGACCCTAATTTGCACTTCATCATCTCCTATTAGAAGTTAATCCCTTCATATTTATTTTGGGACAGTTATGATTATTTTGTTTTTATTACTTTCTGGGTTTTTGCTGTTTTATGTTACTGTTTTATGTTACTTTATGTTATGTTATGGAATTTTAGTTTCTTTTCTGCTAATTCAAATGAGTTAAAGGACATCCAGTCTTCTCCTATTAGTAGTTACATTTGCGTTATCCTAAGAATATATTTGAACTAATTTAGAAGCTTCTACTTAACAAGGTTAAGAATTAAATGTGAAAATATACAATTGCACTTTGTACAAGCTTGACAGGATGAAAAGGCCGTAGTTATTGGCCATGTGCTATCATCTAAGTTGAGGGGGGGGCAGTGGTGCCAATTGTGTCAGGAGGGCAGAAGTTAAGAAGCCCTGACTTCAACTTGGTTACATTTCTAGGGTATTATTATTATTATTATTTGCCATTGCAAAACATTTCCCCTTTGTTTTCAAAGCTGACAACAGATAGAGAGGGAGTGGCAAGTGTGAGTTTTTCATAACCTTGTTATCTCTCAGCTTATCTCCCCTAATGTGTTTTATCTAAAAGCTTGTGATGCCCTTTGGTAAAATATCTCTTTTCTGTCCTTTATCTTGTGCTCACCCCTGTAAAGCCTGCAGTTCATGCTTACAATGATGTGTTGAATTTGCTTCCGAGTATGTTCTAGGAAAGCACAGGCAGAATTGGGAGATCCTGGCCTCTGTCCTGAGTTCTAGTCCTCCCTGAATCTCTGGACTCTAAACCTTACCTGGGGGGGGGGAAGAGTTGGATGCTCCAACACCCAAGGGATGCTGGTATATACCCTGCCAGGATTGTTTCTGTTGAGGTTCTCAGAATTTCTTTCCCCTGGCACAACTGTTCAGGCTGCTCAACAACACACTAACTTAATTGTTTTATGTTCAAGGAAGCAGTAAATATAATATGGAAGCTTAGAGCCAGACTGTTATTAAATTACTATTTTCATTTTACATCTTTCAATAATTAGTATTAGCGATAATTATTTAATTAACTAAGTTTTAATATGGCAATTCTCAGCCAGAGCTACACATTAGAATCACCTGGGGAACCACTGAAAAATACATCTGGAGGATTTACTCGAGACCCATTAAATAAGTATATCTGAGCACAGCAACAGGGCTGTGGTACTCTTAGAAAGCGACCTGAGACTCTGATGGGTGACTGAATTTGAGAATCTGTAAGTTTAGGGACTGTATCATTTACCAACAATATTTTGGGTACCAAAGCTTCTCCATTTTTCTAAAACAGTATTTTCAACATTCTGTTAAACATATAGATAGATAGATAGATAGATAGATAGATAGATAAAGATAAAATTTCACATTCTATTTGGAAATTTATAGTTAATTTTTTATTTTATTATCTTTAAATAGTTACACAAATTTGCATTTAACAGAGCAGTTTATGCAGACAATACATCTTGATCAATATTGCCCCTTTCAATGTTCTCTCCTTCCCTCACTTTTCTTTTTAGATTAGTCAATTTAATGCCTTTCGCATCATGCAGCCGTGTTACAGCTCTATTCCTCTGGCAGAACTCAAAATTGGTATTCGTCAAACATTAAGACCTTACCCCACCATCCACTCAGTCCTAAGCCATCCTTGGACATTTTCTAGGAATGAAGTTGACTGCTTTAGAGTACTGGTTATAAATGGTAGAGTCCTGTAATGGCATCTTATTCAGCATTCCGAAAGGAATGAAATTGTGATACAAGCTACAAAGCAATTTAACATTATGCTAACCAAAATACATCTGTCATAAAGGGATGAAACTTCCCTGTCCTTAACTTCTCATCTTTCAAAATTCATCTCTGGCTCTTCTCTCCTTCTTTGTAACTACCTGTTTTCATTTTATAAATATAACATCCGCTTAATGTATATTGAGAACATAAATGGGGAGGGGGGAGGGTTCTAAACTAGTTCTTTTTGTGTCTTGCAGAAGTTTTCATAGGAAGGAATTGGCTCTGATTTCTCAGCATGGTTCCTCATTTGCAGGGATTTTGCCTATTTCTAGTGATATTATTTCTTTGTAATGTCCTTTGCAATGGAAACCTGTGCTTTCCTAATATTGTGTTTCATTGTGGTTCTTCTCAGGTTCTCTATTTGCTTTCAAATCTTAAATTAACTCCTAGGATAAGTTTTTTGTTTCTTGATTTCTCTTTTTCCAGTGTGTATTTTTTTTCTTTTCTTTTGTCCATCATGGGTCCTGAACTCTGGGCCTGGGTGCTGTCCCTGAGCTCTTCAGTTCAAGGCTAGCACTCTACTACTTGAGCCACAGTGCCACTTCTGGCTTTTTCTGCTTATGTGGTGCGGAGGAATCGAACCCAGGGCTTCATGCATGCAAGGCAAGCACTCTCCCACTGAGCCACCTTCGCAGCCTTGTTTTTCATTTTTAAGAATATCTTTAAGTGGTTGTACAAAGGAGGTGCCATATAACAAAGCAGTTTATGAATACCATGCATCTCGATCAGTTGTCATCCCTTCAACATTCTCATCCCCTTCAACCCACTCCTCTTAATTTTGTGATATATACAATTAATCCTTGTCTGCATTCTTTCCCCCTTTTCCCCTTTCTTTGTCTACCCCTCTCCCCTAAGTTCCAACCTCCTCTTGGCTATACCCATTTCCTGGTGTTGATTTTACTAGTCATTCTAAGACATTATACTATTTGAACTCTCCATAGAATCTATTATACTTGTTAATTCATTTGTAACTACTTGCACACCACTCAGTGTGTTTACTTATAGATTTATAGGCACATTCTAGCTACCTTAAATGAGGAAAATCATGCAACTCCTGTTTCTCTGGGTCTGGCTTACCTCACTTACTACAATTTTTCCAAGTCTTTCCATTTCCTTACAAATGGTACAATATCATCCTAATAGATGAGTAAAATTCCATTGTGTGTGTATATATACCTTATTTTCTTGATCCATTTGTCCACTGAGGGGAATATGAGCTGGTTCCATATTTCTTGGCTAAGGTGAATAGTACTACAATGAACATGGCATGCTGATGGATTTAACCAGTGTAGATTTGGATTCATCTTGGGGGCAGCAGAAGATAGGATGGATGCCAAATTCAGAGGCTGCTGTGTCAGAAAGCTCTGTGTCTGGTCTGAAAAAATAATGACTTCTTATGGAAGGTAGATACTACCTAGGTACTAAACTCTAGATATCATCTACACACTAAACTTGAAATACAAACTAATTTCTATTGTCTGTTTAGTGAAGCCCATTGCACTAAAAGCTGGTCCAGGGTCATAGTGCAGGGTCCACCTCACTGGGATAGCCATTGGTAAGGCATGCCTGTGTTTGCAAAGGCATAATGAGAACCATTAACCCTGATTGTTCTTCATCCTGCCTTCATATCCAGCCTCATCCCACCTGAGTGAAAGTCTTCATTATTCCCTAACTGGTGTGAGAGTAGACCAGAGTTCTCCATTTTATGTAAAAGTTCAGATATTAAATAGTTTAAATTTTGCAAGAAATATGCCCTCTGTTCCTGTCTGAGAGTTTAGTAGAAAAGCAGCTATAAACAACTCATAAGCAAATAGGCATGGCTATATACAACAATAAAATTCAGTTCCACCAACAGTCCACAGTTTGAACACAATCAGTCAAAAGTCTCCAAAGTTTGTGGCATTTGCTTTGCCCAATTTATCATTCCCTACAAGGTTTTCTTCATTTTAATATTCCTTTTTGTCATAGCCAAGATGACAGTGGGAGTGAGTCAGGCATGTGCCTCCAATTGCCATCTTTCTGGGACTATTCAATGTCTGATTTTTTTGTCAGTCCTGGGGCCTGAACTCAGGGCCTGGGCACTGTCCCTGAGCTTCTTTTGCTCAAGGCTAGTACTCTATCACTGGAGTCACAATACCACTTCCAGCTTTTTCCATTTATGTGGTACTGAGGAATTGAACCTAGGGCTTCATGCATGCTAGGCAAGCACTCTACATTTCTCAGCCCTGTTTGATTTTTTTAATGTTAAATGCCACGTCTCATGATGAAGACCCCTAATATCAACTCCACACTGACATTTAGACTCAAAAATGAACCACAATATCTCAAAACCTTAGATTTAACTTTTTTGTAAATAATTCTCTTTTGTACTTACTTAATAACACAGGTTACTCTTCTGCAGAGAAAATTAGGTTTGAGTGAAGCCTGAATTTCATGGATGCTCCAATTGTTTTACAGTTGTAAAATGGATTTTCATAGATAGAAACCAAAAAAATGGATATGAAAAATAACCTTGAGATAGGGTCTTATTAACATTTCTTTTGCCAAGGCTAGATTTAAACTATGAGTCTTCTATAAACCTCCCAAGTAGCTGAGATGATAGGCATGAGTCTGTGGAGAGGAATGAATTGCCATTTCTTGCTTCTAGGAACCAATCATGGAAATAAACGATAGGAGATTTGCAGTGATCTGACTGATTTTGTTCAATCATTTATTTATCAATCATTAACTGTTTGTGACATTACAGATCCACGTCCAGCAAAAACAAGAAATGTTTCCTATGATGACGTGTCTAGTCTATCAAGGATTAAAAAAAAAACAAGCCAATAATTAGAATGGAGAGAAATGGTAAAATGAAATGTTACAAAGCATACCTAAGTGGACTTGACCCTGTGGTAGACCTGGGAAGTTCCTGCTTTCCAGGAATGGATTGAGTTGAGTTGATTGGGTTGAAAATAACTAGGATTTTTCCATCCAGGTAGAGTGGAGCTAATGGAATCTGCAAAGTTGTGGGAAATTGAATTCATAGGGGGATTCCAGGGAACCATATTTAGGTGGATTATTAGCTTACCCACATTTAACATTTGCATTTTAATTACTCTCACCAACACAAAAGGGTCAGCTATGGAATCATAGTAAGCTTTGCTGAGGTTCTGTTGTTTTGCCAAGGTTTTGTTATGGACGATCCAGGTAGACAGCATTATTTAATCCTTGTCTCTTCAGCACCCAGGACAGTGCCCACCACAGCTCAGGTGTGAATGCTAGGCTCTTTTAGATTCTTTATCTCCTGCATGAATACAGCCGAGCTTTCAGACTGGCAGTCAGGTTTAAAATTCTGTATACAATCTAGAAGCTCCTGTGAAATGATGATTTGATAATATCATTCCTTTTTGAAAATAATAGCAGAAAGATAGCACACGGTTAGTCTCCGAGATGGCAGGAGATAAAGATAGTTCAGAGAGAATCGTCATGTAGCAGCTTCTATGAATGAGTGTTCCCAAAGCTTTAAGTCATCCTTGTCTCCTTTGTTTCTCTCAGCCATTTATACCCCTTCACATATATGTGCATGCACACACATGCATACACACATGCACACATGCATGAACACACTCAAATACACCTGCATAAACACAGACACACAGGCATGTACACACACAGACATACATCCACACTTATTCCATCTCCAAATCCTTGACCCCTCTCTTTAAAATGCATGCTGAATCTTACCACTTTTTCTCCTTCCTCAATGCCATGATGGCCTCAGTTAGCTTCATTGTATGACCACATAATACTATATGACTCATCGATTATTCTGTAGTCACTTCCTCTGCCCCAGAAATCCCAAATCCTCAGCAGCCAAAGCGACTCTTCCAAATTTAGATCAGCCAGCTCTCTGCCCACAGCCTTTACATGACTCCCCTGGTGAATCCTGAGCCTTTACCACACAGTCATAAGCCCATGCTTGATAGGTTCATCCTCACTTTCTGACCTGTCTGCATTCTCCTTCTTGCTCAGGGGAGACCACCTGTTCCAGGCTCATCAAGCTCATCTCCTGCTTAGGGTTTTGCAGTGTATTTTTGCCTTTATCTGAATGACTCCTTGTTTCTTAGGTCTCTGCTGTTATGGTACCTTATTGGCCTCTTTATAAGAGACAGCACATTTTGCATTCCAAGGCATGCCCTATGTCTATCTACTTACTTATCTCTTTTGTTTTTCTTTTTGGTAAAGCTGGGAGCAAACCCAAGGCTTTGTGCATGCTAAGCAGATGCTCTACCATTGACACTTCCAGCTTGTTTACTTTTTATTTCTAATTAAACATTTATTTATTGTTATCATAAAGGTGATATGCAGAGGGGTTACTGTTATGTGAGTCAAGTAATGAGTACATTTCTTTTTGGTCAAGGTCACCCTTTCTTTCATTTTTCTCACAGTTTTTCCCTCCCATCCCTAACTGCAAGTTGTATGGCTCATTTTCAACATAGTGTTAATTTATTCACCCTCTGGCCCTCCATTTCTGGGCCCCCTCTCCATTCCTAATACAGATAAATGAACAAGCAAGACAAAAAGAAAAAAACTCTCCTGTTTCTATTTTTGGAGTTAATTTCAATAAATATTATTTTAAATGATCAGAGGCACATAGATATTGCTCCTTTGTGTTCTTCCCCTGAGAGTATCTTCCTTTGGTCTCACTGTGTGCGAATGTCTAGAGTCCTACAGAGTTTATCATGTCACAGTATATTTTAGATCTAGCTTCTGCATATGAAAGAAAACAAATGCCACAATCTTAGTCCTCCTAATGGCTGTGTAAAATTCCATTGTATATAGGTACTACATTTTTTTTTTGATCCACTCATCTATTGTGGGGCATCTGGGCTGTTTCCACAACTTGGATATTGTGAATAGTGCAGCAATGAACATAGGTGTGCAAGTGTCTTTACAAAATCCTGGCTTGTAATATTCTGGGTACATGTCTAGGAGTGGTATGTTGAGCATTTCTCCATATATTTCTTTGACATTCTTACCTCTTTGTCTAAAAAGTCTCTTAGCTCCTTTGCCCATTTAGTGATTGGCTTATTAGCCTTAGGAGGGGTTAGTTTCTTGAGTTCCATGTATATTTTGGATATTAGGACTTTTTTTTCCTGAGATATTGATGGTAAAGATATTCTTCCAGTCTGTTTACTGTCTTTCTAGTTTAGTAACTGTGTCCTTTGTGGTGCAGAAACTTTTTATTTTGGTGTAATCCAATATGGTAAGTATCTCTTCTACCTGCTGTGCTCCTGGGACTCTTCAAAAAGTTTCTGCCTATGCCTATAAGTCCTAATGTTTCTCTTACTCCCTCTTGCAGTAATTTCAAAGTTTCACTGGTCTGATGTTGAGGTCTTTGATCCACTTTTGAGTTGATATTAGTGCATAGTGACAACCAGGGATCTACTTTTAGTTTTCTGCATATGGATGCCCAGTTTTCCAAACAGCAATTATTGAAGAGGCTAGCTTTATTCCACCATTTATCTTTGGCGTCCTTATCAAATATCAAACACCTGTAGGTATATGGTTTTATTTTTGGATCTTCTAGTGTATTCCACTGATCTTTTATGCCAATACCAAATTGTTTTGTTATTACAGCTCACCCCCCCCCAAATTTGGTCATTCAAAGTCTTTTGTCCCATATAAAGTTTTGGATTGTTTTCTCTATCTCAGCAAAGAATGTCATTGGGACTTTGATGAGGATTGCGCTAAATTTGTATATCATTTTGGCAGTATGGCCATTTTTACAATATTAATTCTATCTATCCATGAACATGGAAGGTCTTTCCATTTTCTGATGTAATTTTGGATTTCTGTTTTTATAGTTTTTAAGCTCTTTTGCTTCTTTGATTACATTTATTCCCAAGTAATTTTTGAGGCTATTGCAAATGAAGTTGTTTTCCTGATTTCCCTCTCTGTTTGTACATTTGTATACAGGAAGGCTGCTGATTTTTGTGGGTTAATTTTTTTTTCTGCTTATGTGGTGCTGAAGAATCGAACCCAGGGCCTCATGCATGCAAGGCAAGCACTATACCACTGAGCCACCTTCCCAGCACTGTGGGTTAATTTTGAATGCTGCTACCTTGCCAAAGTGGTTGATAAGCTCTAAGAACTTCAGGGTGGAGTCTTTTGGGTCCTTTAGGTATGAGATCATGTCATCTGCAAATAGGGATAGTTTGACATCTTTATGCCCTATGTGAATTACTTTTATGTACTTTTCTTGCCTTATTACTCTGGCTATGAATTCCAGAACTGTATTGAAGAGGAGTGGGGAAATGGACATCCTTGCCTTGTTCCTGATTTTAGAGGAAATGGTTTTTGTTTTTCATCATTTAGTTGGCTGTTGGTCTGTCATATATAGCCTTTATTATTTTGAGGTATGGTCCTTCTATTTCTAGCTTCTCCAGAGCTTTTGACATGAATGGATGTTGGATCTTGTCACAGGCTATTTTTGCATCTGTGAGATGATCATGTGGTTCTTGTCTTCAGCTCTGTTAATGTGATTTATTACATTTATTGATTTACATATGTTAAAACAGACTTGCAACTCATCATAATGTATGATTGGGATAAAACCCACTTGATCATCCTGTATGATTGGGATTTTTTTTTTGTTAATTGCTGAATTCTGTTGGCTAGTATTTTACTGAAGAGCTTTGCATCTATGTTTATCAGAGAGATTGGTCTATAGTTTTTTTAAATTATTGAATGACTACTTGATTTTTGCAATGAGTGTGATGTTCACAGAATAAGTTTGGAATTGATCCTTCCATTTCTATTTCATGGAAAAGTTTGAGGAGTACCACTGTCAGCTCAACTTAAAGTCTTGTAGAATTCAGCTGTGAATCCATAGGGACCTGCGCTTTTGCTTGTTAGAAGACTATTATTTCCTCAATCACACTGCATGTTATGGTCTTGTTTAAATGCTTTGTATTTTCTTGATTAAGCTAAGGCAGTTTGTCTCTAGAAATTTATCTATTTCTACCAGATTTTCCATCTTATTTGAGTATAGAGCTTGAAAGTAGTCCTTCATAATCTTTTGGATTTCTTGGATGTTTGTTATGATGTTTCTTTGGTATCTCTAATTTTGTTGATTTGAGTCTCTTCTTTTCTTTATCAGTTTAGTGATATTTTGAATTGGTGTTTTTGAAGAACCAGATTTTTTTCCTTCTTTTGTATAGTGGTTTTTTTTTTTTTGTATAGTCTTTTGTATAGTCTTTAGTTGATGTATTTCTTCCCTAATCTTAACTGTCTCTCACGATGTGTGTGGTACTTTGGGGTCTGGTTTGCCTGTTTTCCTAGCAGTTTTCAAAAATCATGTTCACATGTTTGTTTTATGTGTTTTAGAGCTATGAACTTTCCTCTCAACACTGCATTTTCTGCATCCCAAAAGTTCTGGTATGATTTGTTTTCATTTGAACTTTTAAGAGCTTTCTGATTTCTTCCATAACCTGCCTGTTGTTCAAAATGTATTGTGCAGTCTCCATTGGTTTCAGTGTTTTCTGCAGTAATTTTTTGCTATTGAGATCTAGTTTATTTCCATTGTGATAAGATAGGATACATGAGTTACCTTAATCCTTTTGTATTTTCTCAGGCATGTTGAATGTCCTAGACTATGCTCAATTTTGGAGAAAGTTCTATGGGCTTCTGAGAAGAATGCGATGTCTAGGTGTCCCCGTGGAGACTGTTTCCGGGCTTAAAGCCCCCCCAAAAGAGAGTGTTTCAGGGGCTGGAACCCCCCACAGAACATTTCCGGTTTAGAGTCCTGGCTGAGACTGTTTCCGGGGTTAGCGGACGCGTGGAGACTGCTTCCGGGGTTAGAGACCCCCGTGTCGACTGTTTCAAAGCTTGGATCTCCCACAGAGTATTTCCGGTTTAGAGCTTCCGCTGAGGCTGTTTCCGGGGTTAGAGCCCCCCACAGAGTTTCCGAGGAGACTGTTTCAGGGGGTTAGATCCCGTGGAGACTGCTTCCAGGGACATTGCTTCCGGTGTGAGACCCCCCTCCCCCATGGGGTTTCCGGAGTCAGAGACCCACCCCCCACGGAGATGGTATTGTTTCCGGGGTTAGAGGCCCAGGCGCTAGGTGCAGGCATGATGGCGCCAGCGCTGTGCGTTCGGGAGTCGGAGGCCCCTGTTGGGTTTTTGTAGTTACCTCAGAGAGTCAGGGTCAGAATGGCCTTTCTGATGCACGCTGGCGTGGCGGCCTTCTCCAGTTCTGACATTCAGCTTCTGGAAGGAACCCAGGTAAGTGGTGGCTGTGTGCTGGTGAGGTTGAGTTGCCTGAGGGTCGTGGGGGGGGAGATGGGGGAGGGGAGGGGAAGGGAGGGAGGGGGGAGGGGAGAAGAGGAGAAGAAAGGAAACAGACAAACCTGGGTGTCCCTCCTGCTGGACCTTGTGGCGGCAGTGCAGCCGGGCTGGGCGCCTGCTTGATTTTCTCTGTGTGTGTTTCCCCTCTTGTAGATGCTTCACTTTGAATCTCCTTGCTTGGTGCCCAACTCTGATTATTTCTAGTTTGTTGTAGTCATTTGAAGTGGAGTTCCCTGCCCTGTTCCTCTGTTTGAGTAGAGGGCACTCAGATTAATCCCCATCACTCCTGCGCCATCTTGATTCCTCCTCCTGTTTACTTTTTGAGAAACTCTTCTCTCACTGTAAGGTGAGCTTCATGAGATGACTATTGATGTCACAGCCTGTTCGGGTCTGTTGATTCTCAACCAAAAAATATACAACATTTGTTTTTCTTACAGTATACAGGTTTTTTTTTTTTTTTCACTTGGAAATGGGTGGAGTCTACAATGGGAGTCATCTTCTATGTGGTGAAGGAAGTGGCCTGCAGAGCTTTAAGGGGGAGATGCAGTTCACCCTGAGGTGCTTGACTCTCAGAGATAAGTTATGGTGATGCAGATGACTTAAATTATTTTTGTATGAGTCTATGATAAGTAAAATGGTAACATTTATATAACAATGATGAAATGACTGTATAAAGTAAGCTTTCTCTATAGAAAATTAGGTACAGAGTTGTTAAGCAATTTGCCTTTAGTCTCACATTAGGCATTTGGCAGAGCTGAGATTTAAACTGAGTCTGTGTGACCAGCTCAAAGTCTGCTCTGTCCATCCCTCACTCTCTGACTCTGAAGACCAGAGACCGACTTAATCTTTAGTTGTGCTAAATGCTGGTTATGCATGATGTGAAAAGGGTTGTTCGAATTTCTTCACTGAAAATATACTTACTCCCCTTGGAGGAATGCTTGGAGCAGATTGTGAACTATAATAAAATATATTATTCTCTCACCATACAAATAAGTCTTAAATGGGGCAGAAGGATTGAAGACCTCTCCTCCAGTGACTGATTCTGTAGATTATTGATCTGGGCAGCAGTTTATTTAAACATTAAAACCTTGAATGAAGTAACTTAGCCTGAAGAAAAATGTGTCAAATATAGTACTTGTTATAGCTCATTCTTCAGCCTCCAAGGACTTTGTAAACTGTCCAGATGTATTTATTTTTTACAAAAAAAAATTGCAAGAAAAAAAGGGATTGAAAGGACAGTGGGATTTGTCTCTAGAAATTATAATCGCTTTGAAAAAGGAAACTTTGGCTGGGTGCCAGTGGCTCATGCCTATAATCCTAGCTACTTAGGAGGCTGAGGTCTGAGGATCATGGTTCAAAGCCAGCTTGGGCAGGAACGTCTGTGAGACTCTTATCTCCAATAAACCAATAAACTCGGAAAACTGGAAGTGGTGTTGTGGCTCAAGTGATAGAGCGCTAGCTTTGAGCTGAAGAGCTGAGGGACAGTGCCCAGGCCCAGAGTTCAAGCCCCACAACCGACAAAACAAAACAGAAAAAAATGAAAAAGGAAACCTTGGACTTTTTTCTTTTCTTTTTCTTTTTTCTTTTTTAGTTTTATCCCCTCCCCAAAAAGCATGCTCTGCCCTTTGGGTTAGAATTAAAACATTAGATGTTATTAGTCAATTTTAGGTGTGTGTATGGAGGGAACAAAATGGGTCCTGGCTTTCCTGTTGTTGACATCTCCTTTATCTTTTTTTTAAAAATTATAATTGGCATGTGAATTTGGTGTCCTCACTGAAGGAATTGGCAGAGTCAAGAATATTTAACTAGAATAATTATGTAGGGAAAATGGGTCTTTCTTACCTATGGTGTTACCAAGTAACAATAATGAAACGATTCTAATGTAGAAAGTTGGGTACATTTCATATGTTGTATATAGTCATACTGTTGCTGTAGTTTGGATCTGGAATGTCTCTCAAAGGCCCATGTGTTGAAGTCTTGGGCATCAATCTATTATAGTATTGAAACTACTATGGGGCTTAGTTGGAGGAAGTTAGGTCTTTGGGTGAATGTCCTTGATAGGGATAATGGAACTTGGCCCTTCCTCTTTCCTTCTTTTTTTAATTTTTATTAAAGGTAATGTACAGAGGGGTTATAGTCATGTAAGTGAGGTATTGAGTACATTTCTTTTTGAACAGTGTCACTTCTTCCCTCATTTTCTCCCAGTTTCTTTTTCCCTCCTGACCATTCTCCCCACAAGTTATATAGTTCATTTTCTACACAGTGTCTAGTGAATATCACTGTTGAATTAGTTCACCCTTTGTCCTACCTATCTTTGCTTCTTAGCTGCCATGGGGTGAACAGGCATCCTATGCTATGTGGTCCTACCATGATGGCTATACTGTGCTACCACAGGCCCAAAACCATATGGACTAAAACCTCTGAAACTATGAGCCAAAATAAACATTCTCCTTACAAAAGTTTATCTCAGGTATTTTATGCAAGTGATGAAAAACCAACTAATGCAAGTGATGAAAAACCGACTAATGTACATATACATTTCCTTTGAATGACAACACAAATTACTTTCTCTCTAATTGTTGCCAGTGTGTTCATCTTGGTTCTGCAACTAGTATGCAGACATCACGAGAAGTCACACTCATGTGATATAGTTTAAGAAGATGAGCTCCTAGCCAGGTGCTGGTGATTCACACTTGTAATATTAGCTACTCAAGAGATTGCAATCTGAGGATCACAGTTTGGAAACAGCTTGGGCAGCAAAGTCCATGAGAGTTTTAACTTCAGTTAACTAGCAAAAAGATAAAAGTAGAACTGTGGCTCAAGTTGTAGAGCACCAGCCTTAAGTAAAAAAGCTAAGGGACAGTGCCTACGCTCTGAGTTCAAGCCCCAGTACTAGCAGCAAATTTACAAAAAGAAAAAGAATGGCAACATGGACTAAGCAAAAACCAAAGTTGGCAAGAATGAATCACCAAGTATAAATGTGATGAAGTTTTCCATGTGAGGAACCAGGATTTCCCTGTCTATTTAACTTAGTGTCTCTGATGGGTAGAGCCAGAATACTGGAGTCATTTGAGTGAAACAAAAAACTATTTCACATGATTATTTCTTTCACATCATTACTGTCCACTCCCATAGGCCAAGCATTTGTCTGTTGGTCTCTAATCTGGAAGATCTGTTTTATGTCTTTTCCTCCTTTCATAACTTCCTCCTAAGCATGTTCTTAAAGTATAAATACATCATTGCTAGGCCTCTTCTACCCCAAAATGGGCACTTTGAAATTCTGGGTAGAAGTGGTGATTATTATACTGAGGGTTTTGGGTAGAAGCCTGAAAAGTGGAGTCTTATACCCCAAGTCATCATCCTAAATTCTGTCCAAATTCTACAGGCCATATTCTATTGAAGGTCTTAGGACTCAGGTTGTGTAGACTTAGAGGCCATGCTCTCAGGATAACTGTTGAGGGAGAAGGGTCTCAGGAGCACTGACTTTTCAAAAAGGACTTGAGCCCTTGGTCCAAAGCTGTGTCTCACCCTAAATGTGTACATCTTGGCTGCTTGCTCACTAGCTTTGGAACCCAGCCTGGCGAAGCAAATCAATCTCTGGCATTTGTTGAGACTTGGGTGTCTGGTTGGCTATTCTAGTTCCTCACACCTGGTCATGCCCCTGCCCTGAGCTCCTGCTATGCTCCCACAGGCTTTGAAATCCCACCTGCTCTCTCCTGGCTTTCGAACCTCCTGACATTTCCACTAGTCGTTGGCTCTACCTTTCCCACCTGGCCTTGACAGCTTGCCTCAGCCCCATCTTGCAATGCTTATTGGCTCTTGACTAGCAAGTTACTATAAACAGCATGTGGTAGTATTATGAGACAAGTCTGTTTTCTCAATGAGATTCTAAGCTCCCTCAAAAAAAAAAAGACTAATTCAATTGTTTGCTTGAACTTTCTTCTTCTCAGTGTTGGGAAATATCACCACTGATGGTTGGGAAGCTGTTCAACCTTGTTAATTCTCTCTCAGATCTTTTCCTAACATCATCAATAGACATGGACCATGTGAATTAAAAGCATCTTAGTCCTAAGAAAGATGGATAGAAGTTGGGCTTTCCTGGCTCATGCCTGTAATCCTAGCTACTTGGGAAGCTGAGATATGAGGATCAATATTCAAAGCCATCTGAGGCAAGAAAGTCCATGAGACTTATCTCCAGTTAATGCCCAGGAAACTGGAAATGGCCAGAGCTCTGTGGCCAGAGCATTAGCCTTGACAGTGCCCAGGCTCTGAGTTCAGGCCCTATGACCAACAACAATAAAAAAGAATGTACTTGGAATTAGACTATATTAATTTGAAGCTGAATTCTGCCAGGGACTGCCTTCTTTGAGGCAGTTTTCTAATCTGTGAGAGATGAAATTATTTTCTTTCTTTCTTTCTCTCTTGCTTTCTCTTTTTCCATCTCTCCCTTCCTTCCTTTTCTTTGTGCCTGAACTGGTATTTGGGATTTGAACTCAGGGACTAGGTACTACCACTTAGCTTTGTTAATCAAGGTTGGTGCTCTACCAATTGGCCCACGGCCCCATTTCTGGCTTTTGGGTAGTTAATTGGAGTTAAGGGTGTTGTGGATTTTCCTATTCAGACAGGCTTTGGACTGCTCCTAAGACCTAAACCTACTGAGATCTAGGCTCTGTCTATTGATGAGCAATTCTGTTCTGTTTAATATCACTGGTAAGGGAACCTCAGAGTCTTTATGTTCTCTTATGTCCTTGTTATAAATGAAGAAATTCCTTTAGTCCTAGGATATCTGACTATCAGTAGATCATGGAATTTGTGGATGGAACCACTGTTCCCAATTTCATCCACAAATTACCTTGGATAGCCTCCTCTTTTAACTAGTATTGATGTGCCAGCCAGGGCAGGAAAGTTACTGGATAAGTTCCTCTTATCTCCAATTAACCAACAGAGAATCAGAAGTGGTGCTGTGCTAGAGTTCTAGCCTTGAGATAAAGAGCTCAGGCATAGTACCCAGGCCCTGAATTCAAGCCTCACAACTCCCCTTCTCCCACAAAACAGTATCATTTGAGCTTTTATGCCACTCTTGGGTATGTATCTGTAGGAATATAAATTGACTTATAAGAAAGACATTTGCATACCATTGTTCAGAACAGCGTTCTTTACAATAAGCCAAAATATGAACCTAGCCAGGTACCTATTACAACTTAAGCACAAAGCAAGTACTCACTAAAATGATGGGTTAGCATGATGGACATTTCATGACTATATTGGATAGTGGTTTGAGAGAGAACTCTCTCTATTTTTTAAGCACACCATCACCATCTCTGGCTTTGGAAAGCCCAAGGATAAATACTAAGGATCTCATTTTAAAACTTTAAAACTATTCTTTTAACACTTTTTCCTTCTAAGACTTTTATTTTAAAACTTTCCTTTGAATTGAGAGTTAATGGGAGAGCCTAGATTCTCCTTCCAATTTAGTCTTTATGTTGATCATTGGCAACACTCCAAAGAACTACTCTTTGACAAGAAAGATGTGTTGATGATGCCTTGCTCTGTTCTATCCAAGGACTTAGTCTTGAGCACTTTCTTTGCTCTCTACCAAAGCATAGGCCACAGTTGTAATGGGTAAGAGCAGGAGAAGAGGAACAGACAGTGACTGTGGCAAACCTAGGTCCCTTGGATTTAGGGTTCAAATTTTAGTTCTACTGCCTCTTAATTGATTCAGACACTTGCATAACTCCTTGGAGCATTGATTTCCTCATTTTAAAGCTGTTGACAAGAATTCTTAGTTCTGTTAATGAGGATTCAATATATAGCATCCAATATGGTGCCTGGCCCAGAGTGAACACCAAGTAATTAAATGACCATAGATAGAGACTATTTCTGAATTTTTAAGGCCTGGTCATCATCCATTGAGAGCATTCACTCTTCTTAAGAACTCTGTGGTTCTTTTGCAGGTGAAAATTAAGAAGTGTAGGAACATTAGCTGGTTTTCTTAGCATCCCTCAGGAATATGATGACTTAAATGGAACTGAAAATCCAGATCTGTTTTCTAATCCTAAACCATTTTGATCCGTTATGTTTGATATAAATCTTAATAGATAAAGTATTGTCCTTAAAATACTTAAAGAAGGAGTAGTGAAATACTTTGAAATCTGTTCCAATATAGAATGGTATTTCCTTTCATTGTATTCTTGTATTTGGTCAGTTCATTTTGTACAAGCTCATGGATAGGATATTATTTGGGGGAAAGATTTCATTTTTTTCTTTCTATAAAGTCTTGTTTCAAACTCAACATATAATGACCTAATGCATTTTTTATTTTCTTAACAAAAATGTAAGGAATTTCTTTATAAAAAAAAGTAGCTGAAACTTTTCCCCCCTGATGTGAGTCTCCAAGGAAGCACAGAATTGCCAATTACTTCCTTTCCCCATCTATGTAAAAGGCAAAATGTGGTCTTATTAAAATCCTGAGAATGAATTCACTTAAGCCCCCAACTGAAGGATGTTTTTCTGACAAGTTCTGTCTCACAAAAAGTATGTTGTATAACTAATTAAGAAATTATTTTGACAGGGTGAATGTTTTTGAAGCTCTGTGTTGTACACAACCTAATATAATCTAATTTTCTTCTAGTGACACAAAATATGAGGATATTTTAAAGCATAAGGAGATAATATCAATAATAAGAGCACCTCAATTTCAGCTGAGAAGAATTCAAGAAGCAGCCAGCCAATTTGTCTAGGGAAATTTGCTCTTGGCTAAAATGGTATAAAAGGTCTTACCCTTGGGCAAACCATTTATTTTAAAAAGTTTAGAGGAAAAAAACACATTTTATTTTTTTGTGATTGTCAGACTTTTCAGAGTTATCGTTTCTGTATGAGAAGATATAGGGTAGGAGACAAATGGCTTACTATCTAAAAAGACAGTAAATTGTGGGTATTTTTGAATATTTACTCTTAAGCTAGAATCAGGGCTTACTTTCAAGCAAGGTTTGGATAATAGCAACAAATCCCTAAGTGACAAACTATCTTAATGGGAATGTCTGTTGATTTGAGAATATGTATAAACAGCTCCAAATAATCTAATAACTTTATTTTCTATATCCTTTTTTTCTAATAGTGCTTTTATTTATTTATTTGCTGGTACTTGGGTTGAACAGAGTCTTGCAATCTTTCTTGGCTTTTTTTTTGCCTAAGGCTGGCTGGTGCTCTAGCACTAGAGCCACCACTCCACTTCTAGCTTTTTGCTGGTTAATTAGAATCTCTCAGATTTTCCACCTTGGCTGACTTTGAGCCACGATCCTCACATCTCAGCCTTCTGAATAGCTCAGTTTACAGGCCCAAGCCACTTATGCTGGGCTTAACAGTGATTATAAAGTCTTGAGAAGAAATCTTGTAAGAAGATAAATATTTCCCCAAATAAGTGTCAGTTATGACATAGCTTTTAAAACATGGAATTTCTTGCACTAATTTTCATTATAAAATAAGAAATGCATTCTTAAGTACAGGATGAGGGAGAGAGAGTTATCCCAAATCATGCCTAAGAAGACAAAGCCTGCTTTAGAAAATCCCCCTGCCTAAATAAAAATAATATTTCAGGCCCAAAGCTAATACAGACCTCAAAATTGTGAATACAGAAGAGATGAGGAGATTTTCATGGTTCAGATGGAAATAGTAAGCCTATACAGAGAGGCTGTTTCTAGGACTGTTGCTTGATAGGACATTGGTTTATAAATATCACTGAATCAAATGAAGAGGTTTTTTGTTTTTTTTTTAATACCCATTCCTTGGCTCTAGGCCAAACCAACTGAATCAAAAACTTTCCTTTTTCAGTTCTAGAGTTTTTCAGGAGAGGCTTTTGTGATAAGGGAGGTGAGGAAGAAGTTGTATCTGAAAGAGCACTGCTTTTCTGGTCCAACTGTAGGTTATGACATTTTTAAAAAGGACCTAGTTTTCACGGAAAGATATTATATTGAATGTTGAACATGTTGCATTTGATATGTTGTTGGGAATTCACGTGAAGACAGCCAAAAGTTTGTTTCAAAGCATTGATTTTGATATCAATGGATAAGGTCAAATCAAAGAGACCAGGATTGTTGATGAATTCATTGTTCTTGATGGTTTAAGGAGCAGAGAAGAGAAAGTTTTCCTACCATGAGAGAGTAGAGCAAGAAGCATGTTACAGTCTTCAATTCACAAAACATTTTCAAAATATCTCTTTGGCTGCCAGGAAGTGAAGCAGGCAGGGAATATTCAAAATGATTAAGACTCTCTTCCTTTAATTGATGCACTGTTTAGTTGGAATGACAAATTTATAACTGTATGTACTAGAGAAATAATGTTATTATGACACATAGTGATGTTGGTGCTAGGAGAAAACTAGAAAGATTGGTCATAACAGGGAAGAGGAGCCTGCAAGATCAGACAAGAGAGATGAGAGGTAAATACTCTCAATGGTAGGATGGTTTGTCATGCTCCTGGGAGGGGGCCAGAGAATGTTGAAAGATTCTTTAGGTTGCTACTTGTGGTTCCCTCTTCATTATAAAAACAAAATTAACAAAACAAGGTGCCCAGTGTAGCTTGAATGTTAGGTAAACAGTGAGTAATTTTCCAGTATAGGTATGCATTCTGCAATTTTTGAAGCATGCTTAATTTCAAAAATTTATCTGAAATTCAGATTTAATGCTCTGCATTTTTATTTTTTTGCTTTCATGATTTGGTGGTGATCCTCTCTTGCTACCATTATTATATACCAGTCTAATAGGACATTACAACATTCCACATATTTTCGTATGGTTATAACAGCCCTAGTCCTTTGCACTTTATCACTGTTTCTTTGTTGACAGAATGTTCTTGAAGAACACAATTGTATTTTTACAATGATATTCTTATGTTTTTATTCATTGGAAAAAGAACTTTCTTGTAATTATTTACCTATGTTCACAGCCACTTTGAGAGGTTGATTAGGCAGGATTGTTGCCTTCATTTCCATATGAAAGACTGATCCCATGAGGTCCAAGGAGTTACCCAAGGTCGCCTAGATGCAGTTAAGGAAAGGAAAGACCCTGATTCCAACTGTATTGACTCAAAGTCCAGTGTTGATTCACTATGTTATGATACCTCTGAGAGAGAGAGAGAGAGAGAGAGAGAGAGAGAGAGAGAGAGAGAGGGGAGAGAAGCTGGATGCCAGTGACTCCCACCAATAATCCTAGCTACTCAAGAAGCTGAGATCTGAGGATGGAAGTGTGAAGCCAGTCTGGGTAGGAAAGTCCACAAGACTCTGATCTCCAATTACCTGTCAAAAATGCTAGAAGTAGAGCTGTGGCTCAAGTGGTAGAGCAAAAGAAGCTCAGGGACAGAGAGAGCCAGACCCTGAGTTCAAACCCCAGGACTGACACACGGGGGGTGGGGGGGAAAGGGGGGGGGGAGAGACAGGGAGTGACAGAAAGACAAAGACAGACAGAGAAACAGAGAGACAGAGACAGATAATTGATCATATTCAGATATTCAGATTAACTGTCTGTCCTGAAATTTTACTATATGTATGCATCTTTAAGCCATACTTGAGCACACTTAAGACTTGGAGCAAGTGACATTAGAACAATAAATGCAGGGACAAATTTTATACAGCAGTTATAAAGGATTAATAAGGTGGGCACTGGAAGCAAACACTTGTAATCCTAGCTACTTGGGAGCCTGAGATCTGAGGATTGTGGTTTGAAGATAGGCCAGGTAGAAAAGTCTGTGAGACCCTTATCTCCAATCAACCATCAATAAGCCAGAAGTGGAGATGTGGCTCCAGTAGTAGAATACAAGCCATGAGTGAAATAGTAAAGAGAGAGTGCAAAGCTCCAAGTTCAAACCCCAGTACTGGCACCAAGAAAATAAAGATTAATAGATCATTAAAAAATAAAATTTCAAGTATCTTTTGAACAGCTACCATTACTGTAGCTCTAAAATATTCTTTATAATTAAATGTTGATCACTAGATGTATTCTATTCTTATGATTTCTACATTTGGAAAAAAAGATTTTGCACAACCCAGTGTATCCAGTTGCTTATTCCGTGTCTGTAAACTTGTAAATAATTTCCTGAATTAAAATGGCTCAAAAAAGCAGAGTTTATAACTGAAAATTTAATAGGGCATAGATATTTATGCAATCTATTACTATATATTCGCTCAGTAATATATTCCCTATATGTTTTATGGGACATGAATCTGATCTCTGAACGTCTAAATTGAGGTCAGTAAATCTATCATAACAAGGATACTAGACTGTTATTAGAAGAACATAAAGCTTTTTATGTTTAAGTTTAATACTTAATGAATGTCTGCTGCTTTTTTTAATTGCTAAAAATAGAGGCTCTCATTTAATAGGTATAGAACTCTAGATCCTTCTGTTTTCCACAAACAACTATTACTCCTCTCTCTGTCTCTTTTTACTAATTATTATTGCTTCTTTTGTTCATACCCAATAAAGGATTACCTATATTATATTAAATGGGATGTTCTTTTTAAATTTGATTTCATTTGGGAAGTTTATGGAGTGTTATAAAAAAAAGTGCTCACTTTAAGAAATTGACAGGTCCATTAGCAGAGAGCTTTATGTCTGGGAGTCCAGGCAGTTAGGCCTTCTGGATATTCAGGAAGTGGAGGGTGTCAGAGCAGTCACTTTTATTGCAGCCTGAAATGATGGCTGCGAGAAGAGGGGCTCGCATGATCACTTTATATAAATCACCCAGCCTGTCTTTCATTTCTAGCCTTCCCTTAGAAGTTGGAAAGCTCAGAGCTTCTTATACTTCAAATAAGAAAAGAACAGAAAGCTGAAATGCCTGGGTCCAGCCCAAGGTTCACCTATTCTAGCTGATGTCTTGGGGTATCAAGGGGCTCATATGAAGACATGGATATTCCACAATTTCAAAGCGTATGTAGGCTCCATCCCCCAAATTCACCAGCATGGGTTTAGTAACCAGAAAGCACCTAGTTATAAATTTCAGCCTTGAAGTTAACTAGCTATGTGAACACAATTAGATTGTTCAATCTTTCTAGTCTGTTAACATTGAATATTGTGATAACAATGGCTATTGATTCATCTGATGGAAAGGATTAGATCATTGAGATGCTGAATTCACCATCAGTCTGAAGAATTTGTTGATAATCTAGAAGGAGGCATTTTAGGAAAATATATGTTCTTTGCTTATTTTAACCACATCCCTGAGTAGACTTCCACCCTGATAAGCTAAGAGCCAGATAGTCATTGTTCCTCTGGCCCCAGACACAAAATGAATGAAACCTCCTTGTCTACATTAAGTATTAGTCAGTATGACAAAATACCTGAGATGGACAACTCAAAAAGAGAAAAGATTTATTGTGGCCCATGATTTCAGAGATTGAAGCCCACGGTTGGCTGCCTTCATTGTTTTGGGCGTGTGGCAATGAGAGGGAGTTAGGTGTCCCTAGCTAGGTAGTTAGAAACAGAAGATGGAATCTGGGACCAGCTCAAACATGGCAGAGGGGAACAACACAGCAAGAAATATCCACCTTGTTCCTATCAGCCTCAGTATCCCAGACCTACATGCCCTTTGTGGCTGTGACCCAGAGCATGTTCCCCTAGTTTCCATCCAATCAGGACTCTTTTTCATGACCATGCAAAGAGATAGGGGATCCATTCTCAAGGCAGCTTCCATACTTGTGCTTCAAAGTAGAAATCCCACCCCACTTCCCCTTATTTTGGGGCTTATACTTGGGCTTGAACTCAGGTACTTATGCTCTCCCATGGCTTTTTCACTCAAGGCTAGCACTCTACCACTTGAGCCACAGTTCTACTTTTGGCTTTTTAGGAGTTAATTGGACGTGAGTCTCATAAACTTTGCTGCCTAGGCTGACTAGATCTCAGCTTCCCCAGTAGCTAGAATTGCAGGTGTGAGCCACCAGTGCCCAGCTCCTCTCCCATTTGAGACAACAAGTCAAGTATCTACTCTCTGTGTAATACTTTATTGTGCAGGCAATCCTGTGAGGATGTGGTTTTGCCCTGCTGTGTTTTAACAGTTTTGGTCAGAGTCTTCTGAATTCAGGAGTTCAGGTAGTGCTCTACTGGACCCTCACACTGAGCTCTAAGTTTTTGCTTAGCTTTTATGAATGATAGAGGAACTCATTGGCTTTCATCTTGGCTTTTCAGAACTTGGGTAGAGGAAGGTGAGTATTATGGGTTCCCTGGGGGAAATTTATGATCCTCATTGCTAGGTATATATGGTGGGGGAACATGAGATGTACTAGTCTCGATATTGAATTTTCTTTCCTATTTGCACAGCCCTAGCCTGGGAATTCCTTTCAAGCAGGAGGTCTGTCCATCTCTATTTCATCTTTCTCTTTCATAAACTTTCTTTTGCCAGTATCCCCAACAAGGAACTAAGGTAGAATTTTTATTATCTATAGGTCCTAAGTTTTGTTGAATGTGGAAAACCCAGCCTTACACTATGAAAATCTTCTCTGTGGAGATTAGCTGATTGTTTCAAAAAATGATATTAATAAAAGCAACATATGAAATTGACCATTTCCACAGGGCATCCATGGTAAAGTTTTTGTTCTAACTGACAAACCAGGTGCAGAATATTCCATGTATAATTTAGACTCTTTTCCCCCCGTGGGCTGCTCTGCTGGTTTTGTATATAACTTCAGTTATTATTGCCATTAAGAAAAGATATTTTAGGGACAAACTCATTTTTTGAATAGATTGTTATCTCAAATTAAAAAAGATTACGGGAACTGGCAATCAATGCAGCCATCTAATTGCTATTTCTCCAATTAAAAATTAATATACAGAAAGAGCTGCCTGGAACCAATTGGTCTTTGGATAATTTTGAAATAAGGGGAAATAAGGAGAAAAAAAATACCAGTTTAAAAGCAGTGGGCTTAGGCAAGTACGGGAATGGTTTGTGGCTCCTGGTCTCTCATCTGTAGCAGGGATAGGCAAGGTTTATGACCTGGTTCCCCTGGCCACCACACCCTGGGTGAGTGGAAACAAAGAAACCTGGAGCTCTGTCTCATTGTTCCTCCTTTATTGAAGACTTCTGGATGAAATCACTGTATTTTGTGATGTACTTAAGAATAGATGGCAGGTGTCATTTTTTTTCGGAGTACATGTCATTCTCATCTAGGCAATAGAAAACGTATGTGATGATGCCTGTGCTAAAAATGTTCCTCTGTTCTTTGAGGATGTCAGAGAGGCCGTTCCAGCTCCTTCTCTTCTGCAGAACTTCATTTGCTAAGCAGTGTTTGAATAGATGGAGACCAAGGAAAATGAAATCAAAGAAAGCCTCTTATGTCTTAAAGACAGGACAGCCTTCGACTCGGTTCCAAATAAGCCTCTTTAATCTGAGAGAGACAGGATTTGCAAGTTGAGTATAACAGGTTCTTAGTTTTAAGCTGGAACAAATTACTATACATACGTATACATACACGTTTTAGATGTACAGGAAATGGAATGGGCAAGAAAATTCCTACTCTCATAGATCTGATCAGGTCCTAGTCAGGAGGTGAGGCAAATTTCCATGAGAGAGGACCAGACCTTCATTTGACAGAACAGAGGTCATATATAGAACCATACAGCATGCACACCTGGAATAATGGAATGCTACTCTGGGCTCTTACATCTGCCCGAGAATATGATGGAGAAGAGAAGTTAAGTAGTTTCAACATGGCAAATTCGTGGGTCTAAGGTTTTCATAGATATCTGACCCATTCATCCCAGAAAAGGGAGAGAAGATGCAGAGAAAGGGCCTAGCAGTTGACTCAAAGGTCAGTACACTTGAGCAAAACAGACCATTAACTCCCGATCAAGGTCCACAGTACACATATATAAAAATTAATATACAGAAAGAGCCACATTGTACAATTAATTGATCTAATAAAAATATGTAGGAAAAAATAGACAAACTCTGGTGTGGAAAAATGGAGGCAGAGAAGGGACACTTCATCTGCCTATAAAGGGACTGAGGGCGTTTGTAAAGTTGTGAATATGCCCAGCAAAATCCAGCCCTATGCACCTGGGAAATTGCCTGTGAAATTCATGAAGAGAGTTTTATAAGTCAAAGGGGGAAATAACTGAGAGGATAGTGAGGCTGGTTCAGAACCAGGAAGAGGTGAGCAACTCAGCCCTCATGATGATGGGCGAAAACTCCCGTAAATGGTTCTTGTTGAAACAGGCATGAGGACCCTCTTACCTAATGACAAGGAGGACCAGGAGCCCTCTCACAATTCATGACCCATTGTTGCTTCCATCTTTGCTCTGTGCCTCATTGAACAGCCTTCTCAGACCTTAGTCCTTTAAACTTGAGCCTGGGGACACTCTCCAGATACCTTCTGTCCCTTTTACCCAGCCTCCAAGTCTTCCCCTTCTGACTCCTATGTGCCTTTCCACAGGCCTTTGTTTTACACCCCACGGAATCACTCCCCCCCCACTAAAGCTCCGACCCTCCTAAGAACAATTAAATCAGAATCTATGGGGAGAGATGGGACCCACGTATGTAGCTTTAAAAGAAAATTCCCCTGCAACTGAAAAAATATTTTTTTCTTTCCCATGCAAACCTCCATTTTTTTCTTTCATGTTTATTTTTGATCATACACTTCTTTCTTATGGAGTGTTCCCATTTTTGTAACTGTGCAAATTCCTTGTCACTTTTATGATGATCTTCTTCAAGGCTTACCCAATTCCTGCTCCAACTTTGGAAGAACTGATTCCTTCCCCCAAACCCATAGTGCCTCTGTGCACCTCTCTTGTAGTACTTAGCTCTATGGGCCTGGAATTTTATATGTGAATGTGCACATCTCATTTCTCCTTGAAGAATTTGATTTTCTTAGTGGTAGATCTTATGATGTTTGTGTGGGGGGGTGTGCCAATACTAGGGCTTGAATTTGAGGCATGGGCACTGTCCCTTAGCTTTTACATTCAAGGCTAGAACTGTGCCACTTGAGCCATAGCTCCACTTCCAGCTTTTTGCTGCTATTAGAGAGAAGAGTTTCATGGACTTTGCTTCCCAGGCTGGCTTCAAATTGTGATCCTCAGCTCTCAATCTTCTGAGTAGCTAGGATTACAGGGGTGAGATACTGGCTTACGAATTTTTTTTTTACTGGCCTTTAGTGCCAGAAAGTGATGTAGCTTCAACAAGATCTTTACAGTTACCTGGCCCATTTCATCTTTTCAGCCTCCCCGTGAGGTACAAAGCACTATTAGCATAATCATTCTTATTTGTAGATAAAAAGTCTCAAAGAAGCTAAACTGAGATTTCAGTTGATAAGTGATTAGAGATTTGAATTCAATCTTGTCCACTTTTTTAATGATCTTTTTAATCTTTAAGTAGTTGCACAAAGGGATTTCTATTCAACATACCAGTTTTTGAGTACAATGTATCTTGATCAGTGTTACCATTCATCATTTTGTCATCATTCTGTACCCCTTATCTTTCCCAACTACACCCATTCCCTCAAGTTACTAGTTCCCTTTTCACATACATATATTGAATATTATGACTATTTCACCACCCCTCCCCTTTTCATTCATCTGTCCCCCCACTTTTTTCTTAATAGCTATGCTATTAAGAAGTCAGTGAGTAAATGAGTGAGAATCTATGGGTAAGAGTGCCATAAAAAATCTGCACATTGGCAGGCTACTTTTAATAACAAAGATGTCAGAAAAAGCAGTGATTTCAGGGATATCAAGTTAATACCAGGACTTAGCAGAAGCCTTCATCAAACACTACAGGCCTGTGCCTCCAGGGACCCTTCACAAAATGTCTGTCTGTCCCCTCCTTTCCTGGCTTTTTTCTCTTGGCTTTTTAACATTTTTCCAAAGGAAACCATGATGCAGGACTCACAGCTAGCACTATGTGACATGGTTTCCTGTGTAATGAGGTAGGAGAGACAGAGTGTTAAGTATCTTTGACAGATCCTTTTCTTCCTGTTCCCTGCCTCATGGCTTCACTTCAGATTCCAGTATTTCCTTTGCTGACACATAACTTTTCTACACCAGAAATATGATTACATCTGCTCTCTTGCTTAGAACTCTTCTCTCAGGGTCCTCATTACCTGCTAGTGAGGTCACACTCCTTGGCTTGGCAGGTGATGTTCTTGTGATCTGGCCTCAAATGGTTCTTCTCCCGGCCCTCTGCCACTCTGCACCTGGTGGTGTTCCAATAAGTAAGCTCTGGAGGTCCCTGAAATGCATCATGCTGTCAACATTCTTCACCTTTCTGCACCCCTTCCCACAGGCTATTTCCTCTGTCTCGGATGCCCTTCTTCCCTTGTTTACTTGGAGACTTACGGTCATCCTTCAAATGGTGGGCTTAGCAAACCTCAAAGACCACTTACAGACAGGACTGCGCATCGCCCAAATACGTGACTGACTTTTGCTCTATCCCTTACCATGAGGCAATTTGACTTGTTAGCTTGCTAACAATCTCATCTAGACCATGAGCAACGTAAGGCAGGGCTTAAGTTCCAGTTCCAGGGCTTGAACTCAGGGCTTCACACTCTCATTCACTTTACAGCTGGCACTTTACTACTTGAGTCATTCCTCCAGCTCCATTTTTGAGCAGTAAATTGGAGATGGAAATCTCCAGACTTTACTGCCCAAGCTGCCTTCCAGCTGTGATCTTCCACATTTTAACTTCCTTAGTGGCTAGGACTATAAGCATAAGCTACCAGTACCTCCCAACTAAGGACTGAATTTTTTTTCATCATTTTAGCCACAGTGCCTGGCACAATGTCTGAAGTATAGCAGAGGCTCAGGGAAGCTTGATGTTCATTGAAGGTGGCTGAGTGCCAAATTACAGAGTTCCTTAGTGATAAAAAGTGGTAACACTGAGTTGTCAGAATAGTCATATGTTTGAAAACATCAAGTCATTATTCTGTCTAGAGAGGAACAAAGCAAATAGGAAACACAAAATATGAGGAAACGTATTTTGCATTAGGTGCAAATTGAAAGAGCTAGGTGAATGGTAAGAGAGGATCAGTGGGAGGATTTTAGTGTGAGTTCCTCAGGAACTATTTGCAGCTAATACTTTTAATTGATATTCTCCTGGAGCTCTGAATGTTCTACTTGGTGTCTAACTTGTTCTCGTTTATTATTTTTACCCATCAGCTGGCTTCATCTTTGCAAAGCTTATCTTCTCTGGTGGCATTTTAATTCCACTTGCTCATGGTGTGCTACAAAAATAAAACAGTGGAGGGAGGGCAGCCCATCAGGATGTCATAGCCATTTGATTCAGAAATTTATTCTAGGGAGACCCCTTTAAACTATGGTACTTAAAACCTCCTGAATAATCAAATAAAAAGGAGAAATTATTCCTTCTGGGAAAACCATATTTCAGTCTGTAAAATGCTTCCTTCATATGTCTTAGGAGAGGAAAAAAATGCTTTCTGAGGCTCTGACTAGCAGTGTGGCATGCTTTGTGTAAGAGAAGGAAGTCTTCCCTTCAAGGGTTGGCTCAGCACAAAGGCCTTTGAATGTTCCTGGTACCTAGACATATGCATGCTCCTGTCCCAGGTCCCTGTGCAGGAGATTTTTTTTTCCTCACAGAGTTTGCAAGAAAGAAATTCTTTATACAGATGCTTTTCCAAGAAAGGGTGGGTCATACCCCCTTCAGGGGGAATGCTACAAAAATTTCATTCCCAATGATAAGTAACTACATTTCCCAGGCCACACTAGATTTTAAAAGAAGATAATGTGGTATGGGTGACAGACAGTCTCTTAATAATCCTGTACAGAATGCGAATGATGTGTTCTCAAAAGCGTTTACTGTACCTATTGTTCTGTGCTATACTATTTTTTTCCTCTTTGGTACCAGTACTAGGGCTTGAACGCAGAGTTGCTGGGAGCTCTTGCTTAGCTTTTTTACTCAAGGCTGACACTCTACCACTTGAGCTATACCTCACTTCTGGCTTTTTGGTGGTTAATTGAAGATGAGGGTCTCATGGATTTTCCTGTGTGGGCTAGCTTCAAACTGTGATTCTCAGATCTCAGCCTCCTGAATAGCTAGGATTGCAGACAGGAGCCTCTAGCACCCAGATTGCTTTTGTACACTCTTGAGAAACTACCATGGGTTGGTTATGGACTATAACTTAATTGTGAATCTCCCTTCTACCATTCTTTTGTATAGAAATTTGCTTTCCTGACCTAGCCATGCTACTCTTGGACATCTACCCAGACATTACAAGTCATGATATAGTAGACACTTGCACATCCATGCTCATTGCTGCACTGTTCACATTAGCCCAGTTATGGAACAATCCCAGATGCCCTACAAGAGATGTGGTACTTATATACAATAGAATTTTACTCATTCATTAGAAAGAATAAGATTATGTCATTTGCAGGGAAATGGATGGACCTAGAACAAATTGTTAAGTGAGGTAAGCCAAGCTCAGAGAGAAAAACAGTATATGTTTTATCGCATATGTGGAAACTAGATCTAGAATTTAACTGGACATGATAACCTACACAGGGCACTAGAAACAGTCTGACTAAAGGAAGATACCTTAGGAGAGGAACTCAAAGGTGTAACTTCACTGAACATTTATTGAAATGAATTCCAGGACATGGAAATACATTTTTGTTGTTGGTGTGGTGGTGGTAGTAGTAGTGTTTGTTTCTCCTTTGGGGTTTTCTTTTTCTATTTAGGGAAAGGCTTGGGAGGGGTACAGAAAAGGAGGGAGGAGGAGTGAACAAATGCAGTCGTGTTATTCAGTAGATACTATGTGGAAAATGAACTATGTAATTTTTTTTGTCTGTCATAGAGCCTGAACTCTGGACCTGGGTGCTGTCCCTCAGCTCTTCAGCTCAAGGCTAGTGCTCTACCACTTGAGCCACAGTGCCACTTTTGGCTTTTTCTACTTATGTGGTGCTGAGGAATCAAACCCAGGGCCTCATGCATGCAAGGCAAGCACTCTACCACTGAGCCACCTTCCCAGCCCCTGAACTATGTAAGTTTCAGGCAGAGACAGGAGGGAGAAACTGAGGAAAAGCAAAGGAAGGGACAACATTGTCTAAAAAAGAAATGTGCTCATTGTCTGACTCATGAAATGGTAACCCCTTTGTATAATACCTTAATAAAACAATGAAGTTATATTAAAAATTATTAGTAAGGGAAGCAAAAAGAAAAAGACATTTGGTTCCCAATGATTCTTTTTTTTATTGTAAAGATACTATACAGAGGGTTACAGTTACATGAGTAAGGTAATGAGTACACTTCCTGTTGAGCATTGTTACCCCCTCCATTGTTTTCCCCCTACCATCCCTTCCCTCCCTAACTTCCCCAAGGTTCTTTGATTGTGATTAAGTGATGACATAATTTCCTGAATTTCACAGTATTGTGGAATAATGATGCTCATTTAAAGTCACAAGTTCATTCTAACTTTCTTGGAGCAAATTGTCTATCACATATAACGTTGTACACATGTTATACACCATACATTTGATCAGCAGTATGGAGATATTTAGTAGTGGTTCGACCAGATGAGTGGGAGTTCTTTGTTTCTTAAGTCCTGTTAGTTTTGTCGTATTACCTAACATTTTGGATTTAGCATCCACTTATCAGGAAGACCATGTACCGTTTGTCTCTTTGCTCTTGGCTTACCTCACTCAACGTGATTCCTTCTAGCTCCATCCATTTCCCTGCAAATGCCATTATTTTGTCATTTCTAATGGCTGCATAATATTCCATTGTATATAGATACCACAATTTTTGGATCCCAATGATTCTTACATAGTCTGTACTACACTTCAGTCCAGGCTGGATCTCAGGATACTCAGCCAATAGCTCTTGGGGAAAAGCCTGGACTAAGTGTTCAGATATTTATTCAGAGACATTTCTACCAAGACCATCTCTACCCTGAAGAGCAGTAACTCTCCTTTGTTTCTAAGTCACAGTCACTAAGTCATGGCTGCACAGAATGAAATGTTTCTTATTAGGTGAATATTTCTGTAAAGTTTGATAACAAATAGCCATGCAAAAACTACCACCATCCTGATCTAGAATATTTTAAACACCCTCCCCGAAAAGGTCCTCTTTTATATGTTTATAGTCAATTCCCCATTTACAGTATTAGCTTCTGGTCTATTCCTTGTGCCAGCTTTGCCAACTCCAAAATGTCAAAGGGAATCACATAGTATTTATGCCTTTGAGTCTATCTTCCTTTCTTAGCAAAATGCTGAGATTTATTCATCTTGCTGCATGTACCAGTAGCCAGCTACCCTCCCCCCTTTTTTTAAAAAAATTGAGTAGTATTTTATTGTGTGGATGTTCCATAATGGTTTTTATCTTTTCACCATCTGGTGGATATTTGGATAGTTTTTAATTTGAGTAACTGGAAATAAAACTGCAACAAGTATTTGTGTACATAGATTTTTATATGCTATCAGTATTCATTTCAGTATTCATTTTTCTTGAGTACCAATCTAGGTGCAGAATTGCTGATATTGTTCTAAGTATTTGTTTAAATATGTATAAAATATCAAGTGGTTTCCAAAGTGCCACCAGTAACCTATGATTCTCACTTGGTCTTTGTTCTAACTAGCATTTAGTTGTGTGTGTGTGCATGTGTATGTGTGAATGTGTGTGTGTGTGTGCATATAATGCACACATGTGTTTAGTACACACCAATAGAATGGTATACAATGCTGTATCTTGTCAGGGTTTTAATGTGCAAATTCCCAGTGACTCTATTTGTTTATTAATATCCACCCAGTCATTCATTTATTCATTCATTTCAGTTTTGAAGAAAGAGTCTCACTGTGTAGCCCAGGTTGCTTTTAAACTTCTGATCCTCCTGCCTTAGCCTCCTAAATGCTGGGATTATAAGTGTGCACCACCATATGCGTCTCTTTTCATTTGCTTACTTGCTAGGTAAATTCTTCTGTGATGAAACAAACTTTCAATCCTTTGCTTATTTTTAGATGGACCATTTTCCCATATTCCTGGATTTTGAGTCTTCTCTAAATATTATGCATAGAATTCCTTTATCAGATATGTATTGCAAGGATATATCCTAGTCTGGGGCTAACATTTTCATGTGTTTCTAAGCATGGTTCTGTAATTGCAGACATTATTAAATTTTTATAAGGTCTAGAACCAATACCTTTTGTGTATGATTCTTAGCTAATTCATAAATACATTTGGAAGAAGGTGCTAGAATAAGGAATTCAATATTTTTGGAAGAACAAGAAGAAAAATGAATTGGCATTTGAAGGTCTCACCTTGATTTCTACCTTCAGTCACCTGAATAGCTAGATATCCTGGTGTCCTCTTAATGACCCCTGCCCTTTTCTCATCTCCCCTCGGTACTTTTCTGCTACCTCTTAGCTTCAGGCCTGGTCATGATTGGCTCAAATCTGAGAGTGAAGGCACCCTCTGTGCTGTCTATTGACTAACACTTACTCTTCTGAAATTTTATACTATGTCAAAACGGCCATCTTCCAACACATTTTGGTGACAAGTCAGGTCTAATGCCACATGCACTTCTAATGGTGTTCTGCATGACTCTTGCATGCTGTGAATGTTTCCTGATGATGGTATTTCATATACACTCTTCGCCTAGGTTTTTAAATCTTCCTGCCTATTTTTCTGGCCTCTTTTCCTTTTTACCCCATCCTAGTAGGAATCTCTACTCTGGCCATATTGGTTACCTTCCCACCCAGGGACACACCATATTCTTTCTTGCCCCTTTAGAGACTATTTCAAGTGCGATGCCTGAGATAGTTTTCCTGACCCCATACCTCATCAGTCTGGAGCATTGTCACTTTTCTTTATTCACCCTGTGAAATCGTCCCTGCTCCTATTGACTAAATCCTTCCTGAGTCCATCCTGAACTTCCAGGACCTTTATGTTCCTTCTATGCTTTGCCTATACTATCCCATGATCATTACTGACCAGAGAAATTCTCTCTCCTTCCAGACTCTTCAAGGGTAAGAATTTATCTGTCAGTTTAAGTTCCAGGCAAATTCCCTCCCCTTTGTTAAGCAAGAAACATCACCTTTGCCTTTTCTCTTGCTATTTCCCTTCTGTGAAATATTTCTTCCATCCCAACACAAACCCCACTGGGTGTAGTTTGGAATTGGGTGTCTCCACAAGACTCTCTCTGTACATTCCAGGTTTTGCTCCCATTTCTCTGCAACTGGGGAATTCCCAGTGTCCCAGTGTCACTTAAGTCTTTCTCTTAATCACATGTAGCATGGCCCTCCAACCCTAGAGTTTGTTTCTTTACATCAGTTCTTCTCCCATAACTTCGTTATAAGGTAATGGAGCAGGAGCTTTGCCTTAAGCTTCTTTGTATCCTAAAAATACATGGCGTAGCTGAGTACCTGTGACTCATGCCTATAATCCTAGCTACTCAGGAGTCTGAGATCTGAAGATTGCAGTTCAAAGCCATTCCAGGCAGGAAAGTCCATGAGACTCTTATCTTCAGTTCACTACCAAAAGTAGAAGTAGAACTGTAGTTGAAGTTGTAAAGCACTAACCTTGAGCACAAAAGCTTAGGTACAGTACCTAGGCCCTGAATTCAAGCCTCAGGACTGGCACACATGCATGTAGGTATGCATGTGTGCACACGTGCACGCACACACACACATACACACAACCCATAATGTCATTTTGCCCTAATCCTGGTTCATCTTTCTGCTGGCTTGGCATTTGACCCTTTCTTCCTCTACACCATTTTGCATATGTTATGAACTTCTGTCACTTGTCCACTTTCCAGTGATCCTGTGCTCTCCTCCAAGGCAGGGACCAAAGTACATGTGTGGAGTCCAGAATCCCCACATACCTGACTCCAGCTCAGTACTCAGTAATTGAGTGAAGTTAGTCAGAATGAACAATGCCAGAGTTAGTAAGGACCTTACCATCTTTGTGTCTGTAGAACCTAAAGTCCAGTTCTCTGTTAGGTCATAGTAAACTGTGGGTCTTTTTCTGCCCCAGCAAGAGCCTCTGCATCCTCTGTAATTCCAGATTGCAGGCCCTTCTTTCACAGAGGCTCCATCTTTGAGTGGGATGGTCACTTCCAAATATGGACAGCAAACCTGGAGGACAACTGGGGGATGGCACTTACTGCCTAGCCTAGGAGTGATACATCACTTCTGCTAATATTCTCCCAACCCAAACTCAGCCATATGGTCTCAATTAACCAGCAAGGGAACCTGGGAGATGGTCTGTTCTCATGACCTCAAGAAAAATGATGTGATTTTATGTTACATTTGTAGCATATTTGTCACAGAAGTAGAAATTCCTTCACTTCTCCTTGTCCGCATTACCAAAATGGAATTATATCTTAGGAGTAAGATTTCCTTGCATATAATAAAAACTCTAAAATTACATTGCATAACCAAATTTATTTTTCCATTTCAAAGGTATATTCAGAGTAGATGTCTCAATAGTGTTACAGTAGCTTCCCAAAACAGTCCAGGATTCTGAATCCTAGCAAATTTCAGATTAGCATTCCTGGGATATAATCATTAACCTCATGATTTAAAATAGCAGCTATAGCTCCAGCCATCAAGTCCATGTTCTAAGAAGCAAGATAGAGGAAGGAGGCAAAAGCTGGGCATGTCTCCTTCCTTCCAGACATTTCCTAGAAGACTCAGATGACTATTCTGCTTCCATATTTACTGGCCAGAGTTAGTTATAGCCACATGTATATGTAAGAGTTTCTGAGAAATACAGTTAACTGAAGAGACAAACATACTGAACTGAAATTCAAGTTGCAGTTTTTGAAAGGGAGGAAGAATGGATGTCAAGCTAGTCATCTGGTGTTCTATGCATTCAAGTAAGGATGTTTACGAACAGAACCATTTGAAGGATCAGATAAGATCATGAACAAAGATGGTAGCTGATAAATGACACTCATTATCATTATAAGCACAGCTACTCTTTGCATGCCCAGAATACAATTGATGCATATTTGACATACAGAAAATAGGTCAATAAAGAAATAATTGTTGGCCCGAATTTAATTACTTCATTATTCCATTATTTATTTCTAATCATTAAGTATTCATTCTTCAAGCTATTAAAAATTCCTCTTCTTCTCTTCCTTTATTAGCTGATATTTGCCTAGGATAATTCTTTCACAATACCTCATTGAGCTCAAGGTTAGCTACATGGATGGCAAGTAGGGATTTAGGCTGCAGAAAAAGAAGGGAGAGATTAATGCTGAGACTAACCAGCTGCAGAGCTGGGGATCCTTTTGTGTCTCTGGGGTTGAGGCCTCTCAGCTGTAAGGCAGGCTTCCATCCAGGACCCCTGTAAATGACCTTGGCTTTGTCTTCAAGTCACTGATAATCTCCTACAAGGTTAGAGGCTCTCCTTGACTTTCTTCCTAGGTGCCAACAGTCTAACACAGGTGAGGGTTAAGATACAAGCCTAGGATGTAGAGTATCTGGATTGTGACATTGACTCAGCACTGATGAGCTGTGAGAATGTGAGGGTATCACCTATCTATTCTGGTCTTCTACAATCTCACCTCTGAAATGGATGATCTACCATAGCATGTCCAGCTCTACATTTCTAGTGTTGCAGTGTACAACTGTCACCACCCTCCTCCTGGGCTATTTCCATTTGGTGATGTAAATGCTGGCAAATGGCTACTGACTGAAGTGTTTGTCTATCACAGGTTTTTCTTTTTAGACGTAGTGGGGATTGAATTCAGAGCTTTACATTTGCTCGGCAGGCACTCTACCTCCGGAGACATACTCCCAGCTCTTTTTTTTTCTTTTTTCTTTTGTGATTTTTTTCATATTAGGTATCACGTTTATGCTTGGCCAGCCTGGACTGCAATTCTCCTATTTATACTTTATATGTACTGGAATGACAGGCACACACTGCCACACCCAGCTTTTTATTTATTGAGATAGGTTCTTTCAAACTTCTTTTTTCTCTTTGTGAGGCTAGCCTCAAACAACAATCCTGCCAGTCTCTACCTCCCAAATAACTGAAATTACAGGTGTGAGTCACAGTGCCTGGCTTCTATATACAACCAAGCCCTTCCACCTGACTCATATGGCCAGTGTGTGGTTGTTGGGTCCTTTGTTTAACAGCAGCCTAACTCTTGAATCTATACTGTTTCTTTTTGTACATCTTCACAGGTGTCTAATACCCCATTCTTGATTCACAGAATAGCTGAAGATGTAGACTTTAGAATAGATACACTGGGATTAAAATCTAAGGTGAAAGCTGAGTAGCCTTTTTGAATCTTCGTTTTACAATTTTGAAATGAATATTGTGTTATATGCTGTTGGAGACTTTGATGACTTGAAAATATGAATAAAAACTTTGGGCATGTTCCTTCAGAAATACTAGCTCACATTATTTCTATCTCATTCCCCTCCAAAGCAATGAAAAGGAATTTAAGATGGGTAGACACAGGACCAGGCACAGTAGACATGCCTGTCATTGCAGCTGCTGGGAAAGAGGAGATAGGAGGATCACAGTCTGAAGCAAGACCTGGGAAATTTAATGCAAGATCCTGTCTGAAAGACAAACTACATGCAGAAAGACTGGGGCAAGGCTCAGATGGCAGAGCACCTACCTAACCAACATGAAGTCCCAGGTTCAATCCTACTAGTACCACTAGAAAAATAATTTTTAAGATAGACATTTGATGTCCAAAACTACAAGAGCAAGTCTCTGTGTTCTAGTTAATAAAACAAAAGCTAAATAGAGAATTTAGGCGGAGCCAGAGCCAATTTGGTAAGCAGCAAGTGGGCCTCAGAGTCTGACCTTTTAAAGGTTTGTAAATGAGATATGACAGTACCTGAACAGGACTGGCCACTGGGCTTGGGATGTGCTCTATGTATAATAATAGATACTTGCAAATGTGCCCCTCAAGTAGTCAACATGGTCTCCTCCCTTCAGAGAATCATCTTACAGAGTCAATAAGGCAAAAATCAGCTTTCTTCCATTAAGAATTAGTCCAGACAATTCCAATCTCTTGGGGCTGAGGGGTTTCATCAGTACCAACAACAGCATCAATAAAAAAAAAATCCACAAGACATCCTGAGCATTCACAAACACCCCTTCCACAAAGAAGGTAGATGCGGATTGTCCCTACCAGCTCCTTTGTTTGCTGTTGCAATTAATTGGGTAATTTATAAAATTTATTATTCCCTTCTGGCTAGCTGAGCCTTTCTATTGAGGAACATAATAGATGTAATTGGGGTTTTAAAACCAAGATGTTGAGAAAGCCAAAAACTCATAAAAATTAAAAGACTGTCCATATCAGAAGGCTCCCTGCTCAGTCCCCAGTTAGGTTTGGTCATCATGGGGCTCTTGTTTCTCTTGTCCTACAAGGGATCTAGGGACAAGGGGAGTAACTTTGAAAGCAGATATGACCTCCCCAAAGGCCACCATTGGGCGGTGACATGACTAGACCTTTCATATCTAGGGGGTCAGGAACTAAAAGCTTACCTCTCCTTCAATTGATAGCAAGATGGGCATGGCTTGTGGGGAGGTGGGAGCCCACCATCTCTGGGTTTTGACATCTGGAAGCATTTCTTCTAATCCATAAACAAGGGGGACATTTGTCAGTGTTCTGAAGCATCGGAACAAGCCATCTAGGATCTTCAAGTGATCTTTTCCTAAGGACTATTTCTGACCATTTTGGTTCAGCTGAGAGAGAGCTCTGAACTTGGCATACTTTTATTGGGTCCTGCAGTTTATGAGCTGTCCTATCCAGCTGGATAGAGTGGGCTTTGGAAATTCTTCCCCAGTGGGGACCCTCTTGGTGTCTCTGTCACTGTGAGTCAGGTCATACAGGGTACAGTGCTATCTGCTGATCTGTTCATAACATTATGTGTAAGCACACAGAAAAGGGCCCTACTCTCCTAGAAGCTGCTCAAAGTGCCCTTCTCAGTCAGGCAGATTGAATAATAACTTTACTTACCAACCACTGTCCACTGTCCTTTAGATTATGAACATGGCCCTGGGTAGGTTCTGGTGCCTGGGACACAATCAGAGCTTGCTGCTTGCTAAAGCAGAGTCATTTCTGGCAGGATACACTGGAACCGCATTTGCTTGTTTGAATTCCCCCACAAATGGACATATTTTTTAATCTACCCCAACTGGAAGTCCATGAATAAATGAAGTATCCAGTGTACCCCACGAGGGTGGCCAGGGTGGTCAGGACTATCTTCAATTCCTCCAGTTAGGAAAAATGTTTGTCATGGGACCACTGTTCATGAAGGGAAGCTTCTGGAATGGCAGATATAATTCATGGAAATTCATTAGCTGCGGACTATATGCCATGCCAGGTGCTGATTAAAAAAAAAAGCAAGAAGAATAAAGAAGAATCTCTTCTAAATGACTCAGGGTCCACAGTAGGAGGTGGTCACTTAATCACTTGAATATTAATGAGAGATGGGCAGGGGAGAGGGCAGCTGCTAAATAACATATATGAGAGGTGAACTTGATCCTCAAGAGTTTGCTAGGAGAAAGAAAGTCTTAGGATCCAGCATGGAAAATTCCCAGGAATATTCAAGGCTGTGATCATGTGGGAAACAGTGGAATAACCATCTTATAGGGCATGAAGAGTGGCAGTTCAGGGATAGGACCAAAAATAGGAGCTCCAGCTACCTAGTCAGGGGCATGTTATACAAGGATGTAAAGTGTGGACTTGACTCAGTGAGCCTTTATACATTCATTCATTCCCTCACTCAATAAATGTCTATTGGGAGTCTTACCACCTGCCAAACACTGTGCTAATTTTGAAGACAAGGACACCTTCAGGACAATAATGCTTTCTATGGGGCAGGGAGGTAAAACAATAAACAGGAAGTCAGGAATAGACAGTAGTAATTATTATGAAGGTATTTGGTTGGGTCAGTAGGAAGAAAGAATGGGGAAATTGCTTTAGCTATGAGAAGTGGGGGATTCCTCTTTTGTGTGTGTATGGGGAGGTGACAGTTAAACTTTACGTTGGCTCTGATTTATCTAGAGCAGATTGAGGACCGTATTAGCAGGAAGAGCAGTTAGTGGATCGGTGCAGTAGACTGGGAACAGCTCAAAAATAAGGAGAGCTACACATAAAGTATTTCAGTATGAAATCTTCCAGACCTTAGTGTACAAGTAAAGGATGAATCTGTCTCTGTGGATTGTTTATGTCCTGCAGTAGACAACTGGCTGGTGGTTGTCTTCTGGTTTTTGTTTTTTAATGGATAGAGCAGCCCAGCACCAGTGGCTCACATCTGTAATCCTAACTACTTAGGAGCTGAGATCTGAGGATCATAGTTTGAACCCAGCGTGAACAGAAAGGTCTGTGAGACACTTTTCTTCAATTAGTGAGCAAAAAGCCAGAACCAGGATCAAGTGATAGAGCACCAGCCAACCAAGTCTGCTGAGCAAGTGCAAGACAGTGTGTTCAAACAACCACCAAAACAAACATAAGGCCATAGAGACAGTTGAATATGGAGCCCAGGAGAGGAAAGGGAGTTTAGGAATCACACGATGCCCATCTTGTAGGGTCATGTGGTGCTTCCCTCTGGTGTGGGACCTCCCTGCTTTGCTGGTGGTAATGCTGTGCTCTCAGCATCAGCCGCAACGCCATCCTCTGTTCTTCCATGCATCCTTAGCTACCTGCTTCTTGAAGACTGGTCCAGCTATTTATTGGAGTGGGGTCCTCACAAATGTTTTGAGAGAACCATAAACCTCCAGATTTCAACCTCACAAGTAGCTTGGATTATAAGCATAAGCCACTGCACCTGGCTGGATATATAATATTTCTGAGTTACCATCAAGTGCTAGGAATTCTCTGTATTACCATTTAGCTAATCTTTACAGCCATGATTCAGGCAGACACTACCCAACCTTATCGAAAATGAAAAAAAGATTAAGTAATTTGCTCAAGGTTTCACAGTTAATTAGGCAGGTGGTGGAGAATGCAAACTAGAGTGTGTCTTGTGTCCAGGGCTCTGGATCTTCCTACTGTATAGGCTGTGCGCTTTAATAAAACACAAGGGCATGAGCAGACCTAGATTGAGGAAACCCGAAGGCCAGAATCATAGTTGTTTATGAAGAGCCCGGAGAGGCTCAGGGTATTTCTCTCCAGAGTAACAACAGAACATATAAAGCTGGGAGGCCTGAACCCCTGCCTAATGATGTTGAATTTATGCTTGTCTGACCTAAAAATACATTACAACTTGTTCAAATATATTCCAACTGTCTGCTGGTAAGTACTGTCAGTTGCTCCCATTTTAGTCTTTATTACCTTGTTGGATTTGGTGTTACTCTAAAGGATGTCAATAGAGTTCCAATAAGCATTTTAAATATGTTACTTTGGGGGGGGTGGTAGGGTATTTGTGCACCAGTAGGACTTGAACTCAGGACTAGCACATTGTTTCATTCACTCAAGGCTAGTGCTCTACCACTTGAGCCACAATTCTACTTCTGTTTTCATTAGCCAGAGATAGGAGTCTCATGGACTTTCCTGTCTGAGCTGGCTTTGGCCTTTGATCCTTAGATCTCAGCTTCCTGAGTAGCTAAGATTACAGGTATATGCTACTGGCACTTGGTTTACATCTATTACTTTTGTAAAAAAACAAAAGAACAAAAAGCCCTTGGTTTTATTAATTTTTTATTGAAAAAGTAGTGCACACATTGTAGAAATTCCCCAGCCATGCAAAATGCCATATGGGAAAAATGTATGTCTTTCTGTGGCTTGTAGATTCTTTCTCACTGCTACCAATTTCTTGAGCTTCTTTCTGGAATGAAAATAGGTATATATACATATTTATATATGTATATATGGATATGTATGTATATGAATATGTATATACACAGTTATGAGTAACACTACTAATGGCCAAAAATAATTCTATGTTTTGCAGAAATTATAATATATATCATCAAACATTTCCCTCTAATTTTACCCAAGTTCTTATTTCAAAAGCCTAACTGCTTTCTATTTATTTATATGGTGTGGATTCATTATCAGATGTACAAAGAACTTGGCAGCAGCCAGGTATTTGGCAAGAAACCCTTCTTTTCCTTCTTGTAGTAATTAAAAGCTTGTTCCCAAATGAAATTAATCTGGTAGTTCAAATAAGTATATATTTATGAAGCTACTAGAAGATCCCTGGGTGGGTAACAACTGTCATGGAGAGCCAAGGAATCAAGACACTACTGTTCTACCTGCAGCATGAGCCTGAACAGATCAGGTCATTCTCTTTCCCTCCCAGGGAATTCAGAAAGCTAGGCAAGGTATTGCCATTTTTTTTTTTGCTTGTCCATATATGGCTCCCTATGAAATCTGGTAAAGAGGGACAAATCAAGGAATGAACCAAAGCAACATTGATGCTCACTTGACAGTATGGTGGATATGAACATTACAACTTGGAGGGGAGTATGAAGTGTTAAGAGGGAGATAATGAGGGATGGGGTAACAATGGTTAAAAACAAATGTACTCATTGCCTTACTTATGTAACTGTAACCCCCTGCTCATCGCCTTTTCAATAAAATAAAAAAAAAGAGGGCCAAGAGCTGGTGGCTCGTAACTTGGAATCCAGTCTACTCAAGGGAGATGAAATCTGAGTATCAGGTTTAAAACCAGCCAGAGCAGAAGTCTTTGAGACTCCATCTTCAATTAACCAGCACAAAGCCAGAAGCTGAGGTGTTATTCAAGTGGTAAAGCACCTGTCTTGAGTGAAAAAGCCAAGTGGGAATGAGACACTTGAGTTCAAGTCCCAAGTCCCAGTATATTGCAGACACAAATGCACATGCACGTGCGCACGCGCTTGCAGTGACACACACACTCGCACGCGCGCACACATACACACACGTCTGATGAAGAATCTACCAGGGTGGAAATAGAGGACCTGTTAATACTGAGAATGGACCCTGTAGTAGTCATTTGTTCTGACATTCAGCTCTTGGGGGCCCTAGTGGGAAATGTAGGATTACAGGTCTATCCTTTGTGATCAGCTACAGACACATTACTTGAAGATAGTTTAGAAAATGTAAGTGGATACAGCATCCTTTACTCCCACGTAGTTGCTGTATGAATCAGCACATGATTATGTCTCCTTTTCCTGAAGTGTCCTCCAATCTCTGTCCTCAAGCGAGGAAGGATACTGTAAAATGGAGCCTTGCAAACCCACAATAGACCTCTAGAAGTCAGAATCAGACCTTTCCTATATTAACTCAGTGGAAATGGGAATTATTTGTTACTGATGTTCACCCTAGCCTAGAATGTGAGGAACATTCTGTGAATGCTAGATGTGTTATGCAAAACCAAAAACTGCAGAATAAAGATAGTAATCTCTGTCTCCCCACAGCTCATTTTCAACATAGAAATGAATTTTTTCAGCCATCTTCCTAGCCATTTTTAATTTATGGTGGAATTTGTAGTCATCTTTCTCCCACTCTCTCCTGTCATCTTTCTTCTTTTATTCTTCTCCATTCCCTTTTAATCTTCTTCCTAAACTTTTGACCTATTTCCGTGTTTTATATTCCACCTTCTGAAAGCTGGCTCTCTCCTTTCCCATTTCCTCTTGTGTCTCTCCTTCTCCTACAAAGCATTTTCTTGACACCCCCTGACCATTTCTTCCATGGATATGCCTTTCAGCTTCATAAAGCCCCAGGTGGTCTTTACTCCTAGGGTCTTTCAGGCATCTTTCTTCTTTCTTTTGGCTCCCACCTAATCCGCTTTGTCTGAATTCTCTTATCAGACTGACCACCATCTTCTCAAACACATTTCAGGCCATTTTCATACTTCTTGAGTTAACTAATGTCTCTAATACGACTCCTTTTTTTTTTCTTCTTTGGTAACTTGATTTCAGTGAATCTCTAGGGGCTTTTTCAAATTATGGATGTTCACTCTTACTTCAGTGGACATTTATTGACTCTGTACCATGCATAGGTGACAGTATTTAGCAGTGACATACCCCAAAGGGACCTGGAAGTCAGGGAGAGGATATGAAGGCTGGATGTTTCTGGAAAAGAACAAAGCAAACCCCTTGTGGGAGGGAGTAATCTTTCCGACTACTGGCCCTGCTCCAGTTTGTATTTTTTCCAGCATCTGGTCAAAATACTCAGCTTAGTTCTGAATATTTGGGGCCCTACTGGGGATTCATGCATACATGAATCAACATTGTTGTCAGAAACCTAGGCAGAAAGCTCTAGATGGACGTGAGGTATCAGGAAGTAGGACTTTGAAAAAGGACAACCAGAATATGTGGATCCAAGTTCTGCTGGAGATGCCTCTGGTGAGCAAGAGGATGTCTTCAGGGTCTTGATATGGCCTGACTTAAAGGCATCACTTGACCACGGATGCTTCCAAAGCAATAGGAGAGATGAACATACATATAATTCATGTTAATGGAACATGGGTTGAAATATATGTCATTAGGGAGTCAGGAAAAGTGTGCCATGACAGTATACTGAGAGACGTTTCCTGTAATTTTCTATAAAAGGAAGGCTTCACAGAAGATATTTGCATTGGCCACAAAATGAAGTCCATAACCTCTGTTGTGCAGGTTGGAATGAGTTATGGAGAAAGGACCCAAGGTGAAGGCCAGTATATTGAAAACTGGCCTGTTTGTGTGGAATTCTGCCAGTCATAGAAGAAAGGCAGGGTAAGGGAAGAGAGGGACAAAGGGTGACTTCCAAAGGGTGACTGTCTCCTTGAAATACTGATTTCTTTCGCTTTCCTCTGCAATTCACCTTGTCCTCTGTAGAGACCTTATGCATGACTCATCTGGAACAGGCTATAATCTTAAAATCTTGTCAGTGGGCCATGCATAGAGATTGTGAATTCAGACAGCCTTAATTTTCCACCTTAATTTTCTATTTGCTAAGCAGGAAATGTGGCCCAAGAAGACCATTGTGACTCCCTCATTCTCTTTTTTTAAAATCCAGCTGTAAAATGAGAATGATTACACTATGTTAGTGAAAACTGAATGAAATGATGTGTAGTAGAATCCTGGCCTATGGAATGCATTCAATAAATTACTTGTTAGTGTAATTCATTGTATTGATCATGAGAGTTAAGCCAGGAGGACAGAAACTATGGGAAATACTTCAACAGAAAAGGCTCCAAAACAGGAATTAGGTGATTTTTTTTTCTTTTTACCAGTCATGGGGCCTGAACTCTGGGCCTGGGCGCTGTCCCTCAGCTCCTCAGCTCAAGGCTCGTGCTCTACCACTTGAGCCACAGTAGCACTTCCAGCTTTTTCTGCTTATGTGGTGCTGAGGAATTGAACCCAGGGCCTCATGCATGCAAGGCAAGCGCTCTACCCCTGAGCCACCTTCTGAGCCCTGAATTAGGTGATTTTGAAAGCTTTGTAAGAACCAGCTGGATAAAGTAAAAGCAAGAAGGTGAGGAGGCAGCGACTAGCTTTCAGCTTTACACTTCAGCTATGATTCTAAGAGTTGTTTTTCTGTAGTCAAGAAACTTAGAGAAAACCACTAGGTAGGTCAGAAACTCCTACCAGTTAGGGAAACATGAAGGTAACTGATAATGAGTCAAAATCAAACGTTCATCAGCACTGTCAGGAAAAGAATATAGTACCTTATACTTTTCTTCCAACAGTCATAAGTTCATATTTCAGTTAGAACTGCAAGCATGTCAGGAGCCCTGCTCGAACAGGGATTTGGAAAGTGCAGTTCTCACCATTTTTTCCCCTGAGACTCCAGGAGGACCTAGAAGTTGTTTAGAAATATACGAATGCCATTATGAAATACTTTTCCTTTTTTATACCTGGATCTGAAATTCCAGTAATGGGAATTTCCCCATTCTGCTTCATCACACATGTTCCTTCCTTCCTTCCTTCCTTCCATACTAACCTTTGAACTCAGGTCTTTACATTTCTTGACTGGAACTCTACCACTTAAGCCATACCTCTAGCCCAGTTTTTTTTTTACCAGTTATATTGGAGATGGAGTCCCATGGACCTTTAGGTTCAAACCGACTTTAAACCACAATTCTCTCTTTACGCCAGAGAAGCAGAACTATGATCCTGCCTTATATTGGCCAACTACTGACCGTAAGACCCTATGCACAAGTTCTTCTTTTTCCTTTGTCCCAGACACAAGATTGGAGTGTTCAGTAATATCTGGATTCTCTTCTAGATAACAATATTATGATTGAAGCACAAACTAGCACATAATGAATGCGGGAAGTCTTTAATGTTGTAATATTGTTATTTGTCTGCCTATCTTCCCACCTTGATTAGGATTCTTGAGTCAGAGGCAATGAGGGAAACATCTATCCTGGTGACAACCTTGTCACTATGGACACACCACTCAGATACAGCCCCTGAGCACCTGAATCTTTGTGTGAGGACTGAGTTGCAAAGGAGCCGATGGGCAAATCCGTGTTAGGAGAGAGACGTGTCATGGCACATTTTTGCTTTTGAGGCTCCTTTTGTTGGGGAGACGCTTATTGTCTAAAGGCAGCTAAATTTATACATATTTTGTCAGCTAGAATGTACACCCTGAAGAGAAGGCTAGCAAATCTCAGCCATGTCACCCTTTATTAGTCATGCAAGCACTTAAAAGCATGCTAGGAGAGAGGCTTCGCAGGATTGGGGTAGCAGTGCTAGAAAGTGCTGCGCTGACTCTTTTAGGATTTACCTCCAGAAACAGGATGGAGGGGAAAGCATGAAATCCCCTATACAATGAGGGATTTTTTTCTCTCTCTCTTGCAAGATTGACAAATGGGATATTCAAATGAGAAGCAAATGTGGAAATGGGATAGATAGTATTTTTTCCTGAACACAATATCCAAAACTAGTCCCCACCTATTTCAAATGCAGAATCATTGTTTAGTTGCTGGCACTTGCTGAACTGGTTAAGATGCAAACAATGAGAGAAGCTAATCTTTGTTGACTAACTTATGTACATTGTTAGCTTTGGTACAAAAGATGATCTAATAAGGTATGTACAGTAAACATTGTACAAAAGAACAAATTAAAACTCAGCTAGGTCAGTTTTAGCTCACAAGAAGGGCCATGAATTCAGTTCCCCCATTTCCTAAGACTCCATTCTTTCCCCCCAACCAAGGTCATGATGACCATGTTAAGGAACTGTATTTAACTGCGACTTTGAGACTGAAACACGTCTGCCTTGCTCTTTATTTCCTTTTTCAATACACATAGTTCTTTATCAGTGCTGCATAATTTGATCCTGGTAGGCCCAGGGGTCAGGATTTGTGTACCAGCAAGAGCTATGTCTCTCCAACCACTCAGAGCTTTTGGTGATAATGGGTCCAGGTTTGCTTAAGTAGTTGTCTAAAAACTGACATGTGTCTACTCATCCATAGGGCCCACAGAATGAAAAGGTGAATCCTTCTGCTATCCAGGCGGTTAAGGAACTCTCCACAGGTTTTGTTCATCTGTAATTCTATGACAGGTTGACAATTTGAACTTTCTCCTAACGATCCTTTCCTGTAAAATTTCTGGAGTTTCTGAATACAGACAAATGCTTAATTTGATATGACAAGATGCCTCCAAGCATCTTGCAAAGAGAATTGATTCAGTGTTCTGACCCCACCACACTGCCCATTTCCTGGGAATTAAAGGCCCAATAAAAACAGAAGTCTGGGTTGTCCAAGGTCTTTTTATCTAGAAGAGCAGAATGGAATTCACGACCCTCCATGGACTGGCTCTGGGGACAGTAGTGATGGAAGGGACCTTTAAAATTAGAAAATGAAGTCCATAGAAGTAAAGGAATCCATGCAAAATTTGCCTGCTAACTAGTGATAGACCTGGGGTAAACTGGGTAACCTGGGCCTTCTGACTTGAAGACTGACAGATAACATCAGAGTAAAGTGGACTGAGGAAGCTTCTTGTCTTGACATCTTCTTTCAACAAGCTACTTGATCTTAGAAAAGTTTTTTAAAGTAGTTGTACAAAGATATTTCAATTCAACAAATTGGATTGTGAGTACAATACTCGATCAATGTCACTTGTTCCATCATTCTCCTAGAGGGTATGGACCCTCTAGTTATGTTGCTCTATTTTCACATAATATACACTGAATATAATGACTGTTTTTGACCACCCTTCCTCTCTCTCCAGTCATCTGCCTTTTTCTTCTTGTGTATCCTCCCTGAAAAAAACATGTTTCAGCTTCCTGGTATTCATTTTGTTAAACTTTCTTATTAGTTGTACAGAGGAGTTAGATCATTAGAATCCTCCCCTGAGTATATTAGCCTTTAGTCAACTTGTTTATGTATATATTCATATAACCCTCTATATGTTTGCATGTATTTTTATGATTTCTGATCAAAACTCAACTTCTAGTCTCAGTTTCTTCATTTAAAATAGGATGAAGGGTTGTAGGAGGATTATGCATAATCAAAGAGATAAGCATCAATACCTTCTGTATTATTAAGGGTTGTAGAAGTTCAAGGACAGAACAGACAAGCTTACTACAATGGCAAGGAAAGATTTTGCTTGAAGAAGGTCATTGAGTTAGGCTCTCATGCAATATTATTGAGATAGAAAGTAAGAAAAGGAGGATATTCTTAATGGAGACAATGAAATAAGTCCAAGTGTGTGCAAATATTTAAGTTCCAGTTGGAGGATAAGGGATAAATTTTTTTTTGCTGGAATAAGAGGTTCAGGAAGGTCAATCTCAGATATCAAACTGCAAAGGCCAGAATGAGAGCAACTTGAATGTCATGCTAGGGAAGTTCACTCTGTAAGGCAATTAGAAACCTTTAGAAGGTGTTGAACAGAGGAGTTATTGAACACCACTAATCAAGCTGGTAGTGACACAGAGGTGAACAGGAATAGGAAGTATATGGAGGTCTGAAATATGGTGGAAAGATTCTTGTAGCAAGCCTGGCAAGAGAGGAAAAACAAAAATGAGAGTTGTGGCCGTTTTTCCTATTCACTGTAGGAAAAGATTGGGGGAGGGGGCAAGGGATATTTTAAAGAAAAGTTGGCAGGGAAAAACAATACTATAATAGGAAAGAGAATTTAACTAGCTTCATAAAATGGAGAGGGAATATTCATGGCTTGTTGGGTTGAAGACTATATTTTAAAGGAAAGGTGTCCCAATCCACAAATCCAGGAAAAAGGGAGTGTGATAAATGATTAAGCCAAAATGACTAAAAGACTTTTAAAAATGTCAAAAGAAGATTAAATGTTCAGGAGCTGCAGGTCTTGGCTCAAATACAACCCCTTAGGGTTAACTTTCAATATGCATCTTGGTGATTCTTCAAAGTCTTTTCACAAATGGCAAACCTAGTTACTGACAATTATGACTGCATGTTAAATAAGTAGCATATGCAACCTCTGCTCTACCTTCTCCCTTTTCTACATCGAGCTTTATGATGGAGTCCATCTGAGTCTTTCTTAAAGACTGAAAAAAATCTCTAGCATACTCAGAATCACCTTTTTCAGAAGTGTTTGTCAGAGTTCTGGTCCCTGTACTGTTCCATGAAGGAGCTACCCATCCTTACACAGGTTTATGTCGAATTAGTTGGAAGTCAGTAAAAATATAGAACGCTATTGGTTATTTGAACTGAGAGAATTTCATGTAAAAATGTAAAATAATTTGCTGAAAAGGCTGAAGAACACTGAGCTATCAAAGAAGTAGGAAATGTAGAAACTAACAATCACTCCTAAGAAATAATGTCACCAATTGTACATTAGTAGTAGCATTAGGGCTGGTTCTATTAAATTCTAAAAGTTTACAGGAAGAGTTGCGCCTGGTGGTGCATACCTGTTAACTCAGGTCCTTAGGGAGAGGATGGCAGGAGGGCATCCCAGAAAAATTTGTGAGACCTGTCCTCAAAACAACAAAAAATTTAAACAAAAGGTCTGGGAGGATATAGCTCAAATGGTCAAGTGATAGGGTATAGGTTCAGTCTTCACTGAGGGGAGAGGAAAGAGGGAACCAGGTAGAGAGAAACAGGTGAGAATGGAGAGTGGAGAGGAGAAAGGGGGCATGGGAGGGGAGAAAGGAAGAAGAGAGAAGAGAGGGAAAAGGGGCAGAGACTGGGAGGAACACTGGAGGTGAAACTTAGATTTGTGAGGAAGTCATTTTTTGGGGTGCTACATAATGAGCTCAAAGAAGGAGGGGACCCAAAGTATGTCTGAAAAGGGGATGATAGCTGGGCACTGGTGTCTCATGCCTTTAATCCTAGCTACTAAGGAGGCTGACACCTGAGAACCACAGTTCAAAGCCATCCCAGGCAGGAATGTCTGTGAGACTCTTATCTCCAGTTATTTACCAGAAAACTGGAAGTACAGCTGTGGCTCAAAGTGCTGTCGCACTAACCTTGAGCAAAAATACTCAGGGACAGCCTAGGCCCTGAGCTCAAGCCCCATAACTGACAAAAAACAAAACAAAACAAAACAAAAATAAACCAAAAAAAGTAGAGGAGGTGAAGTAACAACCAGCTGTAATTGGCTTCTCTCATACAATGAAGCTGTTTTTGCAAATATTGAAGAATGAACAAGCTAGATTCAGCTGCTACTACAAGAAGACAATGCTAGGGTGATGCTAGCAAGTAGAAAGAAACAAGAAAGAAACAGGAAGTTCCTCCTCTGTCTTTCCTGTCCTTAAGCTCATTAGCATCCCCTAGTGGTAGAGTCTAACAGGGAGTGGGGGCAAAGCAAAAATAGGATTGCAGTCCCAGCACTCTACCTAGGCTGAGACACAATGGCTTAATAACTAACTGCCTCATGTCACTTATTGCATTGGATGCCAGGATGGTTAATGTATACATAAAAGGCTCTGCATAGTCCCAGAAAAAAATCAACTCTGACAGGAGTCTTCTTCCTCTGTATAATGAAATATAAAGGTAAGAATGAATGGACTAAATGTATGCATATGGACACCAAGGCATGTGCATCATAGATTGTTTTACTTTTATATGGAAACCACATTATATATTTCTATAAAGATAGAGAAAAGGGCTGGTGTCGATACATCAATCTATAAACAGTGCCCTGCCAGGCAGGGCATTAGTTATGGAATTTTATTTGTCAATTTTTATCTTATTTTTTCTCATTGTTTTGTAATGGGGGGGGGATTCTATCACTTGGGGAAAAGGGAAGAAAAGAAAAACATTTAGAAACCTCAGCATTCCTGTTAAAATGTACCACCCAAGCTGAACAGAGTATTTTTGAAGAAAGGAGAAAAAAGGAGGAAAATAGAATTTACTATACATTTATTACATGCTGTGCTATTGGGAATGTGACATAAATTGTTCTGGTTCATCCTCTCATCCATCCTACTGTTACAATTTTCTAGACTGAAAATAGGACTCAGAATAATGAACATTTTTAGGTTCAAAACCTATGAAGAAGACATGTCTATTTATTAAACCACATTGCTTCATTATCTCTTATGGAGAGGTGCCTTATAGTTATAGTTCTCATATTTAATGTGTTCTTTGTGCCTAGTAATTTTATTATATGTAAGGATTAATTTTTTTACAAACCTATTTTACTCATTTTCCTAGCACATCATATTTCCTTTATTTATTTATGTGTCTGCACTGGGCTTTGAACTGTGGGACTCGAGCTTTTACTTGGCCTTTTGCTCAAGACTAGTGCTCTGTCACTTGAGCTACACCTCCACTTCCAGCTTTACTAGTGGTTAATTTGAATCAGAGTCTCAGAGACTTTCCTGACTGGTTCAGCTTCGGACTGAGATCCTCCAATCTCAGCCTCCTGAGTAGTTAGTGTGAGCCATCAATGCCATATAATATTTCTTTTAATGGATATTATAGACTGAAATATGTCCTTCCCCTCAAAATGAAGTCTTAACACCTAGGACCTCCTCTAGTACAAGTGACTAGCATCTTTAAGGAGGATTACATTAAAGGGAAAACACTCAGAGTGGACCTTAATCCACTCTGACTAGTACCTTAAAGGAAATCTGCATATACAAAGAGATATCAAATGTGCTCACTTATAGACCCAGGGGCAGCCATATAGGGGTGGATACGCTGAACTTGTAGCTGTTTACAAGCCAAGAAGGGAAGCCTCAGGAGAATCAAATCTGCTTGCATCTTGCTTGGACTTCCCACTTCCAGAATGGTGAAAGAATCTGTTTCTGTAGTTTGAGACATTTAGTTCATTGCATTTTGTTATAGCAGTCCAAGTAGACTAATTCTTATGCTCTATACTTGCTTAAGCTACCTATTAGTTCTTTGTATAAAACAGATCCTGAATGTGTGTGTGTGTATGTGTGTGTGTGTGTGTGTGTGTGTGTGTGTGTGTTTGTACACGTGCGCACATGCAAATGCACCAACACTGGGCTTGAACTTGGTCTCACACTCACACTCTCACTTGGCTTTTTAAATAGGGCTGGCACAGTGCCACTTGAGCCACACCTCCAGTACCTACAACAGATCCTTTGTGAGCATTTTTAAAATTATTGCTCACTTTGATTTTCTCTTTCCCTCACTTGTATCTTATTTGAGCGATTCCCTAAGCTGGTTGCTGGTCATGGTTCTAGATTCTGGGGCGGGGTGGGGGGGGAGGAAAGGGGGGGGGCAGGAAGTCTTGTAAAGGGAAGGAGAGAAACAATGAGCTTTGCCATCAGACAGTGTAGCCAGAGGAAATAAACAAGATAAATAAGTACAGTGATGAGTAACTAAAATATATATACTATGGCATGTGGTGATTAATCTTGAGGAAAGGAAACAAAACAGAGCTAGTGAGAAGATAGGACATGGGGAGAGAAAGCAAGTCTCTGGAGAAGATTTAAAGCAAAGACTTTCATAAAGACTTTGCAAAGCAAGGACTTTTATAGCTCTTAGAATCTGAGAACTCCAAAGATCAGAAGGCGTGATCAAGTGGTGTTCTAGGGACTATTTTAGACTTAGTCTTCCAAAAGCCAGCAAACATATACCTCTGCTCTCTTCTTATTCAAAACCTGACAGTAATAAACCACTGACCAGCTCAGAGAGGCACAGCTCAGAGCCCCTTCTCTCTCTACAGGAAACATGGACAGATCCCAGTGGAATTTTTCTGAATCAGATACTCTCCCTTGCCATGACTTCTAATGCTTTATCATAGCACCCCTTCCTCCTCTCCTTCCAAAAACAAAACAAAACAAAACAAAAAAACCCTCAAAGTTATTTCATTCCAGTAGAAAAAAAGGAAAAACGCTCTTAGCATTTGTTTGCATTTGGCTCAAAAAGACGTAGGACATTTTCTGTTTGTTCACACAGCAATAGAAACAGTGAAGTAGTTAGAAAAGAGCAGGGAGACCAAATCGTTTCCAGGATTTACTGATCTGCTGGCTGACCTCCACTAAATCTCCTTAACCTCTCTTTCTGAAAGCCATGGCTTCACACAATGGCAGGGATAAAGAAAATTTGTGGGTTTTGATGTTGTTATCAAATGTTTAGAGCTGCTGGAGACCAGAGACAAAAGCAGGCTGTCACATTTGCATAGTATTTTCAATTCCCCTTCCTTTCTGCCTTGATTGTTCTCATAATCAACTCTGGACAGGCATCTCCTCTCCCCACTTCTCCCAGACCCCTGTGGAGACAAGCTGCATGTGACCTCCAGTTTTGTTGCTCTTTGGGGACAGTAATCACTCAAAGCTGGTAGCTTCAGGTTAACAGTTAACACCTTGGCTGCTTTGACTAGTGACATCCCCTTGTTTGGGCCAGTGGCTCAGCTTCATTAATGCCTACCTGTACCTGCTGGGTGATGTTACAGAGTCAGAAGAAAGCAAACAAACACTAAATCAACCTCCCAGACTCCACTGGAACACTATGCTTACCAGGACATTAACAGCATGAACAAAGGAAATACCAACCACAAAGGACCAGTGTCATGATGCGGGTTCTGGGTTGGGGTCCTAAGACTGTAGAGGTCAGTCACTCTGCAGTCACTGTACCCAGGAAGCAGCAGCCATAAGCAAAGGCCATGCAAGGTGAAGAGGCACTTGGTGATGGAGACCTGGAGGCTACTAGCAGCAGCTCTGACTCCCTCCATTCCCAGGACCTCATCTCCCTGTGCCAAATACCCTTAGGAGTCCCCCCCAAATGACAGATGGCTCTCCTGATGGCCAACCAGCACAGATGTGATCTCAGTCTTTAGATAAACAATAGCCCTCACTGGTATGTGCAGTAACCTAAATTTCTCCAGTTATTAATCCAGCAAATGCCACAGCCATGGGCAAACCCTGTTTCTAGGTCCCCATGGTCAAATCTAAGGACAGAGACAGTACATGGAATAGAAGATGGACTAACATGCCAGGAAAGCCTAAGTTCTGCTCCCACCTCCCCCATTCTGCAGCTAAGTGATCTTGGCCATGTCAGCTCTCCTCTCCAGGCCTCTACATTGATGACAGCCATAAGAGGTACATGTCCATTTGGTATTCCTGCCCAATGAAAGCTAGCTAAATTCTAGTCTATAGTAGTCCATAGTTCTAGTCCATAGTAGTGAGACTCTGTGCTCTGAATTTGGGGGGACTCAGATGAACAGGAAGCATAGCACATACTTTTCCCCTCCCTCTGTCTCCAGGCTACTCCTCTGCCAGCTTCCTCAATTCATGGAGTATGTGTGCCAACCCAACTGTGGCCAGCGATAACTCCATCTTCCATCCATTTCCATGGGTGAACAATCAGAGAGCCAGATTCCCTGTACAGATTATTCTTATGGCGTGGGAAGCAGACTTAAAACATTTCAGACACCTCTGTCAGAGGGAAGTAAGAGGACCCCTCTTACTTCCCATGAATTGTCTCCTGCTCTCTGCACATTTATAGTCCCAATTTTCCAAACATCTGCCTCTTTTCTACCTCATTGGGTCAATCATTTACCACTTTGTGTCTCAGTTTACTCAGTAGTTTACCGTTAGACTGTGAGGTCCTTGAGAGACTTAGTTGTGATCATTTTCATATCAGGGCCTTGTTCCGTGCCTGGTCTAGACACAGTGCTCAGTAAATGTTTGACAGATCAAAAAAAAATTTCAGAGGAGAATGAGGGAAACCCCAAAGTTGTGAGATCCATCCTTTGCCATCTTGGGCATCCTACACCAACCAGGTAAGTAGGTCTCATTCTCCTCCTCCATAATTCCTTTCAGGAATAAATACAAGTCTCTCTTCCTATGCTGAGAATCTCTTTCTTGTCCTGCCTTGACTTTTGAACCTACCAGAGGCTTTTATATTTTCATTCTTGAATGGTGCAATAGTATTTATAGTATTTTTTTCATCAATGGAGTTAGTTCCTTTTGAAAAGTGGGAGCAGTAATGGAGTTTGAACTCAGGGCTTGGTACCTGCCAGTCAAGTTGTCTACCATTTCTTGCTAATTCCTTCCTGAGCGTGATTCTAGAGGTAGATGTTACGTTAATTCTCTCTCCCCCTCTCCCTCTCTTTCCTCTTTTCTTCCCTCCCTCTTTCTCTTTCTCAAGTCCTCCATGCTTGTGACTCCTCAACATCTTTATTTTAACAAGTACTGATGAGTCCCTGCTGTGATTGGCACAGGGATGCTCACTAGGAGATCTGAAAAAAAAAAAAAAAACCAACACGATGTATCCAAATTGGCACCTACTCAGGTGGGAAAACAAGATTAAAACACACAGGGAATTGATTATAATTAATTGGCAATTGGCAAAATGTATGCTGGTCAGGCTGATTCAGGGAGATCAGTACAGAGATGATAAATGTGTGTGAAGCCCACTCCTTCAACCCCACCCCCCCAAAAAAAAAACATCAGGCTTCCCGTACCAGAGATGTAATTCTAAAGGGAAAAAAATATTCTCAGAGCCTGAAAAACACTTCCATGGTTTTGGAGAGGTGGGAGGTCTTTTTTTAATATATATATATATATTATTGTAAAGATATTGTACAGAGGGGTTACAGTTACATGAGTAAGGTAATGAGTACATTTCCTATTGAGCATTGTTACCCCCTCCTTTGCTTTTCCCCTACCATCCCTTCCCTTCCACTTCCCCAACTCCTCCCTCCCTCCCCAAGTTGTAAAGTTTGCTTTCAACATAGTGTCTTGTATATATCATTGTTACAATGGGTCAACCTATATCCTTACTTCAGCATTTTGTTATTTCTCTTCCCTTCCCCAAATTAGAAAAATGTATATACAAGATGCAGGGCACCAGAATCAAATACAGTGAAAACATGGGTTGTACATCGGGGAAGAACATACAAAAGACACAAAAACTTATGTAGTACATTAAAAACAACAGCAATAAAGATAAACCCTCTTGTGTCCCTATCTTAGGGTTCATTTTGCTTAGCATCATCTTATATGTACATAGCTTTTTACCATTTCTCGAGTCTCATATCTAAAATATACTTAGAACTCAAAAAATTAAATCCTCCAACAACAAATCCTCAAAGAAGCAACCACCTAATAAGTAAGTGGGCTAAAGACTTAGAGACTTCTCTGAAGAGAAAATAAGAATGTCTGATAGACACATGAAGAAATGTGCAACTTCTCTATCCATAAAAGAAATGCAAATCAAAACAACATTGAGATTCCACCTCACCCCAGTTAGAATGGCTATAATCAAGAAATCTAATAACAGCAGATGCTGGAGGGGATGTGGCCAAAAGGGAACCCTACTGCATTGTTGGTGGAAGCGTAAACTTGTTCAACCACTTTGGAAAGCAGTATGGAGATTCCTCAAAAGACTCCACATAGAGCTCCCCTATGACCCAGCAATCCCACTTTTGGGCATTTACTCAATCACAACCAAGGCCATGCTAAAGCTACCAGCACAACTGTGTTTATTGCAGCATTATTCACCATAGCTAAGATAGGGAACCAAGCCAGATGCCCCTCATTAGATGAATGGATCAAGAAAATGTGGGAGATCTTCTCAAAAATACACCATGGTCATGAATCCTACACAGACATGCGAATCTCTGGCCCTCAATCAGTTCCCTCCGCACTCTCACTTCTTGAGCACTTGTTATACAAACCAATCGTTAAACCCAACCCATATTCCTATTGTGGATAGCTCAGTGATGAGAGAGGTGTGTTTGTATGTATGCTGGAAGTTGGCAAATGGGCACATAGAGTCTGGTTGTGGTCTTTTCATTCATAGCACGTGTGTCAGAACCTTATAGCCAGCAGAGTGAGACCAATGAGTGTGAGAACAGGTACATGAAGATTTACATCCAGCGACCCCTACTTTCTTAGTCTTTCCCACTGCTCAATTACAGAGTGCTCAGTTTGTGCAAGGAGGAAAAGAAAATGAATATCTTTACTGCAACACCATTCTTGGATATGATTGAACTCTCTGGTCCTTTAAATCCTGCTGGATAGAAATGGTATGAGAGATCAGAGCGCTAAAAAAAGAAGAAACACACCTGTAATCCTAGCTACTCAGGAAACTGAGATCTGGAAAATCACAGTTCAAAGTAGCCTGGACAGAAAAATCTGTGAGGCTCCATCTCCCATATAGCCAGCCGAAAGCCTGAGCAGTGGCATGACTCAAGTGGTAGAGCACCAACTGTCTAAGAAAGCTGAGCACGTGTGAGACTCTGAGTTCAAGCCTCTACTAATGGTAAAAAGAAGAGAAGGGGGAGGATGAGAAGAAAGAGGGGGAGAAGTAGGAGGAGAGGGAGGAAAAAGAGGAAAGGGAGGAAAAGGAGAAGGAGAAAGAAGAGGAGAAGTCCTTTGTTATCCAATAATCAAGGAGTCATACTGTAGTTTGAATATTAGTGAAGGTAAGCTAAGTAATAAGTGGCTGCTGTACACAGAGAGAGAGACAGGAGGGAGTTGGCATCACCCTAGCAATGGACTGAGCTAGCCAACTGTGGTTGAGCTAGCCTGCTCTTGCTATTGCTTCATTAAAATTAACACACCATCAATCAGGAGTAGGGACATGTTGTATCAGTATGCTTTCTCAATCTTAAATTGTACCCCTGATTAAGAAGAGACATTTATTCTGAGTACTTTCCTTGAAGATGACCTACAAGACCTGGTGTACAGCTTGCTGAGGAGTTCCAAGCTGGTCTGAGCCCCCTCCCTTTCTCTTGCAGAGATTGCCTGAAGACATATCTGGCTGCTGAATAGACTGTGCCTCTTTTGCTACCTCTCCTTAATATGATCAAATCCCCAAGCACGAGGGGATAAGTGGGCCATTCGGTGCAGAAGTGATTATAAAAATTGACTTTTATGTTGATTGTAGATTCTCTAGCATGCCTCCCACCCCACAATATGTGAGCATAAAAAGTGTGACAGGTCTCACCCCAAAGGCAAAGGCACAACACTTGCTAGGAACTTCTGCCAACCTGGCAATCTGGTGCTACTGCCAAAAGTGTCCTCCAGAAACAAGGAGTTGAAGGACATCCGGCCGGCCCTTTCCTTCCTCCTCAATAGTTAGCTCTCATTTAGCACTTTGAAATCCTGGATTCTGTATCCTTAGGTGTGAAATTGGTTTGTAAGGGAGTCTAGATTTTGCAGCTGGATTTGGGGAGGCTAGAGAGAAGGAGTCCAATAAACTCTCCTCCTTCTAAGCTACAAATACCAATTAAACAACTGTGCTTGCACCTGGAATGGCAGGAAATGCTTGAAAATCTTCAGTCTGTGACTGTAATTGCCAGATCATATGTAGAAATGTGGAATTTGGGAGTCATTATGGATGATAGCAAAATGGGCCATTTATTGCCCTTTCTAGGGTAGAATGTATCTTGAGTGAGTTGTTTTCCACTTAGTCGGTCTGGCTATATAATGCCAAAACATCTGGTCAATGGAGCTGAATGTCAGCCCATTTGCTGAATAATAGAAAAATGAAATAGCACAAGAATTGGAGGGAATAGGTGCTATAAGTATACAGAAAAGGTTGAGCTGTCTACAGTATCCCAAACATCCCAATTGGCTTAGGTTCTTACCTAATTGGAAAATTCTTTTTTGGTAATGTGTTAGAAACACATCTCTGAGGTCAGAGTGGCCTTTAAGTCTGATTTTGTGAAAATTCAAGCTCATTGCCCACAAGGGGTGAACAGTTATTCTGATCTTGTAGCTTGGAGGTTCTGAATATTTGGAGTATTATTCTGAGACTAGTGTGCTAGATCCAAGATGTGTGTCAAGAAACAGAATTGTGATTTAAACCAGGTGCTGGTGGCTAATACCTGTAATCCTAACTACTCAAGAGGCTAAGATCTGAGGATGAAGGTGTGAAACCAGCCTGGACAGCAAAGTCCATGAGATTCTTATCTCCAGTTAATCACCAAAGAGTCAGAAGTGGAGGTGTGGTTCAAGTGGTAGAGTACCAGCCTTCAGTGAAAAAGCCAAGCAACAGTGTGAGACCCTGAGTTCAAGCCCAGTGTACACAGACACACAGACACACACACACAGACATACACACACAGACACACACAGACACACAGACAGACACACACACACACACACACACACACACACACACACACACACACGGTTGTTTTTTTCCCTGTACTAGATTCCCAAAAGAATGTCAAATGTGTGTTGCTGTTCTTCAAATTCCTCTGTATTTGGGGCACATATTATAAATGACCAGGAGTTTAGGCAAATGATGTAAGAAGTCAGTTCCTGACTACAGCCCATTCCCACCAAAAATTATTTGATTTGCATGATCTCCCTCTTTCCTTTCATCTTCTGCTCTGCACAATCTGTCACTCAAGGTCAAGATACTTGATGCTGGGGGTTAACATTAAATGAAATGTCACTTAATGCCAGATATCTTATCTGACAGCCCTCAAGGGAGATATTGTTATTATGCTCATTTTATAGGTAGAAAACTGGAGCTTAGTGGTATCAAATGAATCTTTTATTTCTATTTTTTTATTGTGAAAATACTGTACAGAGGGGTTACAATTACTTGAGCAAGATAATAAGTACATTTCTTATCAAGCATTGTAGCCTCCTCCTTTGTTTCCCATCCTATTCTCCCAACCCCCCAACCCTCCTCCCCCCGCCCCCACCAAAGTTGTAAAGTTCGTTTTTGACATACAACTTGTACGTCTCCTTGTTGCAATGGGTCCACCTGTATCCCTATTTAAACGATTTGTTTTTCCCTTCCCCTCCACAAATTATACCAACATCAAATACAGTGAAAGCAGGGATTATACCCTTATCTCAAGGGCATACAACTCTCTGTGTTGGAAAGCTAAGTGTACTGTTCAGTGGCCCCCAGTTAAAGGCTCACCTTTTCCCATAGCCTCTGTGCCCGTACTGGGGCTTGAACTCAGGGCCTGAACATTGTTCCTTAGCTTTTTCACTCAAGACTGGCACTCTATCACTTGAGCCACAGTTCCATTTCTAATATTTTTGTAGTTAATTGGAGAAAGAGCTTCATAAACATTTCTGCCTAGGCCGGAGGCTTTGAGACCTTCAGATCATAGCCTCTTTTAATGACCTCGCCACCAGGCTTTCTCTATCCTCTACTTTCCTTTTAATTGGCAACCATTTATTTTTTATTTAGAAATTTTCTATCACCAAATAAATATTCTATATTTTTGTAGATTTATTTTAGTCATGCTGAATTCATATTTAAATCTTGTGCTTTGCGAATTTTTTTCTCAGATAGATATATTTAAACTCATGTTAAAATTACATTTTAGTCACTATCAGATAGGCATATTTCAACTTATGTCAAAGTCGTATGTTAGTCACATGTTAATCATGTAGTTACATGAAAGCTGAGCTTCTATGGAAACGGTAGGATCCTTTTTTATTTTTTATTTTTATATTATTAAATATGTTACTGTTATGATAAATGTCAGTTCAGAAGGATTACTGTTTCATAAGTCACGTAATGAATACATTTGGTTTTGGACAATGTCACTCTTCCCTCAATCTCTCCTAGTTTTTCCCTCCCATTCTACCCATAAGTTTTCAATGTAGCATCTACTGAGTACCACTGCTGTATTTGTTTGCCTTTTGTCCCTCCATTTCTGTGCCCCCATGATCCTTCTCTGTGCTTGGGAAATGTGGGAAGGGGTACTCTGAAATGTCACCATTTTGCTCAGAAATATGGATTCCTGATTTATGGGTGACCTTAGCAATAGCTAGAATACTAGAGGTAGTTTTCTGGCTTGAATGTTGTTTTTTTGTTTTGTTGTAGTTTTGGTAAGATAACCCCTCCTCAGAGTGTTAAACAGGGTCTTGAAAAGTGGGTAGAGAGCCAGAGTGGAGGCGTTGGAGATTTGTTTTCTGGAGATGACACAGAAAATTCAAGCAAAACTTGCGAAGGAGTGGTTTCTATGTTCTTGGAGTTGTCATTTTTGTCACTTTGTTTGGCTGTGAAGCTGATTTTCACACAGGCCTGGTGGTTGTTAAAGTAAACACAAGTATAGTATTAATATCCCCTGCATATATTTAGGTAAAAGTGACATCCAGTTGAAGTTAAGAAGTGGCTTGCTTACTCATAAGTCTTGGAAAGTGTACACATACTGACTTAATACTTATGTTTCCCGCGTTTACTTTCCAACTAACAGGATCTTCTCTTCAACTTTTACAAAATTTTTACAAATTTAAGCACACAAAATATGCTTAAAATATCAAGTGAGTAATTTACAGCCTCTATGTTTTGAGAATCTGCCAGGCCTACTCAGAACATGTTTCTAAAATATTTTTGCTTTGAAGCTTGTGGGAATTCATTCATCCCTTTGGATTCATAGGTCATAGATTGCTATTAAGAGGCATGTATTTCTTCTAATTAGTCACCCCTATTATGCAAGAATCTTCATTGGATTATTGAATTAAGCCCAGTGTATTTTAGGAAGGAGGGGATGTCTCAGCCAACATGATATTTAATAGTAACTGTTCTAGCTAAGTAAGAAACGTCTCATGCCCCCCAGTGACTGTGCCAGGCAGTCAAATGTCACATTATTTTGGTGGCTCCCTAGCTGAACTTCCCCAGCTATGACTAATGATCCTTTTTTGTAGTGATGAGTTCACAAGAGTTTTGTAGCCTATTATCTATGTATCGTCTACAAAACATCCACTAGTATACATTAAGTATTTGGTCCAAAGGCACAAAATTTAGTCCTTGACTCTTCCAAAGTGTTTACTACCTATTTGGAAGAGAATAATGGAAAAAATCAAACAATATAAATTAAAAAGTCAATGTGTACTCAAAACGGGTTAGAGTGGGGTTCATGGGAAAGGGGTAGAAAAATGAAGAGGAGGATCACAGTGAGGAATCCAATGTATATCCTACAACATTAAGAGTACTGAGGGAAGGATGAGTGAGAATACTGAAAGGGGCAACATTGATCAGGATGTGTCTGATTCATAAACTACTTTGTTAAATGGCAACTCCTTTGAACAACTACTTAAAGATAATATAAAAAAAACAAAAATTAAATTTCCCAAAGTATCCAGTAATTACCACATGTATGGGTATAGGAATTTAAAAAGGGGAGGTCCCCACAGTTTGAGGCATAGGACTTTGATTAAGCAGAAAGAGAAAGTGAACTGGTATATGTTAAGTGCAAGATTCACATCAAATTCTGAATTGCTTATTCTCTCACATCTAATGTTCAAATATAATCCATTCATTCACTAAAAATGTAATCCCTCAGTGTTTTCACTGGGATTGCATTCAGCCGACAACAAATGTTTCTCAAGTTACCTTTTCAGCCCACTCATCTCTCCATTTAAATTTCAACTCATTTTTTCTCCTGCTACCTGGTAGAATATATTACTTTCCTTCTACATATCCCATTTCTCATGGGTACTTTGTATGTTTAGTGATTTTATAGGTGGTATTTTTCTACTGTTTTTACTATCAACAAGATGGGTGTTTTTTAATATCAATCCTCTATCTGGCTACTGTCCTAAACTCTATTCCTGATTCTAAGGGAGCTAGTCTTCAGAGAATGTTTTGATTTCTTGAATCTCCTATATTTATTGAAATACCATCTGAAACTAACTTTATTTTTTTCATCTGTGATTATGTCTCTCACTTCTGTTTTGTGACTATTGCATTGACTAGATCTTTTTTAGAACAGCAGTCAACAATTTGACAATAAATCATATTCTTTATCTTCAAGAGCCTCCTTTTATAAGAATGCTTCATATCTAGTGATTCTCAACCTTTGACATACATCAAATCACCTGAGCTAAGAGCCTGTACACAGATGCTCAGAAGCTTAGGGGAAAAGAATTTCTATCAGTAATTTCTGAAATGTCAGTTTTTCAGCTGTCATTATATATGATCATCAGTACCATCAGTGCATTTGATACACAAGTGTAACTGAGTATTTCATTTTCATACACATCAATTAGTTGTACAAGGGATTTTCATGTTAACACATCCATTGATGTACCCAATGCATTTTATCATAAGCACCCCTCTACTTTCTCCCTCTTCCCCTATTTCCCCTTCTCAAAGGAGATTCATAAAGTTGCGTTGCTTCATTTCACACATGTATACAAAACATTTTGTCTGCATTATAAATTCTAATCACCATACTTTGGTTATATGCCCCCCAACCCTATGAGAAATCATTGTGCCCATTTTAAAGACAGAACCAAAGCAGAAGGGTTAAATAACTTATGTGTGTCACTTTCAAAGCCAAAAAGTTGTAGAGCTTGAACTTAAATCTAGATCCAAGTATATTGCTTGTAGTCAACACTTCATATGGTTCAATATGGTGATTAAGATCATATCAAAGATCATATTGTTCTGTGTGTGTGTGTGTGTGTGTGTGTGTGTGTGTGTACTGGAGCTTGAACTCAGGGTCTTACCCTGTTGCTTGGCTTTTTCACTCAAGGCTTTTATTCTATCACTTGAGCCATGTCTCCACTTCTGTCTTTTTACTGGTTAATTGGAGATAAGAGTCTTGAGGATTTATCTGCCTGGTCTGACTTTGAAATGCAATCCTCAGATTTTGGCCTCCTGAGTAATCATTCTTAAGTGTTGTAAACTGAATTTTCAAATGTTTTACCTACTGTTCATTCATTATTCAATAAAATATCTGTTCTCCTTTGCTGTGTGAATATTGTTCGAGACAATGTTAGTTTCTCTAATATTTAATTACTCACTAGGGCAGAGTATTCAGTTACAGAGGATAATACTTTTAGGTGCTGTTGAGTTTGGTTAACTTGCCTTTCATTTAATACTTTTCTATCAATTTTGACTCATATTGTTGATCAGGAAAGGTGTCTATGTCTTTGTACAAAGTTTAGGTTTGAGGGTCATTCTTCTTTCATTAAAAAACAAATTCTGGTAGCTTTTCACCATTTCCTATACTCTAGAACAAACCACATGGCAAGAGAATAATGTGATGTCCTTGTGCTAACACTGAAGTGGCTCTGGCATGTCTTCTAGATTGCTTTTTTGTTTGTTTGTTTATTAACTTACACAATTCTTTCTACTGTGATTGATCTGTGGGAAATCATTTCTTACAGATGAAGTTGTCTTTGTTATTTTTTGCTCATTATTGAAAACTTAGGAGACACAGTAAAATAGATAAGCAAAAAAAATCAGCAAAAAACTAATCACCAGAGTGATTATTGGACCACACCTCAGATCTGCCACCACCACTGTGAACATGTTTCTTCTATTATTTTCAGAGTTACAAATTTAAATCTCATACTTGCATACCAAAAACTGTTGTTTCTCAGTTAAAGTGATAGTATAAATATTTTAATTTTGTTCTCAAAAGTTGTTCTAAATGACTAAAAGGCATTTCTCCAGTTTCAGGAAAAACCTGTCTGAATTCAGGCTCTGCACGTTTGTATAATGATTGTATCCTAATACAAATAGCTGTGACACAAAGAAAAATCAACATATAAACGAGTTGCCATCAAGATCCATCCTGTTTTGGGATGCTCCATGGTAGTAAATAAAAGAGCAAGTGGACATCTTCTGTGCCCTCAATTTAAGGCCCCTTGAAGGCTGGGTGTGGTAGTACACATCTGTAATCCCAGTATTCATGAGTGTTCTCAGGCTTCCCTGGAGATTCCCAAGGCAAGCATGGGCTATATAGTCAGATGCTATTTCAGAAACAAAAATAGTTGCTAAGGGAAGGTCACAGAAATGGAGGGACAAAGGGTGAACAATTGCAGCAGTGGTACTCACTGGACACTATGTTGAAAATGAACTGCACAACTTGTGGATGGGGATAGGAGAGAAAAAAAAATAGAAGAGATCCAAGCAGATGGTGACATTGTCCAAAAAGAAATGTACTCATTACCTGACTTATGTAACTGCCTTTGTGCATCAGCTTTATATAAAATTTTTAAAAATAAAAATAGTGGATAATTAGTTGTATGATTTGAAATGGAGATGCAGAAAGAATCAGAGCATTGAATGACTGAATGCCTCCCTGGATCTAATGAGGCATGAATGTTCCTAGAAGTGGGGACAGTTTTGATATGTTGTAAAGGATTAATAGCAATTTCTAGAACAATGGCAAATAGAAAAACCAGGGGATAGAGGTCTGAAATAAGAAGATCCTATACAAAGAATTATAAGAAAGCCTGAAACCAAGAATGGAGAAGAGTTGTCCCAAGAGGCAGGTCCAGCTGACATTAGCACACAGCAACCCTGGGTGGCCAGGGATGGAAAATGCTAGGACAGTTGCATCTCTTAACTTACCTATGCCTAGCAACATCACCCCAGGCGTTAGGAGTTGTCAGATTGCCAAGTTTGGTTTTTTAAAAAAAAATTATTGTTATTAATTAGATGCCTTTCAATCCTGATTTCCTCAAAGTTTGATTTAGCAGGTAATTATTTGCTGCTTAGTCGGCAGTAATTGGTTGGTGTCTTATTTTAAGGGTTTCCCCCAGACGCACTCTCTAAGACAAAGATTGGAGCACAAATAATTTAATTGTAAAGTAATCCCAGGAGTAGAGGAGTACAAAAGAGAAAGGGGAGGAAAGGCAGCCCAAGTCATTACCATTGTGGGTAGCTAGAGTATTGTCCTAGCTGGGAACTCTGGGAGAGGATGGAAAGATAATCCCAAACTCATCCTACTTGAGGGCCAAGAGAACCGGCTGTATACCAACTCCTGCCAGTCATTCATTAGTCAAGGATTGTTGGGGACAGTTAGTCCCTTGTGTGTCTGCTTGTTATGCATGTAAGCAGAGAGGGCTCTGGAGACCAGAGAAAGACTCAGGTGAAGTCAAGCCAGCAATGCACTGAAATAAGGCTCAAGAAATATGACAGGGTGCCAGTAGCTTCTGCTATAGTTATTTTATACTCTAGACATAATCCTTTGACAAATACCATGATGCTTAAGAATCTGGAAGTCCAACTATCTACCTTCTTCAAACCTCTTTGATTTCTAGCTTATGAAATGTCCATGCCTCCTCATTCAAATTCTCACGACTCCCCACAATCTTTCTCCTAAAGCAGCCCATGAAATTTCTGAACTTCTCTTTTATTTTATTATTATTATTATTGTCAGATATGGGGCCTGAACTCTGGGCCTGAGCGCTGTCCCTCAGCTCTTCAGCTCAAGGCTAGTGCTCTACCACTTGAGCCACAGCACCACTTCTGGTTTTTTCTGCTTATGTGGTGCTGAGGAATTGAACTCAGGGCCTCATGCATGCTAGGCAAGCACTCTACCAACTGAGCCATCTTCCCAGCCCATGAACTTCTGTTTTAAAATGTATCTCTTCATTGTCTGTAATGGCATTTCCTGTCCACTGGCTCTAGACTGGGTACTTCCTGAGAATGGTCCCAGGATATTCTTGCCAGGTCAATCCAGCTCTGGCCTAGGGATGGCTTGGGACCAGTGCTCTGGTGCCTTCAGCAGATTGCCAGCAGCAGTAGGCCATCTATCTCAGGAGTCCTCCTCTCCATGGAAAAGCTTCCTGGTCCCTACGGATATCTCTACGGTGATGGGTCTCAGACCTTCCAACATTCCATCCTCTCTTTTGCTTATAATTCCCTCTGTGCTTGCCTTTGATGTGCCACCAAGAACTACCCTTAATTGTGATCTGAGAGCACAGAGCACAGGAACGCTATCATTCCCCCAGTCCTACATACCTTCTCAGCTCTGTAGATCAGCTAACATCACCCTCAGGTCATAAACCTCTGTGTGCCCATCAGCTATGGTTTGCTGATGAACACAGATGACAGCTTTGAATCCTCACTTGCTCTTCACTTTGGAAGTTAAACTTGTTCTTGGCTTGAGGGAAATAGACCATTGTTTTCCCTTTCCTTCAGTGTTTTAAATTGTATTGCTTACATCTATTTTAAGACCCTCAGAAGCTGGAGTTGACAGAATTTGGTGATCAGTTAGTTAGGTATTTAGGTGTCATTAATATGAAAGGTCAAAAACATGCCACCTGACCAAGAGTTCTCACTTAGGAAGCTCCATGAAGCTTGCATTTATTAAGAATTAGTAGAGGTCATCAAGATGCATTGTACTCATAAGCTGATAATAAAAGAAAAAAATTGTAAGAGGTAAAACAGTTGGAAGGTGGAAAGGAGTTGTTTAGTTCAGTTTTATGGCCCAGTTGAGTTTCTGGCATCTGTAGGAACATCAGGGGAAAAGATTTAGTAGGGAGCTGGATGGCAGTGGCTCACACCTGTAATCCTAGCTACCCACTAGACTGAGATCTGAGATTTGTGATTTGAAACCAGATCAGACAAGAAAATTTGTTAGACTCTTATCTACAATTAACCACCCAAAAGCCAGAAGTGAAGGTATGGTTCAAGTGGTAAAGTGCCAGCCTTGAGTGAAAAAGCGATACGGCAGTTCCTAGGCCCTGAATTCAAGCCCCAAGACTGGCTGTCGCTCATGCAAACACACACACACACATACACACACACACATACACACACGCACAATTGTCTAGGAAAAAGGAAAATATGGAGCTCAGAAAGCAGGGTAGTGGTCTAAATGGAACCCAGAAGCCTTTAGGTGCTAGTTAAAAGCTATAGAACTATTCTCCAACCTTAGGTCATTATTCATAGATTTTATTCATATTTTAGGTTTCCGACAGTCATTGGAAAGCAAAATAAAAGCAATGTTAGCCCATTACCTGGTTCTAAAGGCCTCCCTTCATGAGGTCATTGATTATCCGGAAGATATTTTTACCTTATATCCAGACTAAAGAATTTTAGCAAATTTCTAAATGAAGTTTAGATATATTATTTCTGTCTCATTATATCTAGCCTAAGGAATCTTGCCAAATGTCTAAAGGAAGTTTAGACATTATTTCGATCTCATTTCCCTGATTTATCAGATTAATAACCAGGTAAAAGGAGCAAAGTCTGACTTCAGGCTTGGACAAGCCATTAGAAAATTATGTCTCTTGGGGCTGGGAAGGTGGCTCAGTGGTAAAGTGCTTGCTTGCATGCATGAGGCCCTGGGTTCGATTTCTCAGCACCACATAAGCAAAAAAGAAAAAAAGCCGGAAGTGGCACTGTGACTCAAGTGGTAGAGGGCTAGCCTTGAGCTGAAGAGCTGAGGGACAGCGCCCAGGCCCAGAGTTCAGGCCCCACAACTGGACCCCCCAAAAAAATTATGTCTCTTGTTTATAATTCTAGTCACAAAATTACTTGTTCAAAGTTTGTAATGCCTTTGGGCTTGATCCAAAGCTAGACACAGTGGCAGATACATATAATCTTAGTCACCCGTGTAAGAGCCAGAAGATGATGACTTGAGGCTATTGAGACTAGTCTGCCCAGAAAACCCCGTGCAAAAAACTGAGCTGAAGCATGGTTCAAGTGGTAGTGCACCCGCTGAGCAAGATTGCCTAGTAATCTCCAGGCTCTGATGTTAAAATCCTCATACAAAAAGTTCTTGAAAATGAATTGCCCCCCTTAACTTTTTTGTAAATTATTTTAAGGCATTTGGTAAATCAGCATAGTTTTGAGGTAAGAGTGAAGACTATTTCTCATTTTAGGAAACCCACATATCCTTAATTTGTTAATTTAGAAAATAGTAGTAGTCCAAACAGTCTTAATGAAGGTATGTGCTATTTCCCTCTCTGAAAAGTCAGGTCTTATGTTTTGACATGGTTAAAACCCAAGAAAGCATTTTGGGGTTTCATTGGAGAATTGGTCTCTAAGATTAAATTTTGCTTTGACCTTACTTCAAAACCAAACTGAGCAGGAGTATGAGGTTTGCTGAGCTTTCAGTATGTATGTGATCACTTCCTGCTTCTGAACTGCTTTTAAATTATTCCCTTTGCTCCTGTTTACCTCATTATTCTTTGAGCATAAATCTCACCCTCAAATAATTTATGCATAAAGGAATCTGATAGAAGAACAGAACAGACTCACCAAGTTGTCTCCTGCTCATTACAAGTGAATAAATAAACAAGAATAGCAAACAATCACTCTCATCAAAAGAATGAGGTGGGTTTTTTTTTCCTAGACAACTCTAATAATTACTGAGGGATTAGGGGAATCTAACCACTGTGAATCTTGGCAGAGGTATATATAGTAAGCAGCACGATTAAATATCTAGGATCCAGACTTGATGGCATTATTTCCTGCCATAATAAACCTCCTCATGATTAAGCAGAGATACAGAACCGGTGGGAGCTCAGTGCTCTGAGGAGACAGCCTCGGGGTTGGGAGTAGGGTATATTTTTTGGGGTGCAAGGCACATTTGGTTTTAGAGCCACTATTCTGTTGGAAATCACAATTCAGAGAATTGGTAGCATCTATGGTCCAGACTATACTACAGGCTTACCCCCAGTTTATACTGAGCAGAAGACTGAACTTAGATGGCCTACATTGGGCTTTATGTATTTATTTGTGGTCTCAAGAATCCAGCATACCAATGATAACCTCTTTCTCTTCTATCAAACCCAAGTCAAATGCTCAATCGACTGTCTCATTTTTGGCCTGGCCAAAAGTTCAAACCTTTCTCTTCAGGCATCTCATATTCAATAATTAATCAACACAAGGACTTGATAGCCTAGTCCTTTCCCAGCTCAGGACAACTGTAAAGCGCCAACTCAGCTCCAGAGCTCCTGTGGGCTCTCCTGTGATGTTCCCTCCCTGTGCCGTCATCACAACCCAGCATCCCTCTCTGTGCAACCCTCATTCCTCCTCCCTTCTACCAGTCCCAGGCCTGGGAGCACTCCCTCATCAAAACCCACATGCTAACCTCCATCTCTGGGTCAGCAGTTCTGGGAGCCATTATTTGATGTGTATACATCAACTTGATTTTAGGTGATTTCACTGGCTACACTCCAGCCCAGCTTGTTCAAACACGAACAAACAGAATCAAAATCAGGATAAGCAAAAGTACTGGTGTCACTTTGGGGACTAGGCTTTGGGCTGATATGCACATGGCTTATCATCTAAATAAGAGGGGAAATTTTTCAGATAAAAGTTTCTGGCCCTTTTGCTCCATTGGACTCTGCAGAAATGGTAACTTTGGGATGTGTGTTTGCCTGGCTCTCCTCTGGTGTTCTGAGGTATAGCCCTGTTGGAAAAATCACAGACCATCCTAGACCATTTCTCACTATGGAGAACCCAAGGTACCAAACCTCAAAACTGACTCTACCATTGCTTCAATAGTAATCTGACAATTATTAGTAAGTTTAGAATGAATCACTTGTATCTCTTCTTGGCTCCAAGAGAAATGTGTCTCTGGGAACATTTCCAGGGTGTTATTTCTGCCCTCGAACAGTTCTTCAGGTCCAGCCAACAGCTGTTATGTGCTGTAAGCCTAGGTGTTCTAACATGCACTTGACTCTGGGCTGGCTTTGGAGGACAGCACAATCCTTCAGCCAACCAATGAGACTGTAAAGCTCAAACCTATAGTCCCTAGCTTGGCTCTGCCAAGGTGTTTAATGAGATAGAACTCAAGTGCAAGCTCTTAGAAAATTTTACAGCCTAGGAAGGTCTTGTCAAACATTACCAGTGTGAAGCTGGGCCTGGAATTCTACAGGACCCACAATCAGGTCATAAGAGACCACTTTGTCTCTTAGCAAAGGCTTGTCTTTGTGGTGAACATCAATGAAGTGTTTGAGTCAAATGCTCACTTCCAAATTCCTTTAGGAAGTTATTGACATTCATGCCTTTTAAGGCTCACCCACCAATTTTGGGCAGGGGTGAACTCAAAGCCTGGATACCATCCCTGAACATTTTATCCTCAAGGTTAGCAATTTAAACTTGAGCCACAGCTTTTTGGTAGTAAATTGGAGATAAAGATTTTATTTTTTGGGGAGTCATGGGGCTTGAACTCAGGGCTTGAGAGCTATCCCTGAGCTCTTTAACTAAAGGCTAGCGCTCTACCACTTTGAGCCACAGCACCATTTCCAGTTTTCTGATAGTTAATTGGAGATAAAAGTGTCACAGACTTTCCTGCCTGGGCTGGATTTGAATGGTGATCCTCAGATCTCAGCCTCCTGAGTAGCTAGGATTACAGGCATGAGCCATCAGTGCCTGGCACTTAAGGACTTACCTGCCCAGGCTGGCTTTGAACCGTGATCCTCAGATCTCAGGCTTTTGAGTAGCTGCAAGTAAAGGCATGAGCCAATGGTGCTGAGCAACACATCACTTTGGAATAGCGTTTTCTTTTAACTTGACACCAGTCCCATCCTCCAGTATCATCCCATTTAGCTCTATATAATCCTTATTTTGGAAGCTGTTGAATGAATCTCTCCCCCACTGAGGAGACTTTGAAGACCTTTGGTATTGAAATTCCAGTGGTGAAATCTCAGTTACTCTGGCAGGGCACAAGAGAGTTTGAGTACATCGTGACTTCCATCTTCAAGTCACTCAGGAAAACATACTGCCTTCTAATTTTGAATTCCAAAGCTGTCCCAAGGAGGGCAGGAGTGTATGGTAGGGACTCATTTGTACTGGCCATAGCAATTCATCTAACAGACCTCTAATACAAGGGTACAACTGCGCCCAGGACTCAGCTGCTGGGCTTTGCCATTTTTCAGTATATTTGTATCCAGTCCAGGCCTTTCAATGACTTCTTTCATCAACTGACAAGTCTAGCCAGGATGCCTAGGCAGCCCAATTCTGGAAGACATGGGATTGCTCTGACAGCTGACTTGGTTTGAGGACTCCCCAGTGACCTTGCCTAGCCTTCTATGCATGGCATGGCCTTCTAGAATGCTGCCACTCAACCTCCTCTCTCCCCATCTTCTTCACTGGGGACTCAACTTGCAGGGCAGTCTGACAGCCCTCCAGGTTCTTCCAGCTCTGCCCTGAATTTTCCTTACAGGCATTTCCTCCAATAAAACCCTAGAACATTGTCTCCCTTCTTGGCATTAGCTTTTACAAAACCTAGATTAACGGATTGGTCCTCTGTTGTAGCCAATGTTTGTCTGTTTAGCAATAAACTCCTACCAATGAGATTCCCAGACTCAGACAAGTTAGAGATGGCCCTTTTTCCCTTAGAAAGTGGACTCAGAGTGCTTGGAAAAAAGTATTGAGGTAAGAAATAGCAAATATAATAATAATAATAATAATAATAATAATAATCATTATTCTGATAGCTTTAAAGATTGGATAGAATATTCTTGGAATTTAGCCAGGCACCATGGATCACATCTATAACCTAAGCTACTCAAGAGGCTGAGATCTGAGGATTGAGATTTGAATCCAGTCCAGGCAAAAAAGTCTGTGAGAATTTTGTCACCAGAAAACTACCAAAAGGTAGAAGTGAAGCTTGGCCCAAGTGGTAAAGCACCAGCCTTGTGCAAAAAACTAAGACAGTGCCTGAGATGAGTTCAAACCCCTGTACTCACACACACACACACACACACTCCAGAGAATATTCCTGCCCCTTATAGATCTTTCTGCCTGCTCCATAGAAGAGGAGAAAAGAACAGATAGTATTTGTGGAGTCCCTAATACCATGAATTTGTCTCAAATTATTTCCATAAAAGCATCAACCCAGGTAAACAGACAAGAAATCCAAGCCAAGAAAAGGCCATTTAATGAATCCAAAAGTACACTGTGATCTACAAGATAAACTAATGTTCACAGCTGGGAGTATGAAATCTGTGCAACATCCACTTGCTGGAATGAAATCCAGGGGTTCAATCTCTGATCTTTGACTGAAGGATGAGAAGATGTATCTGCCTTCCCCACTGACCGAGCACTAAGGGCCATTTCCTGGTTGTGCAGATCAGTGATGTCATTTTTATTTTCATGGGATCTCTGTCCAATCAATTGTAATAGATGGGGTAATAGGAGCAGTTGCTCTGGTTCCCTAGGGAGGGATTTCAGAAGTGATTGCTAAGCCTGGGACAGCCAAAGGGCCAGAGAGGAACTGCTCATAGATTTGCATGTGAGAACAAGACAAAGAAATGAACAATAGAGGTTTTATCTGGAAGGCATCCTTAGGAATAACCAGAATCCATGTTACAGCCTCCAAACTCCTCTTTAAGGCCTCACTTTCTCCTAGTGCTAATTTGAATATGACTCAAGAAATCTGTGCTTGGGGAAGTTTGGGAAGAAATGCACAGTCATAATTGTTTTAGGTCCTACTCTAACATGGGATGTTTTGCTTCTTTAATAGGTGAAGAATCTCATTCTGCCCAGGGTACAGTTTAGTTCCCTGGAGAAATTAGCTCCTAGAGATTGGGAAGAAGTTAAGTCTTTTTGATCAGTTGGATGTAACTCAAGGAGTAATCTGGGATTAGGAATGACTTCTGCTGTATTCTTGGAGACAAAGGCACTCTGTAACAACATCAGACACAATGGAAAAGTTTGAACATTTGCTAACACTACAGAAGGGTACTAGACAATTGTCACTTGCCTCCTGGAATTCGTCCACATCCCAGCAAATGGAGCACAGATCCATTCCCCTGCACACCCATTGTATTTCTTGACTTCTCTGTCTCTTTATTTATAAATTATATAAACATGGCTATTCTCATTTGCTAACATTGCAAGGTACAATGTATATGCAGAAGTCGTAAATCTCTTTCGGGTAACCTTTCATTGTGTTGAGTGTTTTATATATTTATTTATTTTTATTTTATGTTTAGTGTTTTTCATTGACCTCTTATTAGGTTCCATAAGATTGTCATTGTTTATGTCTTACAAAAGGTCTTGGACTAAAGGCAGCCGAGACATTGGCTTATTTGTACTTCATTAGTGCATAATATCTGCAGTGAGATATTTCTTCATGGGTCTCTTATTTTTATGCCTGTCTAGTAAGCAGAGGATCTAACAATGTTCGTTTCCAGACTATCATTTCAAGGATGTTTGCATAGCAAAAAGCTTTGGAACATAGAAATAGGGCTTCCCACGGAGCAGAGAACAGAATTGTTTGCTGTCCAATATTATAAAGATATTATCTTCCTCTATGGCTATAGTTGGGCTGATTTTCTCTGAGTCTGGTTGCAAAAGATTCCAGTTTCCTTCTGTCAGGCTGTGATACAAGAACACGGTACATGTAGCCTATACATGGACTGTCCACAGTGGCCCCATGGACTTGGGGCAGGGTGGCCAGCCAACATGAGTGTCATGCAGCATACTATGCTGTGAACAGTCTTTGTCTCTGACCCAGATTTTGTGTTGTCTGTTAGTATCCATGATATGTGGCAAGCAAGCTTGCAAGTAGGATAAAATCTAAGATCTAAATTTTGACAGAACCTTTTTCACAATATGTTTTTTTTTCTTATCTTTAAGTGGTAATACAAAGGAGTTGCCATTCAATAAAGCAGTTTATGAATGCAGTGCATTTGGGTTTTTGTTTTGCTTTTGTGTTGTTGTTGGACTTGGGTTTGAACTCAGGGCCCCTGTGCTTGCTAAGTAAGCACTCTTATCATCTGAGCCATGCCTCCAGTCCTTTTTGTTTTCACTTTGGGGGATTTGGTCTTGTGTGTATGTTTAGGGTACCTTATACATGATCTTTCTATTTATACTTTGTAAGTAGCTGGAAAGGCAGGCTGTGCCACCATTCCTAATTTTTATTGGTAGAGATGGGGATCTCACAGATATTCTCTCTAGGCTTGGACCTGAACCATGATCCTCCCTGTCTAACCTAACCTCAGTAGCTGGGATTATAGGTATGAGATACCACACTTGGCTGCAGTCTTTCAAATGTACAGCTTGAATCTTTGGGGGGGGCATTTGTCTATTTTATTAAGTTTGGTTAGAAACTGGACACTATTTTCAAACTTACCTAATTGAACACATACTAATTCATCTCAACACATTGCCTTGAAAGAGGATCTCATCCACTCTTCTCCCAAGACAAGTTTCCTCTCTGGTCACTTGGATAGCCTGACACCCACAGACTCATATAGGCTACAAGTGAATCCATGATAAAGCTACTTTCTTTCAAAGACTATTATAATATTTTCCTTTGATACCTCAGTGATGCCTGATTGTGAATATTTCTCTTTGAATGTTATCAACCTTGTAGCATTTACTGAGTACTTAGAATGGGCCCATCCCTGAGCTCAGTAGTGACTTAGGAGCTTCCTGCTCTATCTAAGCACTTAACATGTCTGTTTTACATGTGGGTCAGCTGTATTTTATATGGGCTCATAAGCATTCATATCAACCTTTCACAAAACAAAGTGGATCATGGTACATGTGGCCATATTCTATCCGCACTGCTGCCCCTGTTTCATATACAAGAAGACTGATGGCTCAGGTGACAGGTCCAGAAATCTCTATTCATACCACTTCCAAGTCAGAGTGACGTCTTCCTCATCAGGAAAACATACAGGACAGGCTCCCCGGGCTTCTTTAAAATCACTCCTGCTTCTGGACAAAATGGGATTAATTTCATTGAATAAATTTTGTCCTGTTCTGAAATAATATTTGTAGAACTTTAAATACAACGTTCATGTTTCTGAATACTGAGTTGAAAATTTTACCTTACAGATTTTTTTGAATGGAGGGGATAGAGAAAGGAAGAGAGGATGAATAGATTTAAGGTAAAGGAAAGACAGATTAATTTGGGAAACAAAAGAAAGTTGGAAAGCTCGCCAAATGCCTATCACACACAGGGATGCACTCATGCACGAGGCATATAAGATTAAACAATTAATCCTATCAGTTCCCTGGTTAAGATGTAATGCACTATCTGTCCCCCTCCCCCAACCAAAGACTTAACAAGTCCAACTCATTGGCTCTCAAGCCTGGAGCACTACCACACTTCATGCCGGCTGATCCTGAAAAAGATTGATTTCCCGGACATGCTCTGAGAAGGCCACTGCCACGCTCCACCACTTGGTTCTGAGTTCTAAAAACACTATTTTAATTTAACAGAACACAAGTCCCAGGAAGTCTTGGACGGACCATCAGCTACTCTTTGCAGAAGTAGGAAGAGTGGTTGTGTTTGGGTGTGGGAGGGAAAGGAAAGGTTAGAAGGAAGGCTGAGCAAAGGAAGAGAGAGACATGCGCTCTGTAAAGCAGAGATGGAAGCAGATGTGGTAATTTGTCATAAACTTAACCATGAACACTACACAGGTGCCTCATTTTATTCCAGTTAAGGACTACAGGGAGGTCATTCCAAGAACTACTAAAGGTAAGTATTTTCTGAAGGCTGCCAAGGTACATGGTAGGAAGGTTTCTGAGGATGAAAGGGACAGACAGAGGATGGAGACTTGTAGAATGATATTATTTGAATTTTTTAGGACTTCTTTTCAAATTCCTTGGAAGTTCTTGGATATTTCATTCACTGGTTGATCTTGTTTTGGCTGTTCCCAAGATGGCCCTGGTTGTAATCATCTCTAGTTTAAGATGTTATGATAAATGAAGAAATCAGGGACTCTAGTGTGCTTCCCAAAACTGTCTCACAAGAAACTGGCCCCATATTTGTAGACTTTTGGTGGAGCAGGAAGCAAACTATGAGAAAAAGTATAATCCAGAGCTATGTAAGTTTTTCTTGACCACTTTTCAATGATGAATAGGGAATAGTAACTAGAAATACTGACTTCATTATTAATTAGTAACTGGAAACATTATAGCTAGAAATACTGACTTTTTTTATTCTTAGTAGAAAGTCTTTTGTTGACTATATATCAAATGGTGTAAATTAAAAACAAGCATAATGAGATCATAAAATTGGCCTCTAGGGGCTTGGGAAGGTGGCTCAGTGGTAGAGCACTTGCCTTGCATGCCTGAGGCCCTGGGTTCAATTTCCCAGCACCACATAAGCAAAAAGAAAAAAAGCTGCAAGTGGCACTGTGGCTCAAGTGGTAGAGCGCTAGCCTTGAGCTGAAGAGCTGAGGGACAGTGCCCAGGCCCCACGACCAGACTCCCCCCAAAAAAATTTAAAAAATAAAATAAAGTAAAATTGGCCTCTAGTGAAGCCCCTCAATATACAGAGAAGAAACTTAAGGCTTGGAGACAGGAAGACACTTTCTGAGATCACACAGCATAGTAGAGCCAAAAATAGATCTGCAACCCAGAAGGCTAATATCATGTATCAGGTTCCCCTCTCTCTCTTTCTCTCTCTCTCTCTCTCTCTCTCTCTCTTCCCCTCCCTCCCTCCCTCCCACTCTCCCTCCCTCCCTTCTTCCTTCCTTCCTTCCTCCCTCCCTCCCTCCCTTCTTCCTTCCTTCCTTCCTCCCTCCCTCCCTCCCCCTTCTGCTCCCCCTCTCCTCTTTTACATAAAAGTTATCCTTGAAGGCTCAGGAAATAGGCCCTAACCTCACACTTTAAATGAGTTGTCTTCTTGGGAGAAGAAAGGGTGATAGCTGAGAATCTTTGCTAAAGAGTTGGAGGGCATAGACAAAAAAAATCCCAGCAGGCATTCGGAAAGCCAACTGTTTATTTCGTTGTCAAGAGGCCTGCTTCCTACAAAGTTATTTCCCCCAAACTCTGTTATCCTCCGCAGGTTCTATCATTATCTTGCAGAGTAAAAATAAAGCTACTTTGCCAGAACACTAGTAGATGGCTTATGCCTGTAATTCTAACTACTCAGGTGGCTGAGATCCTGAGATTCACTGCTGCAAGGCAGCCTAAGCAGGAAAGTTCACTGACTTTGTCTCCAAAATAATCAGCAAAAAGCAGTGGTAGAGGTATGGTTCAAGTGGTAGAGCACCAGTTGAACAAGAAAGGTGAGACAGCAAGAGAACTTAAGCATTGCCAAAGCACATGAAAACAAAACAAACAACAAACAAACCCTCCTCCTCCAACCCTCTCCCAAAATAAAGTACTAACACAGCAAAACACAGTCCTAGCTTCCAAGTTTATCCCTTTCTATAATTCCTCTGCCTTTGGTCAGGTACCAAGTTTACTTGGGGCACTGTGAAGACACAGGTACACCATGGTTATGTCCAAACAAGACATAGTGGCCAAGAGTCACTAGCTGTGGTGATGGGGATGGTGAATTTCTCACTCCCTCTCTGGAAATGATAGCTGAGATCTAATATCATTGATGAGCCAGACCAACAAAGATCTAAAGTAAACTTGGTAGATCCAGGGCATTGCAATTCCCCGTTGAGTGGCTGGCTAGCTGGTGCTTGTCTGCCTAGACTTCTTTGTAAACACTGCTAAGAATGTTTTCTATGTTCTCCTAGATTGGCCAGTCCTGTGTAGATGTGACAAGGCTTAAATCAGAAAACAAGATGGTGGCATCCTGCTCGCATGGCGTCTTTAGTCCAGCCTTCACCCCCCAATAGGACACTGCTGTGGTAGTTCCATTAGCAGGTCGACGGCAGCATGAGGGAGAGAGAAAAGCCAGAGCCATGCTGGAAGCTTTTAGCAAGGGAAATCAGATCAGACAGATGGGGGCTTTCAACATAAAGCAGATGCATTTAGGTTTTTATTTTTATTTTTTTAATTACTATGCTTTTTAAAATGCTAAGACTCCTTCTAAGAAATGAATATATGATAAAAAAAATAAGGCATTATGTAACCAAAGCACATTCTGTTTATCTCAGCTCAGACTGGAAGTTGTTTTCAAAAGAGAATCATACATCCAGGTATGATTTGATGCAGGGTGCTATATAATAGGACCAAGTTATAAAAATGGACCTCTATTAGAGGGACCAAGTAGAACTAACTCCACATAAGACAGCCATCTCTCTCTCTGAGCCTATGGATATCTCAGCCCCTTCATGCCCTTTATTCCTCTCTCTTTTCCTCCCTCAGGCAAAACTGTCCCCCTCCCCAAAGAATACTATCCTCCTCACAAAAAGTAGCTTTTTGTGCTCACCCACACAGGTCCCAACTCCATCTCTTATGCTCGATGAAAAGTGGGTTTAACCCTTAAAAACCAAAACAGCACCACCAAGATGCATTGTATTCATAAACTGATTTGTTGAATTGAAACTCCTTTGTATAACTACTTAAAGATTCAAAAATATATGTTTTTTTTTTAAAAAAACCTACAACATCATTACTTTCTTCCAGGGCTCAGAACAGAGTTTAAAAGTAATGGCTCCTTGCCAGGCACTGGTACCTCACACCTGTAACCATAGCTACTCAGGAAAAAAAAAACCTCAGTGACAGCTTCTAGGACCTAATAAAGTCAAGCACCCCTCCATATCGCCCCAGGTACATACCACTAGTTTCTTTGGAAGCAGGCAGAGTTGTCTCCTCTGTTCTCTGAGAATCATATCACATATATTCCTAAGATTTATTAAGCAAGGGCTGGGAAGGTGGCTCAGTGGTAGAGCGCTTGCCTTGCATGCATGAGGCCCTGGGTTCGATTCCTCAGCACCACATAAGCAGATAAAAAAAAGCCGGAAGTGGCGCTATGGCTCAAGTGGTAGAGCGCTAGCCTTGAGCTGAAGAGCTGAGGGACAGTGCCCAGGCCCAAAGTTGAGACCCCACAGCTGGACCCCACCACAAAAAAAGATTTATTAAGCAAGAGCCAAATCTTGCCAATAGATTAGGACTAATAATGTTCTATAGCACTGCAGGATTATTAGGCTGAAATCAGTTCATTATAGAGAAAACTTTGAATGTTTCCAAAACAAAGAAACAAACAATAAATGTCTGCGGTAGAATAACATGACTGTGATCTTATTGCACATGTTTTATACGTGTGTGTGTGTGTATGTCAGAGTGTACCCCATAAATATAAGTAGTATTTCATTACAACTTACATCTCTATTATCTGTTTGTTTGTTTTTTCTTCTTTTTTTATTGTGAAAATACTGTACAGGGAGTTACAATTACATGGGCAAGATAATGAGTACATTTCTTACCAAGCATTGCAGCCTCCTCCTTTGTTTCCCCTTCCCATCTCCGCCCCCATCCCCCCTGTATCCCCCTCCACCCCCCACCGCCAAGGTTGTAAAGTTCGTTTTTCAACATAACGACTTGTACATCTCATTGTTGCAATGGGTCCACCTGTATCCCTATTTAATCCCTTCCCCTCCACAAATTATACCAACATCAAATACAGTGAAAGCAGGGGTAATATTGTGGGGGATATCTGTTCTTAAAATTATCTTTAAGTAGTAGTACAAATGAGTTTCAGTTTAACCAAATCAGTTTAATAGTGCAATGCATCTGGATCAATATTACCCCTGTATCATCTAATAAATATACATACATATAGATAGATAATAGATAGATAGATATAGTGTGTGTGTGATACACACATACAAATATGTAGAGAGAGAGAAAGAACACTAGACAGACACACAGATACACAGAGACAGAGACAGAGAGAGACAGAGAGACTGTCCAAATGTGACTAATCCTGGTTTGGCCACTTATAGCTACGGGACCTTTGGTGACTTCACTTCTCTGATCTCTGTTTCCTAAGTGGTGAGAATAATAGCACCATCTCAGAGAGCTGGTGTAAAGTACATTAGAACAGAACGTGGGGCATGGCAAGCACGTGTAAATGTTAGCTATGACTGTTAATGTAGAAAAGGCAAAAATAAACACAGCCATGCTTTTCATCTCCTGTTATATCTTGTTTGATTGGAAAAGCTGGGAGTCTCCTTGCTTAGGGTCAACTGGGGAAAAGCTTGCCCTGGTCCTTGGAGCTTTTGCTTTAGACTCTGATCTTCCTGGACTTAAATTCTCCTTTTCCCAATCCCCCTTTCCTCCGTTTCCCTCTTGACTAAAGACCCCTGGAAGGGGGGAGTAATGAAACCGCCTCTAGAGTTCCCTCAAACCTTGGATTTTACTGTCCCACTTCTCCCCATACCGCTCTCCTCTCCCATGCCCTTGTCCTCAGGGCTCTTCATAGCATCTGATCAGATAATTTGTGCCAAAATGTTAATCACTGTTGTTTTAAATCAATTGTCCTAGGTTGATTTTTTTTGTTTTAACGTATCACCACATCATGCATATGAAATATACAATAAATCATCACCAGTATCTGTTGTCCTTACCACCTTTTGATTTCAGCTCACTGTGAGAGAGGCCTAGGCCTGCCTGGGCATTCCACCAGGCTCTAGTGGGGTCTCACCCAGTCCTTCATTCCTCCTTGACAGTCAGCATAGGTGGTATCTCCAACGTTCATGACCTACAACTCAACAATATCTGGTCATGACCAAGCAAGAACCCCACAAGAGACTGACAGTATCAGGAGGGAGAAGACAGGTATCATCTCAGACCAATTAAATGAAGTTTCCTCAAACATTGTTACTTTTAGTTTCCCAACTGATTACAATAGAGTTTGAGCAGTGTTAGAACAAATAAACAAAAGATCTGTGGAACAAACGAAACTTTCTGTTCCCAATTCTGGCTTTTCTCAAAGATTCTCTTCAGCCCTAAGTTTCCATGATTAAATAAATATTTATTGTTTTACAAAAAGTGTATTTCCCAGACTATCTCTTGAACCTGGCCCTTGCAAAACTATGAACAACAAATGAAAAAATCTCTGTCAGGTTAGGTAAACCTCATCCCTAGATCAGAAATGTTAAGATTTGCCAAAATACAATTGCTTGGTTTTCCTATGGGCTTGCCCTGTCTAGTCTCAAAGAGACATTCTCAGGAGTAAATTTGATTTCTCTGGGGAAGATGTTCTAACATGGATGCACAGAGACCCTAAAAAACGAGAAGCCAGGTGGAACCCACATTCCCAGGCTCGGCCTTGAGTCCCACCAGGGGGTTGTAAGATCCACAAGCTCAATGTAGGCTGCTGGAGACATTGTTATTTTCAGTGAGGTAGGAAGTTTTTGAGTGTATTTCACAAGTGACAGACCACTTCAGCATATCCCCCTTGCACATATGTTTTTTAATCCCAAGGATACAGCTAATGGCATTTGAGATCCTATTCATCCCAAGAGACCTTATTAAGTTTCCTCACATCTCTAAGTACCTGTAGCTACCCTGTTCCCTCTTAATTCATTTTCTGTGCAGCATTCAAGAGTATTTGGAATGGGCACAAGAACAAATAAACCTCTGAACTCCAATACGTGTATAATCTGCCAAGGTCTCCCCTCCACACACACGCACTGCAATTCCAGACTGTCTGTCCCCAATTGCCACTGAAACAACATCAGAAATCATCAGTGTTTCCTGTAATCCATTTGCCAAAGACAATGTATCAGACACGGGATGTCAGCAATGCTTGGCATGTTTTTCCCTCTGGTAACTGGGGCCAGAGTTCAAGGGAGACAATCAAGGTGATAGATTTGTTCAAGAAATAAAAATGTGGTACTGTTAGCTCCCAGGGCTCAGTGCTAACAACTCATCCATCCACCTTTCTTTCTCTTTCTCTCTCTCTCTTGGACCCAGTGGTCCAATGAAGACCTTGTTGAAGATAGAAACACAATTGTAAGTTCTTATATTCAGCAGCTATGCAACCTTGGGTATCAGTAGCTGTCTCCGAGTCCTCTATATTTCTCTATTGTACTCTAATCAGCAAAAGAGACTAAAAAATTTTAAAAGGCTGCTTAAATCACCACAGGCACCCTTGTGATTCCACTCCCTCTTGAGCTTCTAGCTGTAAAGATAAGCAGACAACGTCCTGCACGCTGGCTGGACGGAGACTTGTAGTTTGATTGAGGAGGAAGAACTAGAGAGCTGAGCACAATCCATTCTCCCCACTTTCTGCATACACTCTCAAGAACCAGAATCGCCAGGGACATCTCTCCCTCTCATAATTACTTGGGAAGCAATGTCATAGCCTCAAGCGTAATTAACAGCATTTTAATTCATTCTCTCTTTTTTAGGCTCTTCGCATCCTTGCTGTTACAAGAACGAGCACAGCATTATGGTGTGTTATCTTTAAAAAAAAATGAGGCCAAAGATTCTGAATTATGGCCATCTCCCTAAAGAATCATGCTCACAGCTGAAACCAAGGCTTGGGGAAAGCATGGCGAGGGGGTGATGAGGGGCAGCAGATCTGCTGTGATCCTTGCGTTTTGTTTTTTTTTTTCTGAATGCGATATGAATAACATTTAGCTGTTTCATGCAAGGAATTGCCCACTCATTATCTATCCAACAGGGAAAAAGTCCACAAACAAACCACCCCGCTGACAAAGGTATAGTTACTCAGGAGACTTGATGGAAAGACCATGGACTGGTCTTTCCTCCCATCCTGCTTATGGCTGTTTACATCTCTCTACCTACCATGAAGTCCACACTCCCTATTTGGTTCATGTTTAACAAGGATCTAAAGGTTTTTTGTATATTTGCTTTTAAAAGATAGTATATGTTCCCTTATAATTTGGAATATGTCAGAATCTTTCCTTGAAATGTTTCCAGTCCCTCCTGGTGTCTGTCTGCTCTTCTAATTCATAGCCACCCACCCACCCATACATGAATGTGTGTATGTGTATGTGTGCATGTGTGTGCACGCATTTGTGTATGTGTGTGTGTGCACATGTATATGCACAATAACTTCACCAAAGCAACTAGCTCTGTCTGTCTTTTAATTTCATCCTTGATGGTAATGACTTATTTCAAACTGAAACAGTAAAATGTGAACCTGACATCAGTTGAAATTTAAGGCATCTTGCTTTCTTATACATTATTCCTAGCTTCTAAAATATTCATAACCACTTAAAGCTGATTTATAGATGTATCTCTAGAATTGTATCCTGATAATAACTTCTTTACATGTTTATATTTCTCAGAGCATAGATATGTCTGGTAGTAATTGGAGACAAAGTAAGTAAAGTATTTGGATGTGTTAATTATGTAATATAATTATATATGTTATGCATACGTAGGTATTGTCCAAGGCTCTCCAACGAGAGATAACATGTCAAAAAGCAGTAAACTGTCAGGAATCTATGAATATAAATAGTTTTTAGCAATAGCATATTATCAAGGCATTCTTAACTACATTTGGCATTTTTGGAGCAAGAAAAATGCTGGAGTTTCATTAAACTGCAGTGCAAAGGAAATGGAGAATTTGGATCCTAGGTGGGAAATGTCCTTGAAATGAATAGATTGCATAGAGATGCTGAAAGGTAAGTTTATGCAAAATCGACCCCTTTCCAAAAAAAAAATCTCAATTTATTTTTAAATGCTAAGAAATTAGCAAGAAAAAAATGTAGTAAATAATTAAGAGTATGTTTAAATGTCATATACGACATTATTCATGATGAAAGCCAAGTTCATAAAAGATTCATTTGTTTCTTAATCATATAAAATAACAAGATCAAAACAGGGTAAAATTACATTTTTTGCAATCTACCTCAATTATGCACATTCTTATTTGAGTCTAAGAGAGTTACAGATAATAATTAGTTATTTACTTCAAGAAAAAAAATTTATTTTCCCCCAAAATAGTTGCAAGGACATGCAGCAAATGAAAAATATAAATGATCTTTATTATGAAACACCCACGCATTTTTTAATGTATATTGGATGCCAGAATATTACCCCCAGGTACCTTATGTAAGCCAGCCAGTCTTTGCTGTTCTCAGAAAAGGAAAATGCATTTCTGGGAAGTTCGCCATTTGAAATTCCAATGGTTCCTTAACCCCTTCTGTGGCAAATGGTGCCAGTTTGCTAAGAATACAGAACTTTTCAACTGGGTAGAGGATGTACCTCTTACTGTGTTGCTTCAGGGCTGAGGATCATCTTTGAGATACTCTATGTCCTGGAAAAATGGGGTGTTGTGAGCCTTTTCAAAGTTGCTACCCAGGAGATACAATCCATATTTCTTATTTTTTTTGATCCCAAAGATGGTGCTGGTCATAGTTTAGAAGTCAGTGAATGCCTGCTCCCAAGAAGTTTATATTATAAAAAACTTGAGTTCTGGCTGGTTTATGGGAAGAAAACGTAAGGGAAGAATTACATTGTGGTGGTGGTGGTGGTGATGATGATGATGTTGTTGATGATGATGATGTAGTTGTTCAAAAGGGTTTCAGCTTAACATGTCAGTTTGTGATCAGTGTCACCTCTTCCATCAATCTCCCCCATCTCTCCCAACCTTACATATCCCTCAATTTACCTAATTCCATTTTCTCATATATACTTTGGATATTATGACAGCATTTGCCTACCCTTCATCTTTCTATTCATCCATCTCCCTCCCCTTGACTTTACCTCCATGCAGACAATACATGTTCCAGTTTCCTCGTATTCATTGTGCTGTTTGTTGTTCAGTGGAGTTACACAATTGGAATTGGGAAGAATTTCCTAATGAAGACCCAAATGAAGAAGCACTGCTTATGGCTTCTTGTTGTGTTTTAACTACTAACCTCCTCGATAAACCAACTGTATATGGTAAGGTTCATTAATTTGGAGATATACTCTCAGCCTTGGGATGTGTCCTCATGGGCTGTATACTGGACCTCTAAAGATGATGTTGAAAAGTCACTGTTAGGGGCTGGGAAGGTGGCTTAGTGGTAGAGCGCTTGCCTTGCATGCATGAGGCCCTGGGTTCGATTCCTTAGCACCACATAAACAGAAAAAGCCAGAAGTGGTGCTGTGGCTCAAGTGGTAGGGCGCTAGCCTTGAGCTGAAGAGCTGAGGGACAGCGCCCAGGCCCAGAGTTCAGGCCCCATGACTGGCAAAAAAAAAGTCACTGTTAGGAGATTTCCTTAATTTCTGTGCCTGCACATCTTTATAAATTAGGCTTGCCTGTCTCAAGATAAGACTGCATGATAAACTTTAGTTAGGTAACCAAAAGTACAAGTCTAATCTGCAGACACTATCTTGAATCCACATGACCTGATTTTCATGTATCAACTATATGTCTTCTTGAAACCATTTTCAACAGAGAAATGTCTTTCAATGTAGAGAGTGTATTAGATGAAAGAAGTTGATTTGAAAGGTTCCAGAGCAAGACAATGTCTTAGAGCTCTTGTAAATCTCAGAACAAAGCAACAGAAACCAGGGTTCTCTGCCTGGGTGACTGGAGTCCAGGATCACCGACTGGATTTTTAGCTGAAAGTTAATTCTGCCCTGCTGAACTGCCATCATTAGCCATCTTTCTCCCAGAGGCAATGATCTTTGTCTCTTACACCTCTCTCTTTCCACAAAATAAAAATAGAATATTATCATTAATAACTATTAATGAAGTATCTATTATATGCCAGGAAACCTATGTGTGCTATAAATAATGCTCACATAAATCATTAAAGGAAGACAAAATTCTTCTCTTTTTTTATAAAGAAACTAAACCCAAAAGAAACTTAAGTGTCTTACCCAAGGCCATACAAACATAGCTGCTACATAGGCCAAATTGACCCTGAACTCACTATGTAGCCCAAACCAGTCTCAAACTCATGATTGTCCTACCTTAGGCTCCTAAATGCTTGGAGTACATGTATGTACAACCATGCCTGACCTAAGACCTACTATTCTTGCTTCTTCTGTCCTTGCCCAGTAGCTGCAACTAATGAACACGTCACCCTCAACCTGAGACCATAAACCCAGGCCTGTCAGACTCCAGAACCTGATTGTTTTCCACTACATTTATACCATCCAATGTTGTAGCCACAAGCAACTGAGTGCTAGCAAGCACCCAGAACATAGCCAACCCAAATACAGATTTCAGTGATTTAAGTATGACATGAAGGAGACAAAATATATTATCAATAGTTTATTGATTTGGTGTTGAAATAACATTTTAATTATATTGGATTAAATATAGCATTCAAATGATTATTACTCTTGACTTTCATTTACTTCTTTGATGTAACTCTTAGACCCTTTTAAGTCATATAGATGATCCACACTCTATTTCTGTTGGGCACTAGGACATTTGATAATGTTAGCAGGGGGGAGATGTGAGGTTATTTGGTGGTATCAGCAGGGGAGGCTTGAGGTCATTTGGTGATGTCAGCAAGGGAGGTGCAGTAAAATGCTGCCACCTGCTCCAGGAACAGGATACAAACAAGTTGTCTGGATGAAACCATCTAAGACTTTAATAACCTCTATTACAGAGTGATCAACATGGTAGAATTGGTCACTATTCCAATAATTCACTGACTCTTCTATTTTTTTTTTTTGCGGGGGGGATCTGGTCGTGGGGCCTGAACTCTGGGCCTGGGTGCTGTCCCTCAGTTCTTCAGCTCAAGGTTAGTGCTCTACCACTTAAGACACAGCGCCACTTCCAGCTTTTTTCTTTTTTCTTATGTGATGCTGAGGAATTGAACCCAGGGCCTCATGCATGCAAGGCAAGCACTCTACCACTGAGCCACCTTCCCAGCCCTGACTCTTCTATTTTTCTGTCCCATTCATGAAAATCTTCATGGGGGTAGACTCTGCCTCTTCCTGGGGGTAGACTATAAATTCTTTTAACTTCAGGAGTAGCTATGTGACTCCTTTTGGCCAATTAAATATCTGCACAAATGTCATTTCTGAATTATTTTAGAACTTTCTCAGGATTGGCCATTATTCTTGCTCTGACATGAAACTGGCAATGTATTTATGATCTAAGAGCGTCCCTGTGTGCTTGGACCTCTGAGAGATGATGTTGAAGAAGATATTTACCACCAAACCATGGCGAATGTGTAACTTAAGTGACAGATAAGCACTAGATGTTGCCAGGCACTGAGGTCTGAGGAGTATTTATTATGACATCCTAGCTGCGATACAGAGCTAGCCCTAAACCATCATCACACAATTGTAGTTCAGTTCCTTCAGTGACCAAAATCATTGCAGTATAGCTTTGATATCTTGGGTCTGTGGTTCTAAGGAGACCACCAGTGACCAAAACCTCAGCTCCAGAGGTACAGAGTTCAGCATTGTACAGCAGATGTATAGTTCATTTTTTCCTCATCTACTAAGGACATGATTGATACCTTTCAATAAATCTCAGAGTTGTACTTTATCACTTCAACTAAGCACATTTGCTTTCACCTTGCTTGGGGGGGAGGAGGGGCAGCGCAGATTTTCACAAAATGAAGGGCAGGGAAATAAAAATACTCACAGATCACACAGAGATTTAAACACAATGGACAACAATGCAGGATTGAAGAGAACTTCTTCATATCCACTTTTGCTGTGATTCTATGATTCTATGATTGAAGTCTTATAAAGTGCTTGGTTATGAGATTGGTCCCAGAATCATCATCCACTGTTGAAACTGCCATAGGATCCATTGAAGATTCATTTGAGGTAATTCAGAAGAGGGATGAGTTCTTTATTTCGATTTGTGTCCTATTTTTTTCTTATCTATTTCCTCCTTTCTTTCCTATTGAAGTCAGTGCTGAGAATCAGCACCTTACAAGAGCCTTGCGCTGAGGGAGTGTTGGAATTCCACAGCCAATTTTATATAAGTATTTGAAAACATGAAGTGCAGAAGGTGAAGAGAACACTTATCATGCACCCTGACGTCATAAGGCATCAAAAATACTGCTGCAGTTCTGGCCCAGCCACCAAACAGGCTTCGATTCTATCCCTTTGACACTCATGGCTGCCCCTTTCCAAGTCACCCTGGAAAAGTTTGGGTCTGCCACAAGTAACTTGGTTTTCCTCTAATATCCTATTAAGTTCATTGATAGATCATAATGCATAGTTTATAAAGTGTTCTTACATGTATGTGTATGTATGAGAGAGTGACAGAAAGGGACAAAGAGAGACAGACATGCACAGCAACAGAGAGACAGACAGAAAACAACAGAGTCATATCGCATCACTCAAAAACCACTGTGAGCACAGGGGACCTGACTGTAGCTGTCCATTCTCTCAGTCACTTCACTTTCCAACCTTCACCAGAATGGTTATGCTTCATGGAGAAACCACTGACCAGAACCACAGCCCCAGTTGTGGTTCCTTAGTGCATGGGATCCAGATCCACACCTCCTCTTCTGAGCACAATCATTTCACCTCTTAGCTGTGGTCCCCATTATTTGTGTACAGATTATCACATACACAGGTAACACAGACACAAACTAAGCAAGTGTTGGGCCCTATACTTCTGTAGATAGACTGATGATCTTCTATTTGCATAATCCATTTGTAGCATTTTCTTGAATTTCTAACCCAATTTAAAGTACCTTAGTAATCACCATTTGTTAGCGGAAGTTATTCCCCAATTACATTCTGCTTACCTTCAGGGGGTAAAATAAAATAAAATGCCTACATTTTTGTAAAATTAGGGTTTTTAATTCCCTTGTCCCACCATCAATTAGCCCATTTTCTGTCTGGATTCATTACAGATGTTTTAAACCCTGATGAACACATGTCTGAGTAGGAGATTTTGAAACTTTACTTAGAACTCTCTATTTCTGAGTTGCCTTCATGGTAAATTGAACACGCCTAGTAAGCCTGCACCCAATTTCCTATTAAAGTGGTTTTGAAAATACGCTTTTTAAAAGATAGAAACTGGAGCCTGGTGCTGGTGGCTCACGCCTGTAATTCTAGCTACTCAGGAGGCTGAGATCTGAAGCTTGTGGTTCATAGCCAGCCTAGGCAGGAAAGTCCTTGAGGCTCTTATCTCTAATTAACTACCAAGAAAGCCAGAAGTGAAGCTCTGGCTCAAGTGGTAGAGCATTACCTTGATGCAAAAAAAAAAAACCTCAGGAATAGTGCCCAGGCCCTGAGTTCAAGACCCAGGGCTAGAAAAAAGGCAAATAAACATATAATCAAATATAGGAAAGGTCTGTATTCAGTCATGTGTCCCTGTGTTTCTGGGCAGGTGTGCTTATGCTCCATGTCCATGATGTGCAAGTACAGCTATAGCCTCAGAGTGAGGGACATGAGTTGGTGATGTGCTGACTTAAAACCCTGCAATGCACTTCTCTGTTCATTTGCTGGGAGACACCCTCTTGTGTTGCCCCTTGGTGTTGCAACATTAGGCATGGGCTTTTCTTGCCTACTTACAGAAACCTTCAGCTTTAATAAAGCAGACTGAGTGGTTAATACAAAGAGAAGATGGGCAGAAATAAAGGTGGCAGCAGATGGTGGCAATAATGACAAGAGGTCAGCTCAGAGCTCCAGAGAGAAAGGCTGGGGGCAGAAAAATGGGGAGCAGAAGCAATGGGGACACTGGAAGCTGTGAAGTACTGAAGGCAAGAAGCTGCCCGCCCCCTACTAGTTGCTGAGAGAGTTCCATGCAGCTGACAAGCTTTAAGGGCCAAGGCCCTTGAACACCTGAGGCCTGAGAGCTGTAACACTTGTTGCTGAGTGTCCCAGCATATGAGATCTGTTCAGAAGAGTACCACACTAGTAGGTACTGCCTGCTCCATCTGGAAGCCAGAATTCTAAGTGCCTGGACCTGGACCACTGATGGTTAAAGTCCAGAGCAATAAGCCTTTGTAGTGAGTGAGCTGCAGGTCTTTAGCTTCTAAAAGATGAACAGGCCCCAGCTCTCAGGGCTTGGAGTTGCCAGCCAGTCCAGCCCAGAGGAATACAAAGACCTGGGAGTTGTTAGCCCTAGAAGGTCTTCACCTCACTTACTCACAATTCCTCTCCAGGTTGAGGAAAAGGACCCCAGTAGCTTGTTCCAATATATAGAGAATTGTTTTGAAATATACCAGGAGGAGAAAAATGGGCTAGGCAGCCTGACAAGTTTTCCTGCTGGTTCTTCTAGCATCTCTTTGGATTCCACTGAAATGGGAGCATTCACAGTACTTTTTGCTGAAGATTGACTCAATATTAAATGTGTTGATTTGTCAATACAGAGATTTTTCAATGGGAAGGGATTTATGTATGTCACCTGCAAAGTGGAATTTAAGATTCTGGTCAATAAATCCCTATTTGCTATATTGGATTTTTATCAAGGAGATGGAAAGTGATACCAAAGTACAGCCTTAATTAAAACTCAGCTAGCATTTTTTTTCTTTCTCCCACTTAAACAGAAAAAGTGAGGTAAGTAATAGGAAGATTCTGTCTCAGAGACATCAGATTTTTAGTAATGCATTCATAAGAATGCACTGTTCTTAGCAGATTAACATAGACTACTGTACTCACCTTTTCTTTGGCTATTTGTGTGTTTCTGGAGTAGAGGAAAATTGTTTGTAAACTGTTTTGGACACAATCACTTATACCCATTCCCCTGGGAGCAAAACACACTTCTGTGAGATGACTCAGATAATTAGTTTAGTAAAATGTAATTGAGCCCATGATGGGCAGGGCTGAAATTGCATCTGCATGTTCTTAAAGTCATTCATTCACCAGATACTTAGTGAATGTTGAGATAAGTCTGGAATTCTGTGAGATACTTGAAAGGCAGAAATGCAGGGAACCTGCTGAATGAGTTGTAATATGATAAATGCTATTGCAGAAGCATGTATAAGAATTAAGACAGAATAGAGAAGGGAGAAGCCAGTCAACAAGTCCAAAAAGACTACACACAGAAGACAATTTTTCAGTTAAGTCTTAAGGGAAGAAAAGAAGTTACCAGTTTTATAAGTTTGATTTGGTCTTTCAGAACAAATGGTGTGCTCAGAAGTAAGTAATCTTAAAAGACAATAATATCATTGGAGGAAAGTCAGTCTGATTTTAGAGTACAGTGAACTTAAAATTGGGACTGATAGAGGAGACTGGAAAAGTGGATTGAGGCCAAGGTAAAGGTTAATAAAGGTTTTATGTAAAGATAGTATGTGTATGTGTGTATATATATATATATATATATATATATATATATATATAGTCTTGGAGAGATTATAAAAGCAGCTGCAGACAATATATAAATGAGAATGGCCATGTTTCAGTAAAACTTTATTTATAAAAAGAATTGGTGGCCTAGAGTTAGCCTACTAGGTATAGTTTGCCAGACCATCGCCAAGAGTGTGAAGGGTCTGTCAATGTTAGGAAGACTTCTAGGACCATTTGCTAGAAATATCTTATAAAAAGCCATATATAATTAAAATGTAGAGTTAGCAGTTAGGAGAAATTGGTTCTTCTTTTGGTTGCTTCTAAAAAATTTTGTGCTGTGGTCAAGTGAGCAATTTCTTATTTATAAAATAAGAGGTTGAATGGGCTGGGAAGGTGGCTCAGTGGTAGAGTGTTTGCCTTGCATGCATGAGGCCCTGGGTTCAATTCCTCAGCACCACATAAGCAGGAAAAAAAAGCTGGAAGTGGCGCTGTGTCTCAAGTGGTAGAGCGCTAGCCTTGAGCTGAAGAGCTGAGGGACAGTGCCCAGGCCCAGAGTTCAGGCCCCACGACCGGACCCCCCACTCCCCTCCAAAAAAGAGGTTGGACTAAATGTCTTGTGTCCCAACTCATTTTAAAACCATTGCATTCGTTGGTAGATATAATTGGAGTAACTTTGAAAATTTGGTAGTGCTCCCAAGTATCTGCCCATTCTAAATGTGTTAGTAAAGTCAGCTACAATTCTTCAGTAAAATATGTTGTGTAACTTTTGTAATCTAGCTCATTCCTAATATTATTTATCTGTATGCATGTGTTCAATACATGTGTATTCTACTTTAATGTATGCAAATATATGTCATCTATTTCACTGTTAATAGTGTTCTGGGGGCACTGTTCTGTTCTTTCATTAATGTTTGATCAGTTTTTCCAAAGCTATTTAATTGTACTCTTATTATCCTTCCTTCCTTCCTTCTTTCTTTTTTCTTTCCCTCCCTCCCTCCCTCCCTCCCTCCTTCCTTGCTTCCTTCCTTCCTTCCTTCCTTCCTTCCTTCCTTCCTTCCTTCCTTCCTTCCTCCCTTCCATCTTGTGCCAGTACTGGAGCTTGAACTCAGGACCTTGTGCTCTTTGCTTAATTTTCTTTTGTTCAACACTGGCACTCTACCATTTGAGCCATAGGTCCACTTCTGGATTTTTGGTAGTTAATTGAAGATAAGAGTCTCAGATTTCCCTGCTCTGGCTTTGAACTGCAGTGTTCAGATCTCAGCCTCCTGAGTAGTTAGAATTAGAGGTATGAGCCACTGGCACTCAGCCTTTAGTCATATTTTTTTTCATTTTTTTAAAATAAGTTTTTTATTGTGAAAATACTGTACAGAGGGATTACAATTACATGAGCAAGGAAATGAGTACATTTTTTATCAAGCATTGTTGCCTCCTCCTTTGTTTCCCCTAACATCTTCCCCAAAGTTGTAAAGTTCGTTTTTCTTTCTTTCTTTTATTGTAAAATTTAGTCATATTTTTTCAAAGGAAATTTCCCTTTTGAGATCTTCTGTAGCATTCCCTTTAAGATTTTATCTCCTACTCCCTGAGAAATTTTTGTATCCCAAATATCTGGGTTTGTTTTTCTCCCTAATAACTATCACTTTATAACATACCATATATTTTACTTATTTGTTAATCTTGTTGATTGTCTGCCTCCCGACAGGATATAATTTTTAGAAGAGCAGAGATTTTTTTATCCACATAGACTGCTACTGAATACTCAGTGCCTCTACAAGTCAATAAATGTTTGTTGAATTAATAAAGAAAAAATTTGTTTTAAATGTATCAGCCTCTATTTTTGGTGTTGAGTAACTTCTGCTGTTTATTGCTCTTATTGTCTTTATATTTCAGTGCATTTCCATACTTCTTCTCATTCCTATTTCTTGGGTTAAACCTACAGGTGGTTAATATTTTTAAAAAAATACTTTCTAATATAGGCAGTAAGGCTGAGCATTTTCCAGTACCTCTAATAAATGTTTAAGAGGATACCTATGCTAATTACTCAGACTTGATCATTACACAGTAGATAGGTGTATCAGAACACCATATTGTACCTGATAAATGTGTCATTTTTCAATTGAAAATAAAGTAAATATAAGGAAAATAAAGTACAGCTTACCAAAAAAGAAAAAAATTAAAGTTCTGTAAATTTTTTTCTAATTTGATGAGACCATAATGACCTTAAAATCCTGAGAACCAGGCACCAGTGGCTCATGCCTATAATTCTAGTTACTAAGGAGGCTGAGATCTGAGGACCCCAATTCAGAGTAAGCCCAGGCTGAAAAGTCCACAAAACTCCAGTAATCTCCAATTAATTAACAAAAAGCAGAACGTAGAGCTCTGGCTTCTTATAGCACTAGCCTTGAGCCCCCAAAACAACAAAACAAACAAAAACTATATTTAGGTCCTTAGTACTGGCAGAAGAAAGCAAGAAGGAAGGAAGGAAGGAGACAGCAGGAAGAAAGGAAAGAAAAAAGTAAAAGAAAAGTGATTAAATGATGGTATCTAAATAATATTTCTAAAAGAGATCTTGCTTTGAGTTCAACTTGAGATGTCAGGCTCCCCTCTTCTTGTTCAGGGGAGAGGCAGAGAAGTCCTTTCTGCTGCCCTCCTCTATTTCCCTTCCTCCAGCTGCCAGTGAGAAGCTGCTTATCAGAAGATTGGAGTATGGTGGGAATCTTGGGATGCTGGTGAAATACCTCTTCCCTCTCCTTGCCTGCTCATCATCTTCCTGTCTGTTCAACACCAATGGAGGCTAAGAGCAGGGTGACCTCACTTCCTGGCCATTGTCTATTCTCTGAACCTTCATCTTGTCTGGGTGTCCAACACCGTCTCTGATGTAAAGGAGCCTTGTCTTTGAAGAGACTCTTTTTCAGTACTTGGACCAGACGCTCTGGATCCCTCTGATAGCTCTTTGACCTCTAATTCTCTCTTAACAGTTTGCTTCTACCAGCTTGATTTCATTAGTCCTTGGTGGCTGGATTTCTGGAGAATCAAATTTTACTAAATTCAGCCTGCCTGTCTTGATACCTGGACCTCTCCAAAGGACATCAGCTAGTCTGTGCTTCCACCAGAGCACTGGAATATTTTTGACGTCTGCAAAAAGCTTTTGTGTTTGTCAGTTTACTTCTTCAGATTAGCTCCAAATTGGATGCAAATCAGGGATCTTTTATTTATCTATCTCTGTCTGACACAGAAAGAGCCTTTCTATTAGTTGAGATGCAGTAAATACTACTAGTAACGGAAAACCAAGATTGCAGTTGCTGTCACAAATACCCATCTGTCTTTTCCTCAGAGGAGCTGTCCAGGGGTAAACATCTGTCGGTGTTGGTTCAGCTGCTCCACCCTGCCAGGGGGGATCCTGGCTTTTGCTCCTTCAGTCCTCACAGCATATTGGAATTTCATTCTCAACAAACAGGCACCCTGAGGTCTCAATGTCTCTGAAGGCACAACCTGTCCAAGCCCACACTTATTTCTGAATCCTGAAACAACTTCCAGCTCATCTCCCTGCCCACCTCTCTGCCCTACCATTTTCCATACAGCTAAGACTGTATCATTACCTTTACTGGTGGTACTTTTGGTTTAAATTTAGGGCCTTTTGCCAGGCATGCGCCCAACCACTTGATCCACACCTTTAGCCTGTTCTGCTCTAGTCATTTTTTCAGACAACGTCCCATTCTTGTGATCTTCCTATCTATGCTTCCTCCATAGCTATAACCACAAGCCTGAACGGCCATGCCTAGATAGTTCGTTGAGGTGGAGGATCTCACTAACTTTTTGCCCAGGTTGGCCCTGAAATACAATCCTGTCAATCTCTACCTCTTTAGTAGCTGGGATTACAGGTATGTCCCACTGTATTTGACTCAAGATGATTGTCTGAAAAAAATAAAATCATATACGCTGTCTCCATTATGTAAAATGCCCCAATGTTTTTCCTGTAGATTACTTGTTCACAGGCTTCACATTTCACTCCCCACCCCCCAATCCTTACAAGCTTTTCTCATGTTTCTTGACTGTACTATATAGCTATTGTGCTCCAAATGCCTTCTCATTTTGTCATTTCCCTGACCCTCCAAAATATAGTGAACCCCTATTTTTACATCCCTCACCCCTGTTCTCTCCACTCATCACCTCTGCCCTCTTCACCCCTATAACCTCTACCCCTTACCTGTCCCCTCCATTCTCTGACCCTGGCATTCTTTCTCCAGGATCTCATGGACACTTGGTGCTTCCCATTCCAGGATTCATATTTAAATCATCTAATAAACTTTTTCACACACCCTTCATCTCACATACTTTCCTGCCTGAGCTAGCTTCAAATCGTGGCCCTCAGATCTCAGCCTCCTGAATAGCTAGGATTATAGGCATAAGCCACTGGTTTCTAACTCAAGGCTGACTTTTTCTCTCTTTTTTTGGGGGGGTCCGGTTATGGGGCCTGAACTCTGGGCCTGGGCGCTGTCCCTCAGCTCTTCAGCTCAAGGCAAGCACTCTACCACTGAGCCACTTTCCCAGCCCCTCTTTTTTTTTTTTGTCTTGCTAGGACTTAGCCTAGTGAGGCAACATGAGAAAGATCTTTATTCCTGTTATAAATACATTACAGAATGTAGGTGATATTCATGTTGAGACCAAGCAGACAGTAAAGAATTATTGTCTTACTAGAAAATGATCCAGATGAAAACATAGTGTTAGTTGTATTCTCTATTTCTCTGTGTTATTTTCTCTCTCTGTCTTTCTCCTTGGTGTTTCCAGAGAGAGCATGGTTTCTCAGCCCTGCTCGCCCTCTGCACCTCCTTTTTCTAGCTGGCAGGGAGTTGTCAGTCAGGTTGGGGAGATGGACTGTGGAGTCAGGGACCTCTGAGGCTCTTCGGGAGTGTGGAGCCAGCCCAAGTGGTCTGTGTGCAGAGAAGGCACGGGTCAGGGGCTGACAGATGGTCTTTCTGCCACTCGGATTGCAGGCAGATGGCTCTGACAGTTTGGACAAGGCTGCAACTTTGGGCCGCCGAGGCGGAGCTCTGAAAAGATGCTCCAAGAAGCTGTTGGATGATATCTCTCCCTCTCTCCCTCTCTCTCTCTCTCCCCCCCTCTCTTTCTCTTCCTCTCTCTCTCTCTCTCTCAGCAAACATGGGGCTTGAAGACTCAGGGGATAGAGTGGCAGAGAACTGGGAAAAAGAGGAAGGAGGAGCCTGAGACTTGCTCCATGATGGAAGACTTTTCATTCATGCTTGACTTTGTTGCTGCAGAACCTGAAGAGAGTCTGGTCCATGGGCCTGCAAGGCAGTGGGCGCATGGTTCAGTGCCTGGGCTGTCATCCCTCACAGCTGTTTTAAATTCCTGCCCTGCTATTTACTGCCTCCATAACTTTTGAAGATCACTTAACATCTCTTCATTTGTTTTCTCTTAGCAATTCACTCCAACTCCAAAAATGATTTAGTGGGGACAAGATTTGTAGAACACCCCATAGAGCCTGGGTATAGACACCAGACATGTTTGCTTCTGCTGTGTGATAGGATCTTGTCCTTTCCTTCTCTGTGCTCTTCTTGCCATCTACCAGTAAGCGGCGGGGGACTGATAAAAGCAAGGAGCTGAGAAGGATGAGGGAGAAGATGAACCCCATTCCCCCGGCACACCCCCCCCCACTTTTTTTTAAGAGGGAAGCTCTGCCTTGCTCTCAGCCACTTCTGTAGTAATTGCTTACTCCGAGCAGGATTTCTCTACTTCTAATTATCTCTTGTCAAAGACTCTGGTGAAGGTTTCCCGGTCTCTCCCATATTGGTCTGTGGGCACCTGGGAATGGCCATGGCAGTAAGTACAACTGTCCTCTGGTCCCCACGCACTGGATTTTTGCAAGGCCTCTTGGCACATGCCTACAGTAGACATTTAATTAACATAAAACACTCTATAACGCTGTTAAGACAGGAGCTAGATTGGGAAGCTGCCAATCCCCCAGCCCCAGGCAGCCAAAATTCCCAGACACAGGTATGTCCTTCAGCTTGTTTGCAATGATTGGAGATGTGAAGGTCCTTTGCTGTTCCACATCTGTCACCTCTGAAGTCTCACCACCTCTGCTTCACCACACAACAGTATTTTCTAGAAGACACTTTGGGGCTAGAAGCTAAACGTGCTATGTTCATTCTTTCCATGTATCATTATTTCCTTTATAGTCAGTGGGTCTTTGTGGCTACTGGATGAACAGCCTGTGAAATCCATGGGCCCAAACCAGAGCAGCGTGGACATCACAGTCTTTTTGTCTCATCTTGTCATCTTCCTACTTATCAAGACTCTGCTCTCTTCCAGCTTTTTTTTAAAAAAAATGTTTTTATTATCTTAAGTAGTTATGACCAGAACTCAGTTTCCCTTTGGAAGCCTTCATGCCACACCACACATATCTATCACCACTCACTCTAACTTATCAGATCATTCCCATTGTAAGTCACATAACATGACACAAAGGAGTGTGTTCAGTTGGTCAGCAAACTGTAACTGAGACTATGTTGTGTGCCTAGCAGCTAAGAACATAAGGCCCTCAGTGGCTGAAAGAAACAAACAACAAAAAAACCAATAGTCTGGCAAGAAATCTCATATAACTACCTCACTTTAGTATGAAGTAAGGACACACGAAAATTGCTTGAGAAATAGAGACCAAGGACTTACTATTCTGCCAGGCAAGAGTGACAAGCAACATTGAGATTCAGAAAGCAGTGATTTTAACCAAGGTACTTTGATACCACACAAAGCTTCCTTCTCTGCTTCAGCTACAAGTCTCAGGATTTATAAATCCATGGGGTTGTATGATTATGGGTATTGAATAGGAAAGGACTTTCAGAGAATCGTATTCTGTGGCCTGGCCTGTGTCTGAGATGTTAGTATTTTTTTAATTTTGTTTTAATAGTCATCATTTAGAACAGCAATATTCCTTACGAAAGAAATGCAGTAACTCCATATGATACTACCATTTCTATTTGGGTTTTTACTACTTTTTTTTTTTCCAATACTGGGACTTAAACTCAGGGTCTGGTCACTATTCTTTAGCTTTTTCATTTAAGGCTGGCTCTCTGCCACCTGAATGACACCTCCATTTCTAGATTTTTTGGTAGTTAACTAGAGATAAGAGTCTCATGAACTGTTCTACCCAGGCTACCTTCAAATCAGGATCCTCAGATACTCAGCCTTTTGAGTAGCTAGGAGAGCTACTCAGAGTTTGGTTCAGAGTTTTCTTCTCTTATTCCTTACTCCTAAAAGGAACTCTGACAGAAGCTATTTGGAAAGCAGAGATATGTATCCAGGTTTGCTTAGAATTAAGTGTATACTTAAGTGTATGCTTTACTTCATCCAAGAACATAGTAAAATTCCACTTGATTGGAAAACCAGTGACTGGAATAGGAGAGGGAAGAGAGAAAATACATGGAAGACAGCACAAATTCAATACCAGAAAGTGCCTTGACACTGACATGATATTCCTAGGACATGATGCTTTGAGCAGCAGAGTACTGAGTTGAGGTTCTTGTCCAACTTCTTACTGATTTACAACTTTATCTGAGCTTCCATTTCCCCCTCTGCCCTGTGTACCTTCCATATTTGATTTTCAGATCAAATATTATATTTCTATCCACAGTTTGATGGGATAAGCATAATTAACTTCACAGATATTTTCAACATATGTGGTATATGGACCAAATCAGCACAGGTCTTACCTGGGAGTATGTAAGGATGCTGACCTGCAGGGTCCACCTAGAATGAATGCATCTGAATCTTTATTTTAACAAAAGCTCATGATTTATTTACACATTAAACTTTGGAAAGATATAGTCTGGACTACGAGTTCTTAGATATTACTGCATCTTTAAAATTGCTTTAAAAAGTACTAAAGGTTGAAGTTCCTCTCTTATTAGAGAATCTCTTTTCATTGATATGAGATCAACTTGGCCATCCAGGTTTCTAAAAACTCCTGTATTGCCATTAACATAAAACAAAATTTGAGAACCACTGGTATTGCCATTCTCAAACTAGAGCTGGTGAAAAACCATCCTGCCATTTTCATGATGTTGATCCTTTGAATACAGGAGCATGGGAGGTTTTACCACTTCCTAAATTCTGCTTTGATTTCCTTTTTCAGGTTTTTAAAGTTTTCATCATACGGGGCTGGGAAGGTGGCTCAGTGGTAGAGCGCTTGCCTTGCATGCTCAAGGCCCTGGATTCGATTCCTCAGCACCACATGAGCAAAAAGAAAAAAGCCAGAAAGTGGCGCTGTGGCTCAAGTGGTAGAGCGCTAGCCTTGAGCTGAAGAGCTGAGGGACAGCGCAGGCCCAGAGTTCAGGCCCCATGACCGGACCCAAAAAAATAAAAAATAAAGTTTTCATCATAGAAGTCCTTCATTTCTTTAGTTAATTCCTGGGTATTTTATTTTTTGTGGGGTTATTACAAAAGGAGTTACTTTCCTGATTTCAGCTGCATTCTTCTCATTGTTGGCATACAGGAAAGCCATTGATTTTGAGGGGTTAATTTTATACCCTACTACTTTGCCAAAGTTTTGAATCAGCTTGAGTAGCTTGGGAGTGGATTCCAAGGGGTTCTTTAAATACAAGATCATGTCATATGCAAAGAGGGAGAGTTTTACTTCAGTTTTCCCTATTTGGATCCTCTTTTTGCATCTTGTCTTATTGCTGTAGCTAGGCAGTCTAATACTAAACTGAAGAGAAGTGGAGAGAGTGGACAGCCTTGTCTTGTTCCTGAGTTTAGAGGAAATGGCTTTAGTTTTTCACCATTAAGTATAATTATTTTATTATATTATATTGAGGAATGTTCCATGGATTCCTAATTTTTCCAGAGCCTGCATCATAAAGGAGTGTTGGATCTTGTCAAATGTTTTTTTCTGCATCTATTGAGATAACCATGTGGTTCTTATCCTTTGCTCTTGTTGATGTGATGAATTATATTAATTGATTTTCATATATTGAACCAGCTTTGCATCCCTGAAATAATTTTTTGTTGCTTTGTATGTTCCTTGCAAATGGTATAACCCCTGTTTTCACTGTATTTGATGTCAGTATAATTTGGGGAGGGGAAGGGAGAAAAACAAAATGTTTAAATAGGGATACAGGTCTACCCATTGTAACAATGAGATGTACAAGACATTATGTTGGAAAATTAACTTTACAATTTAGGTGGGGGATGGGGGTGGGGGAGTGTAGTTGTGGAGGTGGGAGGGAAGGGATGGTAGGGGAAAAACAAAGGAGGAGGCAACAATGCTCCATAAGAAAGGTACTCATTACCTTGCTCATGTAAGTGTAACCCCGCTGTACAGTATTTTCACAATAAAAATCTTATTTTAAAAAAAAAGGAAAACCATCCTGCTTGTAAGTGTCCCATCCATCTGGTTGTAAAATTTAAAAGAATCACATGCCTTGGATACAGAGACAATGTCAAATTGATATAAAGACTGCTAAATGTTTACCTTCCATTTGCTGGGTCCTAAGACCAACAAAGTAGTCCTTAGGGCATTAAGTTGTAGAACATCTTCCATCTGAAGTAGTACATAAACTTCAGGTCCATTGCCCTCCCTCCATTGGTTCAAGAGTTACAGTAGTTTTTTTTTAATTAAATACCTACTTATATCCTTTATTTGATGCCAGGTAAGTCTTTGAAAGTGTTCACTAAAATCAGTATTAAGCTTTTTTTTTTTTGCTTTTGTATTGTCCCTTCCCCTGTGTGAGAGCATAAGTAGATATGTTGAAGGTCAAGAGCAAGATTGATACCAAGGTCACCCGGCTCTTAACCACTATTCCACTGCCTCCTCGCAGGTGCTTGTGGGAGAGAAGTCTATCTTCCTACACATACTACACCTCCTCATCTAACCTTTCTGTTCCTTGGAACCCTGAATGTATCTATCTCACCCATCCTTCTTTATCCCTTTTCCTTTTCCCCACCTACTATCTCCATCCAGGCCCTCAATCCCCATCTTTCCTTTCTCTTGTAACCTGCAAACCTCTATCAAGTGCAAAACTCTTATCTAAAGTGCAAAGCTGAGCAGATTTTTAAATCCTTTAAATGGCTCGAAGATCTGTTGCGTCAAAGTAAAGTTCCCTGAGCTCTACGTACTGCTCAGTCTGCAAAGGACCTCTGCCCCTCCCCCATCTTCTTTCTTGCCCCTTCCACTCTTCTCACTCCAGCCAGCTGTGCACAGCCACTCTGGTCTTGGATATGTCCTGCTGTGCACCGAACTTTTGTGCATTGCAGTGTCCTGGGTGGAGGTCATCTGTCTAAAACTCACTCATCCTGTAAGGCTTACTTCAAGGATTCCTTCCTTTGGGAAACCTTCCCTGAATCCTACCTACCACTCCTATAGCTTCTCACTGCCCCACTCCCACCCTTGCTGAGCCACCATACCAAGATTCCTGGTTTCTGTGCCAACATCCTTCTTATTAACCCACACCGCACAACAAATTTCTTAGTCAAAGTTTCATCTCCCCCAAACCAAGACAGATCCAAATTCATGGCCAGTGCTGTGTTTATTTGAAATGAATGTGAGCAGCACCCTAACTCCTCATTGGTGGCATATGATACCTGCTAGGTGCTTCCTTGCCTGTACTCTCTCCCATGCTCTGTCTACTCTACCTTTGACCAAGAAGACTGTGTGTCCTCCCTGTGGCCATTCTAGAATTTGTCAGGCTTTGGTCAGCTTAGAGAATCTGTTCCTTCCTCTTGAGAGTGTCAGCCATTGAACAACCGGCACCAAACTGGTCTAGCTTTTTCTTATCACTTCCTTCTGCTGTGTGCCCTGGAGAGAATATTAAATGTGTACACAAAACACATGCTAAAATATTCATGAATACATTTGGAAGGATTTTTACTTTTTGCTTAAGCCCCCTTTGTCTGAAAATAGAACAGAAGAGACATATAGACAAACAGGGAAGACATGAAATCATGGAGAGAAAAGTGTACCAAGCAATTAGTTGTGACTGGTCACCTTGCAAAAGGTTGCCTCAAGTCCGGCCTTAGATATGCCACCTGAAGATCACAAAAGGCCATTATTGGAGGAATACTCATTGCAATGATATCTGCCTCTTGTCTTCATGATAGAATAATAGTAGACCTTTCCTTGTCCAATGAGCATCCCTCTCATTATTACCTGGGGCAGCTAGGCCCTAGTGAGCATGGAGGACTGGCTCACCTAGTATCTAGTAAGGACAAACCATGGAGAGCCCATGAGGTAGACAAGGGTAACCCCAAGGTGAGAGGTGGCCACAGCTATTACTATCAGATAGCCTTAAGTAGAAAAAAGAATAGGAAACTTCACCTGAATCAGGGGAGGGTTTTCTGTCCTTATGGATGGGACTCCTATGAATAGGACTCCTACCTGGATTCATCTCATTGGCCTTCACATGGAGACCAAGATTTCTCAGCATCCTTGTCCACAGGTATCTCACATCTTGTCTCTTATGATGTCAATCATGATCACCATTATGGAGGAGACTCATGTGACAGCCAATCCTGTCCTGGATGTATATAAAAGAGTTAGATCTCTTCAAATTTTTTAAAGGGTGGAGGGCCAGTGAACCATCTATAAATTAGATTTAAAAAGAGGCAGAAGAAAATTGAGACATTGACTTCCGAATTGTGCAAGGCCTAGTAGCTATTTTTTTTCTTGCTCTGTCTGCATAAATGGAGAGGCATGTGCTTTGTACAGCATAAGGAGACAGACTGATGCCAAGTGTTCCCATTGTAATGGAGGCGAAAAGATGGACTCAGAGAGGAAAGATTTTAGTGTAAATTCCAGCTATGGCCCCTGAGTCACTTCTTAACTTTCTAGACCTCTACCCACATGCAAAAATAGAACAGAAGGACTATAGCAACCTTACATGGGTAAGACCTGAAGTTAACTTCATAACCTAGCAACACAATGAAGTATTAAGGAAATAAGTTTTGCTGAGCTGGGTGCTGGTGGTTTATGCCCGTAATCCTAGCTACTCAGGAGGCAGAGATCTAAGGATCACAATTCAACACTAGGCCAAGCAGGAAAGTCCCTGGGATTTCTATCTCCAATTAACCACCGGAAAACTAGAAATGAAGCTGTGGCTCAAACTGATAGTACTCTATCCTTGAGCAAAAAGAGCTCAAAGACAGCATCCAGGCCCTGAATTCAAGCCCCAGGACCAACAAAATAACCAAAAACAAAAAAAGTTTTGCTGGATAAGGGTCCTTTGTGTTTGTGTTGTTGAGTTTGGCCTTTCTTTTCCTATAAACTGATGTCTAATGAACAGGCACACAGAGACAGACTATTAGGAGTCATGATGACCCTGGGGTCCACCTGATCTCACACACACACACACACACACACACACACACACACACACACACACACACACACTGATCTCTCTCTCTCTCTCTCTCTCTTTCTCTCTCTCTCTCTCTCTCTCTCTCTCACACACACACACACACAATGCCCTGGCCTTCTGAGCTCTGGATTTTGCTAAGTCATTTAGGAGTTACACGCCTGCCTAGAGGTGCGTAACTTGTTCCACTGCTGTTGTGTGAACCACACTTCTCAGGTACGACAGGGCTGGCAGGGCTATTATAATATTTGGTGTGATGTTACCTTCTATTATCACCATCCAACCCTCTCCCCTTTCCCAAGCTGTGAGAAAAGGAGAGGTGTTATCTGGTTCAGATGACTGGGCTGTATTTGAGGGTCTGAAGAAAAGAAAAGATGCATGCATGCATTCTATCTCAATCCTAATAGCTGTTGGAGTGTTTGACAGAGTTTGGTGATACTGGACTATTATTCACAATTGACCAAAACCTGGCAATATTTTTTATTCCCAAAGACAAGTACTATTTTTGTGTAGACTAGATATTTGATAAACGTTGAATACATTTTTCTTGGTTGTACTTTTTCCAGTTCCCCATTCACAGAGCTATTCACATCTCTTCGAACTGAATCACTGTTACAGAAAATCACCAGTGGGTATTGTCAATGTTTAATGTGGTGGCTAATAACAAGTAGAAGGCCTAAAAACAATGGTTCTCAGCCCTGATAGCAATTGAGAATCACCTGGAAAGCTTTTTAAGAACTAACGAAAAAAGCCAGGCTCAGTGGTTCATGTCTGAAATCCAAGCTGCTTGGTTGATGGTGGGTGGCAACTCAAAGCCTTCCAAAAAGTTAGAGAAACCTCATCTCAACCAGTAAGTTGGGCTTGGTGGAGCTGTGTTTGTTGATCCCAGTTTACAAGAAAGTGCAGGATGATTGAGGTCTAGTCAGACTAGAGCAAAAGAAAAATGTGAGATGCTATTTGAAAAATAACTAAAGCAAAAAGAATTGGGAGTGTGGCTCAAGTGGTAAAGCACCAGCTTAGCAAGTGTGATACTTGGAATTCAAATCCCAGCACTGTCCAAACAAGCCAATGTGTCAGCAATAACAGTGTCCAGGCTAATTCCCAGATATGCCAGCTTAATCTAGAAATGACTCCAGAAACTAGTATCTAACAATCTATGGATTGAAGGCTTGGTTCTACCTAGAGAAGAGGTTCTCGATTGCCTTTATCTTTGAATACTAGTGGGAAACTTAAGTGTGTTGATGTCCTGCCCCTGCCCCCAGGCATTCTGATTCATTGGTCTACCTCCTTATTTTCTTTTTTTCCTATTTATTTATTTTAGTTATTTTTGTGTGTTCCAGTCCTGAGCTAGAACTAAGGGCCTCAGTGCTATTCCTGAGCTTTTTTGCTCAAGGTTACCTCTCTACCACTTGAACCACAGCTCCACGTCCAGGCTTTTTGTTGGTTAATTGGAAATAAGAGTTTCATGGACTTGCCTGCCCAGGCTAGCTTTGAACCAAGATCCTCAAATCTCAGGCACCCGAGTAGCTAGTATTCTAGGTATGAGCCACAGCCTTGCTTCCCTCCTTATTTTCAACATCAACCAAGGCTGCAAACCAATGACTGGAAGAGAAGTGCAAACATCTGTCTTTTCTTTACAGAAGTACTACCTGTAATTAAAGCATCACACTTGAATATATTACTAGCATGTTCAATGCTTATTGCATTTATAAAATATGATTTTAATAACTCAGATCCCTTGATGGATTGAATAAATCCTAGCCCTTCATATAACCTTAGATTTGGATAAATGGCCTTTTCTTAGTTGAAATCTTGGTTCAGACTTGAATTGAGATCACACTTGATTTTTAGTTCAGTCTTCAGTAAAAAACTGTCTGGGAATTTATTCTCAATCGCATGCCTCTGTCTCTACCTCCATCCCTGCCTCAATCATTTAAAGCCTACTACCCCATTTCAATATGAGTTTGTAGAGCTGTTCAAAAGCACCATTCACTTTGCCTTGTCCAAGCATCAGTTAGAGTCAACTTCTCTGATTCCTCTGGGTCCTCTCTCACTAAGCTCCTACATAGAGCAGGCAGTTACCAGATAAATGCACTTTGGTATCAACTTTCAAGTTCAACCCCAAACCCTATCTGAATTTGATTGGGGTGTATTGAGTACTTAGGCAATTTGCAGGAGAAATGGTATCATTGCCATATGAAGTATTCCAACATGTAAAGATTATATATTTCTGTATGTAGATCTTTAACATTCCATAAAGTTTTATAATTTGCTCCCAGAGATCTTGAGCATCCTTCATTCTAAGTACCTACATCCTAAGTACTCTGTATTACTGAAGCATTAATGTATCCTTTAAAAATTTATTTGTTGCTATTATGTAGACTGTTAGCACATGATTTCTGCATATTGATTTTTTAATCCAGTAAACTTACTATTACTCTCTTATTCAAATATATCTGCAGATACTTTTGTATTTTAAAAATATAGAATCAGGTAATATACAATAACAAAGACAGGCTTTTTGTTGTTATTGTGGGGCTTAAACTCAGGGCCTGGGCACTGTTCCTGAGCTCCTTTTGCTCTAGACTGGTGCTCTACCACTTTGAGCCACAGCACCACTGGTGGTTAATTGGAGATGAGTCTCATGGACTTTTCTGCTCAGGCTGGCTTTGAACCACAATCCTCAGATCTCAGCCTCTTGAGTAGCTAGGATGATAGGCATGAGTTACCAGTGCCCAGCCAAAAACAGTTTTATTTCTTCTTCACCAAGCCCTATGCTTATATTGCATTTTATTATTTTCTAATATGTCTCTTATTTCCAGTATAAATTCCAAATAACATTATGTTAAGTGAAATAAAGCTGGACTGAAAAAAGACAAATACCCTACATTCTATCTCACATGCAGAATCTAGAACTAAATAAAAAATAAGATGAAGAAAGAGAAGGAGATGGAGATGGAGGAGAAAGAGAAAGAGTAGAGGAAGAGGAGGAAGAAGAAGAAGACGAGGAAGAAGAGGAGGTTGGTAAAAGGGAGAGGAAAGGAGAGGGAGAGGAAGAGGAGGAAGAGGAAAGTGAGGGATACAGGGAAGAGAAGGAGGAGAATGTGGAAGATAAAAGAGGAGGAGAAGAAAATGAGGAGGAGGTGGAGATGACATGAGTTTAAAATGGAGGACTGTTTGGGAGTGTGAGTCAGCAGGAAAGGGAGGGTGAAAGAAGAGGATGGGGTTTGGATATAATCAAAGTAATTTATACATATGTATAAAAATACAATAATGAAGCTGGATGCCAGTGGTTCACACCTGCAATCCTAGCTACTCAGAATGCTGAGATTCTGAGGATCGCAGTTCAAAGCCAGCTGGGGCAAGAAAGTCCATGAACTCTTGCCTTGAATTAAATACAAAAAATTGCCAGAAGTAGAGCTGTGGTTCAATTGGTAGAGTACTAGTTTGAAGCACAAACACTCAGAGACAGTGCCTAGGACCTGAGTTCAAGGCCCAGGACTGGCAAAAAAAAAACCCTACAATAATGAAATTCACTAAAATTACTTAAAAGGGTAAGAGGAGAGAATTAGATCAATGCATATGCATATGTGGAAATATCACAACAAAACTCCTTCACTCAATGAGACAAACCAAGATCAAGAAAACAAAATATGGCATTTTCACTTATACCTGGAGGCCAAACCTAAAAGGCATTTATGATCACAGACACATACATTAAATATAAATATCCATACACGTAATTACTTAGCTGGTTAAACATGGGATGTGAATCAAACTAAGCGATTACTCAGGAGGGGAAGGAGAGGGAAGGATGGAAAAAGAAAGAGGGCAGATAATTGTAATACATCATCTGTAAGAGCAGCAGAGAGAAACTCAACAAAAGCTGATGGTCCATAAATGGATGAAAGGGAAGAGAATTAGACTCTGGATGGGGGAGGACTAGCCAGAGGATGGGGGTATGCCAAGGAAAGGTAGCTCTTCTGGAATTTTGAGATGGAAAGCCTGTCAAATCCTCCCTATATGTGCCCAGATTTTTAATTCATTCATTTCATCCTCCTGAATAAAACCCTGTGGTTAATAAGATTTTCCTAGTTTTATAGACAGAGCTCAGAGAGGCTCAATAAAACTAGCCTTAAGGACACACCATTAATCAGTAAGTGGAAGTCCTGAGAGTTACACCAGGGTCCCACAGAAATCAAAACCCCTATTTTTCCCTACTTCCCCACTCACCCTTCTGTGATTTTTATCAAGATTTACTTTACAGACTCATATCTGTAATCATAGCTACTCAGGAGGCTGAGATATGAGAATCTCAGTTTGTAGCCAGCTCCTGCAGAAAAATCTGTGAGATGCTCATCTCTAATTAACCATTAGAAAAGCCAGAAGTGAAAGTGTGACTTCAAATGGTAGAGTGCCAGCCTTGACTCCAAAAAAAGCCAATCAAGACCCTGAGTTCAAACCTCATATCAATACCCCCCCAAAAAAAATTCTCTTTATCTGCCTTTGCTCTTAAGTAGACTGTTTCCACCTAACTATGTCAGAGAAAATTCTAAAGTTATTGGATGAGAAATCCACCCCAGCAGTTTCTCATTGCTAAGCACACATTTGGCTCGCTTTAATTCCTCATTCATCTAGGCCTAGGGGAGAGAAGAAGAGACACCTTCAGTTTTACAGGAGCCAGAAGAACACAGTTATCACCCGTCTTCAAGGTAAGCATTTGAACTTCATTTGGACTTAAGAATTTGGCAATGGCTCAGCGCTTTTCATTTTCTGTGAAGCCATTGCCCATTCCTGTCAGGAGATGAGTACATTTTGAAGGAGATTCCAGAACCAAATGGGTGAGTCACAGACGTCCGGACTCCATAGAGACCTGCTTGCCCAATGGAAGGACCTGAGAAGGCCCTGTGACTTCTCTGGGACATGTGGACATTTGCCAGCTAATGGCACAGAGCTGACATCGTAATGCCAGTGGACAGGAGGACAGAACATCGTCCAAGGGACATTTAGAGGTGTGTTTAGAGGCTCTTTCGGAGACTGCCTGCTTTAACATATTGTCAGATGCTATAGAAACACCAACGTGTAGAATCCCCACTGTGTTTACAAATGACCCAGTCGCCCAACTTCTCTGAGGTTCAACTTTCTTGTGTATAAAATAGGGATAATCTTAGGAGACCAGGCTACTTTGAAAACAAAATGAGCTAGTGTAATGCATATATAAAGTCCACAAACACTCCATAATTTGTAGAATTGGGTGGGGAGTTAGTACTTTAGTTAGAAATCAAAAGCCTGTGCTTCCTAGGCAAGCACTCTATTGAACCAGGTGATGCTTTATTTTTATATTTCAGACAGGGGCTCATGCTGTTTGCCTAGGACCAGCCTTAGATTGTGATCCTTCTAACTCCATCTTCTGTGTAACAGGGATGACAGACATGTACCATCATGCTTGGATTATTTAAGATGGTTGTCTTATCAACATTTTGCCTGACTGGCCTCAAACCATGCTTCCTTTCTGTACCTCCTAAGTGACTGGAATTACAGGTATAAGTCACTACACTGTTAAAAAATAATTTTAACATTTGGAAAGCCTTCAGAATCTGTGGTTCATCATCGTTTTGGATAGATGAAGGTTCTGAGGATCAGACAGGTGAAACAAAGCGACTATGTTATCTGACCAGTGATGACAGAGACAGAAGGAGAACTTGAGTTTCTTTTTTTCTTGTGTGCTGGTCCTGGGTCTTGAAGTCAGGGCACTGTTACGGAGGGGTTTTTGCTCAAGGCTAGTGCCCACTGCTTAAGCCACATTTCCACATGCAGCTTTTTTTTGGTAGTTAGTTGGAGGTGAGAACTTTCCTGCCTGGGTTGGCTTTGAACTGCAGTCCTTAAATCTCAGCCTCCTGAGTAGCTAAGGATACAGGTGTGGGCCATTGGCGCTCCATTTGTTTGTTTACTTTTTTAAAAAAAAAGTTCAGCCATTGGATTTTTAAATTACTATCTTAAGTAGTTGTGCAAAGGAGTTGCCATTGGGTTTTTACTTTTGCATTTTTCATTAGCATTAATTAGTTGTACAAGGTGATTTTATTTTATTTTATTTTTTGCTTTAAAGTATTGAGCAGAGAGAAGGGAAAAGATAAAAAGACCAAACAGAAGGTGATTTTATTTTGGCATGTCCGTAACATGCATACAAGGTACCTTGATCAGACTCACCCCTTCCTTTACTCTCCCTCATTCCCCATCCCCTGCCCCAAAGGATCTCAAGTTTATTATACCCATTTGGCCATATTCATCTTCTTTCACCCTCTCTGTCCACCTTCCCCCATCCACTAAATACCCACATCCCAGACAGGACCTGGGGTGCATTTCTGGTTTTCACTATTTTTAAGTGTATGTTGTTTGTTCTATAGAGTTTCACCATAGTGTTTCACACATGCTCATACTGTATTTTAATCCCATTGGCCACCCTCACTTTCCCCAGCACCCCTCTATTGTTCAATGGCTTTCAGTGTATTTTGGTTGGCCATCTTTGTTCACAGACACCATGGATTTCAGTATTATTCAAACAGTCCAAGGAACCTACTTAGTATATAAACTACCTTCTCCTTCTGTCCTCCCTGGGCCAGCTGGAGAACCTGTCCAATTTCCTTCATCTTCTTGTTCATCTTTCTAAAGGTGAATGGGCAGTATAGGAGGGAGATCAGCTAGACAGCCTGTTGTCTGAGCCACTGGACTCTCTGGCCAAGCTAGTCAGACTGGTGGCTGGTGACACCTTACAAGACTTTGAGTTATGACTTCATACATCATTGTTTGCTTTGAATAGAAAATGAGATTATTCTGAATTCTCTGGAGGAACTTTGGGAGAGAAAAATTGTCCTTTCTGGTTGGCCTTTGGTCTAAGGTCTCTTTGGACACTGTGGGTGGCTGAAACTTTCAACCTGGGGCTGAATTGAGAGGCAAGATGGGTGTGCATTGGGAGAAATTGGCTGCCATAGTCAGAATGATTAGAAACTGGAGACGCTCTTAAAGTTCTACCAAAGCAGCGGAGCAGAGGAAATGTCATTGAGATCTTCATTCTAGATAACAAACTCAAGGAATGAAGAAATTTTAAATATGGACTCATTTCCAGATGTTCTTCTACAGTCTGGGTTATCTGCTGAGGAAAAAGTTACTGGTTCTGCCACTGTGTTAGGCTGACTGCAATGAAGGGGCATCATTGACTGCTCATTTTACCACCCCTTAAAGTTAGCTCTCTCCATTCTGCATTTTCACTTAATTTGGGGTTTCTAGGTAACCTCAAGCAAAGTACCAGGTGCTTTCTAAAAAGATATCAGTGAAAACATTATTCTCATGAAATATAGAAAACTGTAATGAGCTGAATTACAACTTGTATATTACATTGGATTTGATGGTTTGTGTCAGTTGTTATATCCATATACCATACATTGGTTGTATATACATGTATCTGAGTGTTCATATGTGAATTACAGTGTTCACCCCATACTGATGCATTAATATGTATTAGTGTACTCTGGCAGGCGCCAATCTACTTAGTCTGTTGCTGTTTGTCTTGTAGATAATCATGACCTCCAAAATTCTTCCACACCATCAATTGACAGAGGACTTTTGGAAGAACATTTCACTCACTTTAAATGAATTTGATAGTAGATTCTCACTGGAAATTAATATTTCCATTTATCAAGAGATGTTCTTTCAAATGATAAGAACAGTATGTCCAAAGTACAGGCTTCCTCATAAAAAGAAAATTTAAAAGGGAGTATGTTTGTTCAGGTGGCAACAACTAGCTTCCTCATGATTGCCAAAATTAAGATATTCAGGTCAAGGAAATCACTTCCCTTAATGCTCATAGACTTCTGTGAATTCATCTGTTGCTTTTAAGGGGACTTGATCAACTAAAAAAAAACTGATAAATAGTTGTTCCACGTGGAAATATAACTTTGACACTGAAATATGCATTAAGCTTCTCTTTTAAACAAAAAGCAATGTCTGTACTTGACTAAATTCTGAAGCTGAAGTGTCCAACATTGCTCAGCTTAAGAGAATACTGTAGGATAAGAGATAGAAAAGCTAGATAATAGATAGCAGTGTATCATTTTGTGGGCTCTAACAAAATACCAATCAAAGAGTTCACTGAGTACATATTATCTGCATTCATTGCTTCATTTAGCTCATAATATCACCATGAAATAAATTTGGCTCCATCTCCTTTTCAGCTGATGAAAGTTAAGAGTAGAGGCCAATTATATAGCTGGCCAAGAGATAAAGCCAGGCAGTCTGTCTCTAGAGCTTAGCCCTTCCTGAAATAAGATGGACTAGAGGAACATCAGGAGTTAGAATAGACTCTACCACTTACCGGCTGTGTGTCCTTGGACCACACTATATATTCAGCACTGCTGTGTTACAGACAGTTTGGCTGGTAGACAACCTGATATTGATTAGGAATTATGCCAAATGAGTCACCTTGTGGTGCTGCATAAAGATACCTGTGTGAACTCATGAATGAGGGCAAGGATTGCTCTGGTAAATGCTTAGCCATGGGCTAATTTATAGTGTGTGCTGATTTCAGAGGCTCTCTACATGGCTGATTTGAATGAGATGTAACCTGATAACTAGTGATGAAGAAATGCAACAATATCAACTCTTACAAGTCATATAAGTTCATTCCTACACACCCTTGAATTAGACTTATACTTGTGTGTATGTAGGCTTATATATATGTGAGTGAGCCTGTGCTAATATTGAGGCTTGAAATCAGGACCTGAGTTCTGTCCTTAGCTTTATTGCTCAAGGCTGTCTCTTCACCACCTGAGTCATAGCTCCACTTCTGCCTTTTTGGTTGATAATTGGAGATAAGACTTTCATGGACTTGCCTGCCTGGGCAAAATCCTCAGGTTTCAGCCTTCTGAGTAGCTAGGATTACAGACACAAGCTTCCAGCACCCAGCAAAGATTTATTCTTAAATTCAACATCAACTAAAAATCTTGATGCACAAATTCAGGTCTTCAGAGTGAAGAAGAAGGGAACGTCTATCACCAGGCAAGCCATGCCACGACTGTGGTATAATTTACTAATATGCCATAAAGTTCATCACAGTATTCCTCAAAATAGGAAAAAAACATGAATTGAAAATACTAACATAAAGAAAACAATATCATAAAGAACACACTGAAGGGCTCAAAATATTCATCAGAGTGTTACCCAACCCAGACGAAAGTATACAAGTCAATTTGATTGCAATGGCATGCTGTTGTGGATATATTCAACAAAAGATTATACTGGATGCCCTGTGAACTAGGAGTAGAAAGTTCCAGCATACATAGGTGCACTATCATAAATGTTAATCTAATTCCAAAGAAAAACTTAGCATTGGCATTGAAAATGAGAATGTGGCCTGTGGACAATTCAAAGGAGTGGTCTCAACCATTAGTCTTATTCAGAAAGTTACACAATGGTAAAGGGCGACCAAATTAAGAATGTCAAGCTCTTAGCACAGAGTCAATATTCAGTATATATTGGTAATAGTTATTACTGTCATAACTTATACCACAGAACAAAGTATGGTCACCAGATTTTTTCAGATATTGTATTGATATAAAAATAAAGAAAGCTATGGTACATTTCAAAGTGGAAAGAAAGGGTCTGGGCCCATTTTTGTAAGACATATCTCCTCAGTTTTGGTAAGGGAGAAAGAAGGGTCTGAACTATGATAAATGAATCTTTATGGGTGACACGGTATTGGAAATTGTGATTTCTTTTAGGTGCTTATGAAATGTCCAGATCAATTTAGGCACTGGTGATTTATGCCTGTAATCCTAGCTCCTCAGGAGGTTGAGATCTGAGGATCACAGTTTGAAGCCAGCCTATGAAACTCTTTATTTCAAATGAACCAGACCAAAAAAAAAAAAAAGCCAAAAGTGGATGGAGCTATGCTCCAGGGGTAGAGCACAAGCCTTGAGCAAAAAACTTCAAAGACAACACAAAGTCCTGAGTTCAAGCCCCAGGACATGCACACACATACAAAAAAATCTAAATCTTTCTATGAGCATATATTATTGTTATCATTCAGTTTGCTCAACTGTAAATAGGGATTAATAACATCAGATTTTCAGGCACATTTTGTGGACTAAATGATAGATTGTCATGTTTTCATCTAAAGAGATCCATTTTTCTTCACACAGTAACTTTTTTTTTGTTGGTCGTGGGGCTTGAACTCAGAGCCTGGAACTGTCCCTAAGTTTTTTTGCTTAAGGCTTGTACTCTACTACATAAGCCACAATTCTGCTTCTGGCTTCTTGGTGGTTAATTCTCATGGCCTTTTTACTTGGGCTGGCTTGAAACCTTGATCCTTAGATCTCAGTCTTCTGAATAGCTAGTATCCACAGGCATGATTCACTGGCCCTGGACTTTCATCCCATTCTTTATTGACGTGTTTCTTATTTATGAGGGAAAATGTGGTTAGCAAAGTTTTACAGCTAAACTAAAAAGTTAGTCTTAGCCTTTTTAAAAACATCAGCAACTGAGGAAATCTGCACTTCACTTTCATTACATGTCATAATGGCTCTATATATAGTAGAAAATAATTAGACCAGAGTTCATTGATGATCCAGACCGGTAATATAACTTTTTAGGTCCAAGACTAAGACTTGAACTGATGCTATTGCTCATTGGCTAGCATTCTACCAGTTGAGCCACACACACCTCCAACCCCACTAATATAATTTTTGTCAATTAAAAAAAAATTCCAACAGGGCACCACAGTCCCATGCCTGTTATCTTAGCTACATTGGAGGCTGATATCTGAGGATTACAGTTTGAAGACAGCCAGGCAGAAAAGTCCCCCTAAGACTCTTATCTAAGCAATTAACCACTCAAAAACTGGAAGTGGGGCTGTGGCTCCAAGTGGTAAAGTGCTAGCCTTGAGCAAAAGAGCTCAGGGATAGCGCCTAGACCCTGAGTTCAAGCTTTATGACCAAAAACCCACAAAAATCACCCCCAAAACCTAAGAAGAGCGCTCAGTATAATAATTGTTTTACCCGGGCACCAGTGGCTCACGCCTGTAATCCTAGCTACTCAGGAGGCTGAGATCTGAGGATTGTGGTTCAAAGCCAGCCCAGGCAGGAAAGTCTGTGAAACTCTTACCTCCAGTGAACCACCAGAAAACCAGAAGTAGTGCTGTAGCTCAAGTGGTAGAGCACTAGCCTTGAGCTGAAGAGCTGAGGGACAGCGCTCAGGCCCAGAGTTCAAGTCCAACGACCAACAAAAAACAAATTAATTAATAATTGTTTTACTTAAGCTATTACAGCTAGTATTGGTTTGGTTAATTTAACAAGTTAGAATTCAGTTATAATTTTATTCAGTTAAAAAATAATAGTCAAGAATATAAGCAGAATTGACTGGTTATTTAACTAAATTGGACGCATAGTGTAAAATGACCAGTTGTTTAATGAAAATGTTCTCAGTGGCTGTGTGTGTAGATGTAAAGAGTTGATAGTTGATCATTCTCACCTGGGTATTCTTGATTAAACCAAATGGAAAATGCAAAGACTTTTATAAAATGTAATGTGAATAGAAGATTACATAAAATGAGCCAGAAATCAAGTCATTTCTGCCCTGGGATTAACACTCAGCAATCTCACTCACAGAGTGTGGATCTTCTAAATATATTTGCCAGATTTCTACTTAAATTTAAATCCTGTCCCCAGGCTTCTTGATATTTTCAATGCTATTTCTGTTCACTTTCCTGGACAGTCAAAATGTTTTAGGATTCTACTCTGCTCTATGCATGTCCTTATACCTTCCCATTTAGGTGTGTGAAGACTACACTTTCCAATTAAGGAAGCTAAAAGAGGAGATCAGATTATCTGTACCATGCTCTAACAATGAATCAAAGTAATTTTCTTTTGCCTGGAGTGTGTAATTATCAAATTTTTGTGTCACAAGAGGGAAGAAGGAAGAAAGGAAAGAAGGGAGGTAGGGAGAGAGGGAGGGAGGGACTGGGGAAAAAGGAAGGAAGGGGTAAGTATCAAATTTTTGTGTCACAAGAGGAAGGAAGGAAGGAAGGAAGGAAAGGAAGGAAGGGAGGGAAGGAGGGAGGGAGGGAAGGAGGGAGGGAGGGAGGGAGGGAAGGAATGGGAAAAAAAGGAAGGGAGGGAGGGAGGGAGAAAGAGAGGGAACATGGGAAGGAGAAAAGAAATTATTTGCTTATCAGAGAAAACCATAAGTAAAATCAATACCATACAACATGAGTGGGAAATTGAACTGAATTAAGCTGTAGAATTTCAGCTCTTTTCTCACGGTAAGAACCTTTGGATCTTTGAAATGAAGTTATTCCTTAGCATCATCTTTCTTTCTTTTTTATTTCTTTTAGGATACTCTGGTGCACAGATTTATATGGATACAGGATACATTCAGGTGTGTGCAGGATTCTCACAAATATGAGTTCTGAATGCTGAGCTGTCTTTTGGGAAATGGGTTCAGCAGATGAGTTCTCCTTATTGTGGAGAAAAAGAAAAGTTGAACAGTTCGAAGACTGCTCAGCAGTGAAACTCCACCCTGAAGAGCCTTTGAGGTGAGTGAAATGAATCAGAAACATATGGATTACATTTTGCTTCGAGTGCCTGAGGGCTCAGAGTGTTTGGCTAAGTACATTTTAGGTTTCTCCCAATACAAAATTGAAAAAATACCATTGCCTGAAGCACTTTCCCAAGACCAACTTGTACTAGGATTCAGCACTTGGACCTTCTCTCCCTCTTCCATTCGAAATGCAAATGAGCCTAGAGCTGTGAAATGCTCTCAGGGAGTGCCTGATCTGTAGAGAGCAGGCCTGGATGGTATCATTTGTGAGAAGCAAGGAAGACAGGAAAGAAGGGAGTAAGGAAGGAGAGAGGGAGGAAAGGAGAGAAGGAGAGAGGGAAGAGAAGAGAGAGTAGGAGGAATGGAGGGAAAATATATCCTCTTTTCACCTAGCTAATATTCAACTACTAGAAACTTCTCCATGTGTGCTGAAGAATTATTCTTATCCTGTTCAGATGCCTCTTATACGACACAAAGGCACCTCTTAATAGTGTATTAACTCTAATGTGAATGAGGGCATTGTATTCTTTTTAGTGCTGATAATTATAATAGATTGCACCCAGAGGATCATACCAGAAATCTCTAGAATCTTCCAGAAGTGAAGACAATAGGATAGAATATGGGATACATGTCCTCTCTGTTCCTAGGGCAGAGGTGCTCTCAGGATGATATCAGAGATTTATCTTATTTTCCCAATCTACTTTCTATCAGTCTTATGTACCTGATTCAATATTCTGAGATGTAGTATGGATATTTAATGTCCAGGGGACAACAATTGTCCTAATGCATCAAGAAACATGTTTGAATTTTGTTGTGAGTAGCATTCTTTTTTTTTTAAATTAAGCAACAAAAATAAAAACCCTGAAACAACCCAAATGTTCCTGAGCAGCAAAATGGAAAATGAAACTATACCATATTTATATAAGGGAACTTTTATGCAGTAGTGAAATGAACTGTGGACACCAGTTTTGAGCATGAGAATGTCTCATAAATATATTCAATAGTTGACTCCCACTAGAAAAGCCACCTTCGTCACCTCTGAAGTCCAGATGTAGTAGCCCTTGCAGCCACCCCCCATCCTACAGCTCTTTGTCATCCTTGGAGTAGGTGTGTCTGAGTGGCCAACCCAGGCCTCTGGGAAGCCTAGGAACGTGAGTCTCTCGGTTACTTTCAAGTTCTCTTGGGGTAGGCAAGATTTAGAGTATGAAGTAGAATTTTTTTCGAAATACAGGAAGGAAGATGACTTGGTGGGTGTAGGAAAAGGGTAACAGATGTTACCATAGACTCTTAAGAGGATCTGAGACCCCAAGAAACCAGGAGTTGATGAGGAAACCAGTAAACTATGTTAAATATGAAAATAAGTCAATATAAATAAATATAAGTAACCTGGAGACCTACAATAAATATATAAAATAAAATAAAAAAATAAATATAAGTAACCTGACCTACAACGTCTGATTCATGGTGGGTTGGTTTAGGAATTTTTTTTTTTTAATTTACAACATGGCAAACAGAATATTGTTTCAGCAGAGCTGGGTGCCAGTGGCTAATGCCTGTAATCCTAGATACTGAGGAGGCCGAGATCTGAGAGGATTGGGGTTTAAGCTATCTTGGACAGGACAGTTTGTGAGACTCTTATCTCTAATTAAGCACTAACAAAGCTGTAAGTGGAGCTGTGAATCAAGCCGCAGAGTACTAGCCTTGAGCAATAAAGTTCAGGGAGAGGACCCAGGCTTTGAGTTAAAGCTACAGGACAGATAGATAGACAGACAGACAGATAGTTTCTGCTGAAACTATACTTTAAATTCAGAATGTAAAACTTTTTCCAAGACTAGCAACATGCAGCATAAGATACAACATGGGCTGTAGCCACCACTCCCACTGAACCACAGAATCACAAGCATGAATAATCAATACTCATAAGGCATATGTGTGATGAAGCCAATTTTCAACTTGTAATATTTTTAGATTCACAATGGTTTTATTAGGCTCAAATCTCACTATAAGGGGCTGGGAAGGTGGCTTAGTGGTAGAGTGTTTGCCTTGCATTCATGAGGCCCTGGTTTCTGTTCCTCAGCACCACATAGGCAGAAAAAGCCAGAAGTGGCACTGTGGCACAAGTGGTAGAGCATTAGCCTTGAGCTGAAGAGCTGCGGGACAGTGCCCAGGCCCAGAGTTCAGCCGCATGACTGGCAAAAAAAAAGAAAGAAAGAAAGAAAGAAAAAGATGAACATCGATTCTTGATTTTTAAAAATAGCAACTAAGCTATTAAAATCAGTATGGAGATCTCTCAAAAAAAGAAAAGAACTATCATATGATCTAGTAATACCACTCTTGAGCAATTCAAAGAGGTGAGAGTCAAGATACATCTAGAGTCATTTGCACAGCCATGTTTACTGAAGCAGTATTTACAATAGCCAAGTTATAGAAATAACCCAGGTACCCTTCAAGAAAATGTGGTCCATATACACAATGGGGTATTATTTAGTTATTAAAAATGAAATTGTGTCACTTACAGGGAAATGGATGCAACTATTAATTGAAGTAAGCCAGATGGAAAAAGACAAAAGTACATGTTTTCTATTTTAGGGATGCTATCCCTAAAAGATATATGTATACACAGGATTAATCATACATACATATACATACAGGTACACATTATACATGTGGAGAGACAACATGTTTATAATTATAAAACCGTTTGAGATGATTAAAAGCAGAGGGGAAAGAAAAAGAGATTGATAATGGGTGGACTACAAAATGCATTTCATCACTGCAATACATTGCATCTGAGAATGACAATAGCATAACAAAGCCAACTGATACTATTGAATAGGAGATAGTAGGGATCAGGAAAATGAGAATGTGAGAGGGAATCAGTCTGACCAAAGTATTGTGTTATACATGTGTTAAATGCCATGGTGAAACCTCTTAAAGAATAAAAATAGCAGTAACACATTTAACTCCCAGATAGTATCTTGTAGAAGGCAAAGAGAAGACAGGTAATTAAAAACACTCCTAAGGCTGGGAATGTGCCTTAGTGGTAGATTGCTTGCCTAGCATGCGTGAAGCCCTGGGTTCGATTCCTTCATACCACATAAATAGAAAAGGCCAGAAGTGGTGCTGTGGCTCAAGTGGTACTGATCTAGCCATGAGCAGAAGATGCTCAGGGGCAGTGCCCAGGCCATGAGTTCAAACCCCAGGACTAGCAAAAATAAAAAAATAAAACAAAAAACCTCTCCTAGTATTTTGTCCAGTTTTAAAGAACAACTCTACATATAATAGAACTATTATATTAGAATTATCATACTCTTTATATTGTATTTAGGCAATATATCTAGAAGTATTAACTTAGGTATTGAAAGAAACATGTCTAAACTTTCCACTGAAATGCAAGGATGAAGGTTGGACACTTGTAATTCCAGTTCCTCAAGAGATGGAAATTGGGAAAGTCATGGTCAAAGGCATCCTTGGGCAAAAATGCAAGAAAACAATACAGATAAAGAAGTGTTGATAGTGTGGCTCAGCTGGTAGATTGCCTGTCTAGAAATCAGGAGATGTTGGGTTCAAACAGCCATATCACCAATAAAGAAAGGATAATAGACCTATCTATAACCTTACACCAATATAAATTCCAAATGGACCAAAAACCTCAATGTAAGATCTGAAACCATGAAACCACTATAGGAAAGAGGAGGAGAAACATTAGGAGTCCTCGGCACAGGCAAGAGTAGTCTTAGTTTTTTTGGTGTATATGCCAGTACTTTGGCTTGAACTCAGGGCCTAGATGCTGTCCCTGAGCTTTTGTGCTTAAGTCTAGACTCTACCACTCGAGCTACAGCTCAACATCTGGCTGTTAGGGAGATAGGAGTCTCATGGACTTTCCCACCCTGGCTGGCTTCAAATCTCAGCCTCTTGAGTAGTTTTGATTACAGGTGTGAGCCACCAGCACCTGGCAATTCTTCCTTTTTTTTTTTTAACCATATACCAGACTTCTTCAATGCAGTCAATCTGCCTAGTAAAAAGTACCACTTGTTAATTCTAATTTTTATGTACATAACTTTATTAAGCTAATTATTAGATAGAATTTATTTTATAGGCCAAGCAGCTATTTGAATTTATTTTTTGGTACGTTCTTTTTTTTGGCACATTCTTATATTATTTGTGTGTGTGTGTGTGTGTGTGTGTGTGTGTGTGTGTGTGTGTTTGTGTGTGCGTGCGTGCACGCGTCAGTACTGGAACTTGAACTCAGAGCCTCACACTCTTGTTTGGCTTCTTTTGCTCAAGGTTGGCACTTTAAGCCTACAGCTATACCTCCACTCCTGGCTTTTTCTTTTTTCTTTTTTTTTTGTCCGGTTGTGGGGCCTGAACTCTGGGCCTGGGCGCTGTCCCTCAGCTCTTCAGCTCAAGACTAGCGCTCTACCACTTGAGCCACAGCGCCACTTCCGGCTTTTTTCTTTTTGCTTATGTGGTGCTGAGGAATCAAACCCAGGGCCTCATGCATGCAAGGCAAGCACTCTACCACTGAGCCACCTTCCCAGCCCATCCTGGCTTTTTCTTGATCAATTGAAGATAAAGAGTGTCACAGATTTTTTTTTCAGCCTTGGCTGGCTTTGAAGTGAGATCCTCAGATCTCAGCCTCTTGAGTAGCTTGGATTACAGATGTAAGCCACCAACACTTGACTGTTTGCTAATTTTTAATTCTGATATAGTATACGCATCGGAAAAGTTACATTACATTTTAAATGTAGAATTCACTGGCATTAAGAACATTCACATTTTTGTATGTCTCTCAGCATATTCCATCTCCAGAACTTATTCAGCACCCTCAACTGAAACTCTGTACCCATTAAATAACTCCTATTAGCCTTAACAATTTTATGAGCTTTTTATATATTAAGATAATTTATGATTTGCCATGTATATACATTCCAACAATTCTGTGAAGTAGACAATTGCCTTTATGATTCACTCTAGTCAAGCTTTAACCTCCCACTCTAAGTACTCTACTAAACTTCTCCTCCCAAGGTCATGCATGGCCTCTACATTGTTGAATTCAATAATCGAGTTCACTTCCCCTCTTATGTGCTTGGTCAGCAGAATTTGACAAAACAGATTACTTCTGTCCTCTCACACTTTCCCGCTTGGAACCCAGGCTGCCACAGTCTCTTACCAGATTTGCCCTGCCGTCTGAGTCTCCTTTATCTGGTGATGTCAGCTTCTCTGGCCTTAACCCTCACCTTGCTCCTCTTCATCTGTGCTCACTCTTTGGGTGATCTCCTCTACTGATGCCTCCCAGATTCACCTATATACAGTTATATTTCACATCTCTACATTGAACTTCACACCTGCCTTCTTTTATGTTTTACCTTTAATACACATACAGAGCTTAATGTCATCAAAGTTGATATCCAGATTCTAGTTATGGTAGAACAACTTGGTTGGATGATCTCTCTTAGAGCAGAACATCAGGGGAAAAAAAAATTTTTAAAAATATACCTTCAAGGCTATGCGCGCTGGTGGCTCATTCCTTTAATCCTAGCTATTCAGGAGACTGAGATCTGAGGATCACAGATCAAAGCCAGCCTGGGCAGCAATTAACCACCAGAAAAGTGAAAATGGCTCTGTGGCTCAAAGTGGTAGAGCACTAGCCTCGAGCTGAAGGGCTTAGGGTCAGTGCCATGGCACAGAGTTCAAGCCCCATGACCACTACCACCAACAAAAACGTACACACACACACACACACACACACACACACACACACACACACACAGAGTATTGATTATATTTGCCTAAAGTTGTATACCATGATTGGGAGTATGGGAGATGGTACCATGTTCCCACCTTTTCTCATATAGTCCACTAGTCAAGGTTGGTGTGAGAACCCAGAGTTCCTTAATCACAGTGGGCTCCTAGGTTTCACTCATGGTACCCTGGAACAGATAAACCCGGTGGCAAGTATAAACAACAGTCCTAGAAAGGGTCAAGCCTGGAACCAAAGTTCAGTGTTTATATCCAAAAGCTTATAAGGAATACAGAATTTCAAATGAAAGACAGGACACAAAGGTCCAACACTGAAGAATCAGAATGAACAGGGCAAGAGATAGGAAGAAGAGATGACAATAACATGAATCTTAAAAAAAAATTTCCCAAGGGAGGTGAAGTGCTCCTGGTCTTTTACAATGGATTACCAAATGGGATGTGGGAAGGTGACTGACTTAAACAGCAGAAGCATTCAGCTAAGTGCACTGAGAAAACAGGATTCTGTCAAATGACTTACCAGTAGATCTCTAGGTTCCCTGGGCCTTCCTCTCACAGAATGTTGGAATAAGGTATGGCAGTGTGTATAGCACTTTCACTTGGGGCCCCTAAAATGTCAGAATCCTGCTCTTCCCTCCATTACTTTCCTTCTAATAGAAAAATGTAATATACTGGAAGTGAGCAGACTTACTTGATCAGATTCATAAGTTCTCTGTTCATCTCTGTGACCTTGAGCAAACCATTTAATCTTTCCTTACCCTTTATTTACCTCATCTGTAAAAAAGAGATTATTTAGGTACCACTATTATAAAATGACATTAATCTACGTTAAGGACTAGAAACCATGCCTAGCAAGGATGAGGCTCACTTAATGTTAGCAATTATTACCATCTCTCAAGAGAGAAATACATAGGGACAGTAAGCAAATACAGAACAAAAGGACCTATTTGCTTTTAGTTTGCAAGAATATCTAAGAAGTCCAATGCAGAACTCTCATAAAGCATTAAGAGCAAATAGCTTGGGTTTAAAGTCTACAGGGATCCTCACTGTTTCCTAAAGCATACATTCAAATCTTAGCTCTTTCCAGGAGCTAACCTGGCTCTTTATTAAAAACTAGAGGGAATAGCTGTCATGTTTAAGAAGGTGTCCGAAAGAAAGAAAAAGAAAAAGACCTTAAGCCACTTATTCATCAGCTTCATTAAAGAGAAGAGAGCAGAATGTAAAGTGAGCCTTCTTCCTGGCATAGAGTAGCAATGCTTCCTATTCCAGTATTCCAATAAAGCCTCAGGATGCTGGACATTCATATTTTCAGCATAGTTCTCCATATATACTTTGATCCTTTTCATCCTCATTCGTCCAGTGCCTTCTTTTCTGTTAACTCTGAATAAGAGCCGAATTTTGCTCTATTCACAGCCCAGATTTATCCCAGGTCACCAGTCACTGACTCCCAAGTCACAGCGCCCATGCCTCCCGAGCTTTGGTCAGTACTGTACTCCTGATCCCTCCCTCCCTGCCTCCCTGCCTCCCTGCCTCCCTACCTCCCTTCCTCCCTTCCTTCTTCCTTCCTGTGGGTCGTGGGGCTTGAACTCTGGGCCTGAGCGCTGTCACTCAGCTCTTCAGCTCAAGGCCCGGCTTTTGTTCCTTACTTTATTCAAAACATTCAAACCTTTTTTTTTTAAAGGTTATTGTATATTTTATCCCATGTTTCTAAGTATTTGGGAGCAGGTGTGTTTTTCAAGATGCTGAGTTTTTAATTGTTCACTGATATGGTTCTTAAGATTAACCCTAGAACAATTTATCCCCTATAGCAACACAAATCTTATTTCAAGTGATTTGAAGAATGTCAATCTGTTAGAATAAAATAAAATGATGAAATACAATATAGAACGTTTCTCTTGCTTTAGCTGAGAAGACCCAAAATGGTTTGGGATTTTCTTTGTACTTTGTGGTGGCATACAGAAAACCAGCTGAACCCTGTGGGACCACATGGGGCACACTGCAAAGAAAAGTCTTATCTTGACCAAATACTTGATTTATGTATGTGTATGAGAGAGACAGACAGACAGACAGAGATGGGGAGAGAGAGAAACAGAGTCACAGAGAGACACACAGAGGTATGTGTGAGAGAGAGCAATCACTGGGATTTTAACTCCAGGTTTCTCACTTTACTTTTTCCCTCAAAGTTGGCACTCTACTAACTTGAATCAAATCTCTACTTCTGGCTTTTTGCTAGTTAATTGGAGATAAGGGTCTCACAGACTTTTCTGACAGAACTGGCTTTGAACCACAATCCTCAGATCTCAGAGTTTCCTGAGTAGCTAGGATTACAGACATGAGCTATTAGCCCCCAGATTCTACCCTCACTCTTGAAAATACTTTCTTTCCTTCTTTGATCTCCTGTCCAAAAAAAAAAAAAGATTTGACTGCGTAAGTATGAGTTTAGTTTGGATCTCCACCTCCTTTTTCATTAATTTGTTTGCTTAGCCTTTTGTCAATGCCCTATTGACAAATCACTGTAACTTTGTAACTAGTCTTAAAGCCAGAGATGTTATTTCAATTTGGCTCTCACTATTCTATTTTAGCAACTGGTTAGTTAAATTGATTCATCATAATAATGAAGATATGTGACGTTATTTAATTACTTCTGATTATTTAATGTCATTTGTTCATTTCTTCCAATTATTTGAAATATTTATTGTATGCCCTGAGATTTGTATTGGCTCTCAGGTGATTGCCAAAGAATATGTATATATGTGTGTGTATAATATATATATCTAGCAATAAAGTAAGAATAATTCCTATATTAAGCAACTACCATCCTCAAGAGATATAGAAACAAATAACTATGATGCAATGTGCTAAAAATACACACTTAAGTCGATAAATATTTATTGAGCACGTAGTATCACATTGGCAATGTGGGATATGGATTCCATGTTGAATCTCAGCGCTGCCAAGGCAAGTGTGAGCTTTGCTTCTCAGCCTGATACCACCCACACAAACTCTTCTCCAAGCTCCACATTTGCTGCTAATTACTCAACTCCTTCTCTTTTGAACCTTTCCCACTACAAAAGCACAATAATATGAATTATAATATCTTATATTAGCACAATGTTTTCAACTTCTCAAAGTGTTTTCAGATGCGTTTTTCTCACATTTCTCCTGTGCATTAGGAAAAGCTCATATTGTGATTATGATTATTACTTTATTTGATATTGAAACGTAGACCCCAGAAACATTAAGCAATTTGATTCACTATCATTCCACTAGGATATGAAATCTTCTCTTTTCATACCCAGGTCCCTTACCTCCCCCAACTCTATTCTTTTTTTTAAAATTTATTTTTGTATATATTTTTATTGTAAAAATAGTGTACAGTTACATGAGTAGGTAATGAGTACATTTTCTATTGAGCATTGTTACATCCTCCTTTGTTTTTCTCTACCATCCCTTCCCTTCCCACCTCCCCAACTTCTCCGTCCCCTCCCCCTGAAGTTGTAAAGTTCATTTTCAACATACTGTCTTGTACATCTTGTTGTTACAATGGGTCATCCTGTAACCTTATTTCAGCATTTTGTTATTTCCCTTCCCTCCCCAAATTAGAAAAAATGTATATACAAGATTCAGGGCACCAGAATCAAATGCAGTGAAAACAGGGGTTATACCAGGGGGGAAGAACATACAAAAGAAACAAAAAAATCACACAGTACATTATAAGTACATTAAAAACAACAGCAAGAAAGATAAAATCACTTGCGTCTCTATCTTGGAATTCATTTCACTTAGTGTCATCTTATGTGATCATATGTACCACATATGACCATATAAAAGACCACATTTTAGGTTACAAAGCAAATTTGTCCAACTTTATTCTTGCTTGCTTTTCCTGTCTTTTCAGCATCGTATCAATAATCTCCATTTGAGGGAAGGTTTTTAATTTCGGGTACCACTTCTGGACTCCCAAGTTAAGCTGCTACAATGGTTTCTGATGTTGAAAGACTACAATAGATTGTCAGTGTTAGCTTGAGGTGCTGATGGAGATTTATGAATGAGGATGGAGGAAAGTACCATGCCCATTGTCCCGATGATAACTGCCTACAGAAGATTCATAAAAATTCTGACACTCACTTCATTCTTTTTCCCAGGCATCAGCTGTCAGGGGAAGGTCGCCCCTTCTCACTCAGCTTTGCAATGAAGTGATAAATGTGTCAGAAAGCTCATGCAGGGTGCAATCTTCTGCCTTGTAAACAGTTTTCATTGATACATACATTAAACTTAGTTCTCTTTTTTTTTCCCTGAGCCTTTATGAAAGTGCTTGAAAAAATGGTGCCACTGTCACTGATACATGTCTCCCTCATGGTGCAAATTTAAGTGTCTGGGCTTGTTGAAAATACAGATCAAGAGATGTAACTGGCTAGACCTCTTGAGTCTTGTTGGACACAAGGCTGACCAACATGGTAGAGTTATTTGTATTACATGAGCAAACTGACCACTGAATTCTGAATTTTCATGAGTTCCTCTCCTGATCATCTCTTTTTCACCTCCTGTTATTTAGAGAAACACTTACCAAGCCTCTGAAGACATGGAAATAGGAATGCATTTTAAAAAATTAGGTCAGTTTATTATTTTTTCCTCCATGTTTAATGCAGAAAAGGGCCCCATTTTGCATTCCCGTTGGCAATGTAGAAAGAATGAGGAGTATGTAATTGGGATCACGGCAGGAAATATACTGGGGACTAAGAAAAAGGTTTACAAAATTAGACTAGGGGGGGAGGGAGGGAGAGGAAGAAGAGACTTGCAGGCTGACTGTAAGATACTACTATACATGTTTCAGTGGAAGTTGAATTCAAGTTCCAAGATCCCACCAAATCAGGAAACCAAAAGCTTTCAAAAACAATAGCTATCATTCTAGTGAAACCCCAAGTCCCTTAACTTTGATTGACATTATTAGTATTGTTGAATTATGACATATAATTCTTGCCTACTTACCTTTTTTCCACCTGGCTCCTATTATGGCACTGGACATGTATGAGAGATTTACTAAAGGGAAAAATGAAATCCAACATGTGGTTATATTGCAAACATAAAAATTCCTCCCACTGAAATCTGTGCATTCCATTCTATCATAAAAAGGAATAGCCTCTTTATGTCCCCAGCAAGATTGGGTGGGGTTTGATAGGTCCATATGTAATATGTGATCCTGCTGAAGTTGAGCAGCAATGAGGTGTTTATGCTGTTGGGAATCTTTTTCTTGTGCATTTACAGTGATCCCTTACTGTCGTGGGAGTTACGTTCCAGAGACCCCCACAACAGGTGAAAATCCGTGAAGTAGCAGCAGTTTTAGATAGTCGGCCCTCACTGTATCATGGTTCATTTATTGGTACTTACCAGATTTTCACATATCACAGGGGTCTCTGTAATGTAACTCCTGAGATAGTTGAGGGATCATTATTTATGGGGGGTTCTTTTTTGGTTGTTTAAAAAAAAAACAAGAAAACAAAAAATCTTTGATACAGTGAAGCCACAATAAGTGAACTGTAATATTTGAGGGATGACTGCATACTGGAAGACTTCATTTTCTCTTCAGATTCTTTCTACTTTATGTCTCTTACAGCTTTCCAAGTGGTCCTTGCTTGTTCTAGAGACACACTCATAGATGCTTTGGGGGGAAAAAGGCTTAGTTCTCTATATAATCCCATTAATAATCCAGAGAAATTAGTTAGCCATATTAGAGTCTGAAAAAGGACTTTCTGGTATAAGTGTGTGGTATGGGGATATGAACTCAGTGCCTTGAGCTCTCCTGTAACTTTTTCATTCATAACTTGAGCTACACCTCCACTTCTGATTTTTTGTTGGTTAATTAGCAGATATACATCTCTCAGATTTGTCTGCCCAGGCTGGCTTGGAACTGAGTTGTCTCAGATCTCAGGATCTCAATGTCCTGAGTTGGTAAGATTACAGATGTGAGCCACCAATGTCCTCCTGTCTTCGGTCCCTTTTTTATTTTTCCTGGCTTAGGGAAGATACCTTGTTTGATTACAGGCAGGAATCTCTACCCCTCCTCTCTCACACACTCATTCTGCCTTGTATAAGTAACATCAAGGTCCTGAGCCCAAGGTAGTTGCTGAACTGGAATAATGTGTGTGAGGGAGCTGGGAAAAAGCTCCTCCAAGTTTCAGATTGATGTTTAATAAGTTACTTGTACAAGTTTTAAAGTTGACACAGGTGCTGTGAGTTATAGGTGACATAAAACTGGCCAGTGAAAGCTTAGGGCTCTTGTCTTGCCTTGAAAATGTTTCTTCTCTGTTCAAGAAACATAGCAGAATTTCTCAATTTTAACACTGCGCTACAATATTTAGATGGATGAAAAGGGAGAAGACTGTCCCAAAGAAGTATTCAATAAGAAAAGGGTGAGGGACTTGCATGAATCTTGTAGTGCTGCTCTGAAATTATAGCTATCAACATAAGTTCATGACTCTGTAATACATACCACACAACCACAGATACAGAAATAGTTACAGCTGTGTGTATACATGGAGTATACTTTGTAGATTCGTCCAGTGATAGAGCCTAGAATTATTAGCATACCAGTAGCCACAAAAAAATCTCCTGCCCATATCTTGGTTTCTGAATACAGTTCTCTAGTAGAAGAGAATTGAACTGCTCAGAGAGGTGATTACGTAAAGGACTAGAGAAAGAAAAACACAAGATACACTTAGAATAGCTGTGGTACCACAAAGTTAAAAATGTTCAAGGTGATGGGAAGAGAGAAAGGCACACAGAGACAGAGAGAGAAGGAGGGAGAAAAGAAGAAAGGAGAGGGTGTAGGGAGGAAGGAAGGGTAAAGAAGAGGAGAAGGAGGAAGAAAGGAAGGAAGAAAAGAAGGGAGAAAAGGAAAATGAGTGAGAGGAAGGAAGGGTAAGGAGGAAGAGAAGAAAGGAAGAAGGGAGGGAGGGAAAGAAGAATGGGGGAAGGAAGAAGAAAAGGAGTAAGGAAGGGGAAGAAGGGAAAGATGGAAGAAAGGAAATAAGGAGGATTAGGCATGTGAAAAAGGAATGGATATCCTCAATGTTCAAAAATGAATAACAAAATACACAAAGTTGTATTGGGTTTTGACCAACACCTGTAATATTTGTGTCACATGTGTACACTGATCAGATAAATTTTTGACTAGATAAGTGCAGAGAGCAGAGAGAACAATGTTTCCTGACTGAGGAGTTCCCATTAATCACTATACAAGGAACATGGAACATATAAAACCCACAGGAGGCGATCACAATAAACCGTGTTGCAGACAAGGTCCACCATTGGGTACAGGAATTCACCAGCAGTTTGAGGAGAGGTGGAAATTTGTACAGCCTAGCAGTATCTCGCTTAAGATACTTAAATTCACCATTGTTGAGGGCTCAAGATCACACTGACATCATGTACCCCCTGCAGTGATGCACAATGATGTGCTTGCCAAGATGTCAACATGTGGCAGGTTTTGCCAAAAAAAAAAAAAAAAGTATGACCTCAATCTAATCATGATAAAACATCAAATAGACCAATTTGAGGGACAGTTGGCCAGTACTCTATGATAGTGGTAAGGTAATAAAAGACAAGAAAAGCTTACAGAATTGTTACAAGGGAGATCAAGACTATTCATTAATAGTATTGTAGGACCAGGAGCCAGTGTCACAGGCTTGTAATCCTAGCTTTGCAGGAGGCTGAGATAAGAGGATCTCATTGCAAATCCAGCCTGAGCTAGGAAAGTTTGAGAAATTCCATCTCCAAAGTAACCAGCAAAATCTGGTCTGGAGGTATGACTTGAGGTAGATAACCAAGTTGAGTAAACTCAAGGCCCTGAGTTCAACTTCAGGAACAGGAAATAGCCTTGTACTAATACTAATTTTCTGATTTCAATAATTGTACAATACTTATACAAGACATTAACGTTATGAAACTGTGAAAAGTACATGGAGGCTGCCTTACTGTATATGAAGTTGTTATGTAAGTATAAATTTATTTCAGAATTTAAAAAATTAAATGAGAAGTAAGCATTCAGCTACAACACTTTCACAGTGAAATCTCATTAATCCAATGGTGCTATAACTTGAAAGTGGTGGAAATTTTCTTCTCTATACTTCTACATTATTTAGGAGAAGGTCTGGCAAACAAGGTATTGTCTGGAGTCTAGTGGATTTGCCTACTGAGCTGGTTTCAAACCATGACCCTCAGATCTCAGATCTCCTGAGTAGCTAGGATTACAGGCATGAGCCACCAGTGCCCCGCTTGGATTGTTTGTTTTTATGTCTATTTGGGGGCAGAATTAAAGGTGATGATTGTTTATTGCTACAGATTCATTCTTCATAAACCCCTCTGAAAGCCATTGCACTGATCAGGGTTGGGGCTGGTTCAAGTCATTGAGGCTGGCTGCCCACATTCTGAGCCCTACACTTACCTTAGCCCCCTGGAAAAGAGAACTTTTGGGAGGTTTCCTTGCTATTTTTCATCAAGGAAGTCTAGGTTTCCTTGAATGCCTTGTAGAATTAGTATTTTATGGGAACAACATGAATAAATACAAAATGTTTAATGAATAGTCCCAAAACTGGATTGTTGCTTGTCATTTTTTCCCCAGTCTTCAAGTACCAATTCCATTTCACTTCCTGTTGCATTGATTTTTTTTCTGCTCTTTCTCTGCTTTAGCCTGAAAATGCCTTTTGGAAGAGTTAGGAGCAGGGGTCATATCTGATTCTGTGTCACTAGAGACTTGTGCCTGACCTACTCTAGTGTATACATTTAAGAAATAAACATTTAAATGAAGGAAAAAATTGACTATCCTTTCAGCTTGCACATTATATTCCTAGGTAAAATACTAACTAGTTTGTTTTAAATAGTCTCTTTCACTAATTCTGGCATGACCTTTGGGGACATCATTAAAGTATAATTTTATTAAATATCGGAGCATATTCTTCTTCCTTCCCAGTGTCCCTTCCTTTACTATTTACCAGCTATGAGTTAAGCAGGCTGGAGCAAGACTGGTATAATCCTTTGTAGGCCTTGCAAGCTCAGAGAAAGATGTTAAATACATAATTGCAAAAACAAGATCAACAGCAATATAGAATTAAGAGAGTGTACGGGTCAGAGAGACAAATGAGTGCTTCCTAAAGTAGAAAATCCTAAAAAGTTCAGATGAGTTCTTTTCATCAGAATTCCAGGAGTTAAAGTAAGCTACATTAAAGACTGCCTAAAGTGTTTCTCCCGAGACCATCCCTATTTAAGCTCTTTCCTGCCAATCATAATGTCCTACTTCCTGGAGCTTTCTCCTTATTTTCTCTGTCTCCCAGTAGCACTATCTCCCCCCACCCCACTGCTGTCCTCCCATGCTGCCCTCTTAGTGTTATCCTAATGGATCATACTTCCCCCTCCATCTGACTCAACATAGAAGTGTTTAACTTCACCACCCACCACCTGTCTCTTCTTGTTTCCTAAAATCAGTATTTCTGGCTTCCTATCGGTCCTCTTTACCATTTTATCCATCAGCCACAGAAGCAACAGATTATAGAGAAAAGACTCTAAGTTAACAAGAAAGACAGACTTGAGTTCCAAGTCTAACTTCACGAATCTTAGGCGACTAGAAAAGCTAAATACAAAAAGGAAAATTGAATTTCAGAAAAATGTCTCCCATTTTCCTGTAAACCTGATGCGTTGCAAGGAGGTTGATGGTAACTTGGGTTGGCACACATTCTACTGTAGCCTTCCTTTCTCCCTCCGAATTTTGAAGTCACTTCTGTTACCTTCTATTTCCAAATGTTGTTGATGTGTAGTAATGGAACGTTTGTAACTGTTGTCATTTTGCATACAACCCCCACTCACAATCCTGTTAGGATCTGATCTTCATTCTAGCATTCTGAAAATTTATGTCAATGCCTGTCTTGGTGAGTCTTTAAAATTCATTCTAGTAGGTACCCAGTGCTTCTTTCCATATGGCCCACAAGGTTCTTCCATTTGGAGCTGAGCACAGGGGAACCATGGCCTAATCAAAGCCCAGGTAGAGCCAACTTGCAGACTGGTGGGCAAGAAATAAATATTGCCATATGCCACTGAGATTTGAGGTCTGTTAATTGTCATCATAAAATCTGATGGATACTACTTGCTGTTCATATGTGTTTGACAATGAGGCATTCAAATATTAGAAGTTCTGCATTTGTTGTCGGTATCTTTGTCTGTCTGTCTTTCCATTTCTTTCTCTCTTTCTCTCTCTGGCCCATCTGTTGTATTTGAGAAATAAACAGAAAGAGAGAAGGAAGGAAAGAAAGAACGAAGGGAAAAAGAGAAAGTAAGGAAGGAAAAAAGAGGAAGGAAGGAAAGAAAGGAAGGAAAATAGGAAGGAAGAAGGAAGAAAGAAAAGGAAGGAAGGAAGGAAGGAAGGAAGGAAGGAAGGAAGGAAGAAAGGAAGGAAAAAGAAACTAGCTAGGAACCAGCTAAGTCATGAGTGTGCCCTCAAATACAATACTGATATTTAAGTATAAAGACTCAAGTCTTAGGCAATTACAGAAGAGGTTCCTGTCCCTTCCTGTAATTCATAAGCTGACAATATTCTAGGAACTAACATGGGGTTCAATTCTAGTTAGGGATGGAGAGAAGGAGTCTGAGCTCTGTGTAGATTTTCCTTAGCCCTAGCTTTTAGGCAATATTTTAGTTCTGCCAGTTGGAGCCTCCAGTTCCCAGCTCTGGAGATTCTCTTAATTCAATGCAGCCACAGGCTAAAACTCTAGCTACTTGCTTGTGTAGAAAGCAATAGAAACTTGGCTATATGAGCTCAAGGTAAGGATGAAGGTTCTTTGGATAAGTGGATCTCAACGGAAGCAATTTTGCTCCCCCAAAAGTTATCCATACCAGGTTAGTAAAATCAGGAATGGCCTACAATTCACCTTGCCACCCAAAGAAAGACATATTCTGCCCTAGATGTCAGCAGCACTGAGGTTGGGCAACTGCAGTTTTTCTCTTCATAGTCTTCTCCTGCTTTCAGAGGAACCTAGCATTTCTAATTCCTGGCTAACATGCACATCAGTTAGCTTTCACTGGTACCTCTTAGAGTAGGCACTTAAGTTTCAACAAGTCTTCACCCATCAGTTTAAAATTTTTGGTAGGGTTTCTGGTTCGCTGCAATCTCCTGTTTCATGCTCCCTGTCCTTATGCTCCTCAACCTATTTTATTCCTTTATGTCTTTTTTAGATTTTCAAAGAGAGCTAATATACATATGTGCTCACTGTGTCAAATTTAACCAGAACTCTACAAGCTTTCCAAACCTTTTAGAAATAACTATGGTCTCACTTTCTTTTACAGCCCAGTGTCATCAGTGGCAGATTATTGCTGTGTTTATCATAGAGGTACTGGGGCTGAGGATGGAGTAGTGTAGTAGTAGTGTTCTGTTGTATGCAAATGTGTACACAGTGTCAGTAGAAATAGTAATCAGTGCACATAATGAGAATGCTGAGGCTCTAGAATTACAAAATCTGTGCGGATCATGGAGCTCAGTTTTCTCTATATTTTTGCGAGGTCACTTGAATGCTATAACATAGATCTTGAATGTCTCTCAGAGGTCTATGTGTTATAAGTGTGATTTCCATCCCATGGCACTATTGGGAAGTAGTGAAACCTTCAGAAGTGGGGCCTAATGGGAAGAAGTTAGGTCATTGGGGGTAGAGCTTTATGGGAGGAAGTTAGGTCATTGGGGGTAGAGCTTTATGGGAGGAAGTTAGGTCATTGGGGGTGGGGCCTTGTGGGAGATCTTCAGGTCATTAGGAGTGTGTCTTAGAGGGAAGTAGTAGGACCCATCCCTTCCCTGGTGTCTTTTCTCCCTCTTTGTTTCTTATGAGGTGAGCAGTTTGTTCCCTCATGCACTTTTGCCATGATAAACTGGGGTTTTCCATAGGCACAAAACCAATAGGACTGGATCATGGACTCGAATCTGTAGAATTATGTGTGAATGCAACCTTGTTCTCTTTATGAGTTGACTGTGATTTTTTTTTATACATAGGAACAGAAAGATAACCACGCCAGCCATATCCATTTGCCTTTGTACAAACAATAGTACTCACTAGACCCACTTTTAAAACAGGTGTTAAAATATTGTATGATTTCGACAAATGGAATGAGAGATCACTTGCCAGACTTAAAAAGTGATCTTAAAAAATCAGATACCAGCCAGGCACCGGTGGCTCACACCTGTAATCCAAGCTACCCAGGAGGCTGAGTCTAAGAACCACAGTTCAAAGCCATCCCAATTATACAAGTCTCTGTGAGACTCTCATCTCCAATTAACCACTTAAAAACTGGAAGTGGTGCTGTGGCCCAAGTGGTAGAACACTAGCCTAGAGCACAAAGAGGTTCAGGGACAACACCCAGGCCCTGAGTTCAGTTCCCACAACTGACAAAAAAAAAAAAAAGGAAACCCAGGCAAGGACTTAGAGCTAAAGATAATACCTCCCCGACTGAGGCTTCCTATAATATAATACAAGAAAAGTACTGAAAGTAAGTTGAGAAAAGGATGAACTAGTATTACATGATTCCATGTTAATAAATGCTCACTAATTCCAGATTAGCAGAGTTGGGCTGAGCCTTTAGAGGCAGGCCTAGTCCAAATGCATTTATTTCTCAGATGGGGTTGATGAATAAAGGGGAAGTGTCCTCCAAATTGCCCTCAACTAGTCAGCTATAGTGCTAGGACCCACTGCCAGGTTTTGAGAATCCACTCTGTTTTCTCACCCATAATCCTCTAGACTCCTACAGAAGCATAAACGATAACAAGGCTAGATGGAGAGAATGCATGATTAAATGGTAAATATAAGACTATTCTCTTCCTTTTGCTGTCAAACAGAAGCGTGAGGATTGTGATATTTCTATGAATGTGTCATGGTGGCTCTCCTTTCTTCCTCTTTCCTTGGGATCATTTTTCAGTCAAGAGTGTTTTTCTTTTGAAAAATAGGTTTTAGATACTCTCTTACAACATTACCTACTTTACAGAGAGGGAGAGTATTAAAAGCTAAGAAAGAACACAGAAAATAGCACCTAAATTCCAACTGAACCTTAAAAAAAACACATATGGTGGGAAAACAGAATCCTGCCCTTATTAATTGACAGTATCACAAGTTCCATTTCCATATGCATTTTTAACTATACTGATTTAGAAATGGACATTGAACACTCATGGTCCTGAAAATATAAATCAGTGTTTGGAGTTGGAGTTTTAACGGGGGAAAAAGGAAAGCATGTGTCACATACAATTAATTCAACCAAATATACATGAGTTTCTCAAAGGAAAAAAAAATCACAAAACCAGGTAAATGAATAATTTCCCTCTAATTCTTCAGCATTCTTATTTCTCCAGTCTGTCTTTCTAGATGCATTTCAAAGTCCCTTTTCATATACACATTGCGGCTCATTTTTACTAATTAGGGTGCCTTATAATAAAAGAAGCTTAGAAAGACTAACAATTATTAAATATATTTTGTGTAATACAAGTGCGGTTTTGTTTGTTTTTCAGTGAAGTTCCTCTAAATCTATTAACTATGTTATATTTTACACATCTTGTTTTGTTTGCTCTTTATATCAACTCTAAGAAATGTACTGATGGGGCTGGGAAGGTGGCTCAGTGGTAGAGCACTTGCCTTGCATGCCTGAGGCCCTGGGTTCGATTCCTCAGCACCACATAAGCAAAAAGAAAAAAGCCGGAAGTGGTGCTGTGGCTCAAGTGGTAGAGTGCTAGCCTGAGCTGAAGAGTTGAGGGACAGTGTCCAGGCCCAGAGTTCAGGCCCCACAACCGGACCAAAAAAAAAAAAAAAAAAAAGTACTGGTCATGTTGGCCATGGTACATATACTGGATGAATTTTTTCCCTTGGGGCTTGAACTCAGCTCCTGAATGCTATACTTTAGCTTTTTCCTCTGAAGGTTGTCAAAGCTATCACTTGAGCTGTGGTAGTTAATTGGAGAGAAGAGTATCATGGACTTTCCTGCCAAGGCTGACTTCATACTGCAATTTTCATATCTTGACCACCTGAGTAGCTAGGATTATAGGTTTGAATGATTGAAGCCTGGCTGGAGTTGCTTTTTATCTTACCATGTGAATGGAGTCCCCACTGATCAGGAAAGCTGAGCTGTGTATCTTTGCACAGAAGAGGTGAAACTCTAAGTCAAGGTGGTCATTTTCCCTGAGGGCACCTTCTCAATCAATAGTCAACATCCAATGACCTTGTTGCCTTCTCCCTCTTCCTCTATTCTTCTCTTCCCTTCTTCCTCTCTTCTTTCTCTTCTCTCTCTTCAGTTCAGTCTTGTACTTGACATAGGTAGACCCTCCTGGCCTCTGAGTTCTTCTCTTCCAAATGTTTTCCTCTCCACATAACAGCCAGAGTGCTTTCCTTAAAACATCAGCTTGAGCTGGGTGCCAATAGCTCACTCTTGTAATCCTAGCTACCCAGTAGATTGAGATCTGAGGATTGTGGTATTGAAGCCAACCCCAGTAGAAGAAAAAAAATTAGGGACAGCCCCCAGGCCCTGAATTTAAGTCTTAAGACTAGCACCAAAACAAACAAATTATTAACTGGATGTTCTGCTTCAAGATGGTGAATGGAGTGCACTCCAAAATCACCTGCCATTCATTCCTTCCCTTCAAAGTCCCATCAGGCTTACCAACTATTAGAACTATATACTTTCCAAGTGCTGAGAATGGGAAGTGGGATAGAGATAGATACTGTATCCAGAGCAGAGATTTCAGTACATTTCCCAGGTTCATTGAGAAATCAGGAGACAGGAAGAAGGCTGCGGGGAAGGCAGAGGCTGCTGTTTAGATCCAGAACAGGGGCAGCAGGTCAGTTTTCCTGCTGAGGACTGGAACCCAGAGGGCAGTCTGCATAATGCCATGCCCAGCATGGCCCTTCATTTATAGACCGGGCCAGGATGACAAAGACACATACATACACAACTGACGGAACACAGGAGCAGAAACTCAGCATTCACAACACATCACCATAAAGCAAGGAAGGAATTTAGAGGAACATTGTATTATATAGGGGCAGGGTGGAGGGAATAATTTGCAAGTTTGATGAATTTAAGGCTTGGGAGTTGGCAGATTGGTACCCAGGTGAGGATGGTGGTAAACACAAAGATCCTCCTCAGAAACAGAGGCAGCATAGAGATAGAATGAGGAGACAGAGAGCTTTTGTGTTCTATCCTGCTGGCTTTGAAAAGTGCCTGAGCAGCCACAGGCCAAAGTGCAGGTGACCCCTAAGAAGCTGGAAAAATTTCAACACTTAACAGTCTCTCTTCTAGAACTTCTAGAAGGAATACAGTGCTGCGGATTCTTTGACTTGAAGCCAGTGAAAGCCATTTTGGACTTTTTGACCTTGGTAAGATAATACATTTTTCTTGTTTTAAAACTAAGTAACTGCTAATCTGTTAACAAAAGAAATAGAAACAAATGTAATTCTATGACATTATGTAATATTTTTTCAAGAATTTTCAGTTTGCCTCATAGTATTCCCACTTTACCTTATAGTCTTTGTGCCTACTTCTCAATCTAAAAACAAAAACTAAACTAAATTGGGGTCAGGGGTTGTGGTTCTTGCCCATAATCCTGGCTCTTCAGAAGTCAGAGATTGGGAACGTTAGGTTCCAGTCCAGCCTGGGGAAAATGTTCACAGGACTCCATGTTAACTAATTAAAAAAAGAAAAGCTGGATGCTGTAGTCCATACCTGTCTTCCCAGCTTTATAGAAGGCATAAATGGAAAGATCTTGCTGACCTGGACAGAAAAAAAATAAGATGCTGTTTGAATAAGAACAAAAAAAAGGGTTGGGTGAGTGGGTCAAATAATGAACTCCTGCTTAGTAAGCATAAGCCTCTGAGTTCAACCCCTAATACCACAAAGGAAGGGAAAGAAGGAAGGAAGCAAGGAAGGAAGGAAGTTATTATAGCATAACTATCTTAGAATTCCAATTAGCCTAGCAATGCTTCTGGTTTAACAGTATAACTGCATGTCCATGTCCCCTCTATGTAGAGGTGGACAGCTGTACAACAGGACAGGATTACATCTCTGGTGTGTGGCTTACCTTTTGTTGTGAACCGTAAGCTGAGGTCAGGGACACTGTGCAAAACAGAACAGGAAGACATGAGACTCGGAGTCTAAAACAAGCCTGATTCCCACTTTGGCCAGGCCAAAGTGGAAAGCTATGAAGGCTCCAAGGTCCTAGTATCCTTGGCAAGTTGACAGGTGCCTTGAAGCCATGATGTACAGAACATGTGCAGAACATGATGTACAGGACATGTCAAATGAGTTCCGAGTGAGATAGTTTCCCTCCTGTAAGGGTTTAGTTGGTTTCTTGTACTAGTCCTGGGGATTGAACTCAGGGCCTTGGTGCTGTCCCTGAGCTTTTGTATTCAAGACTAGCTCTAGACTACTTGAGTCACAGCTCCACTTCTAGCTTTTTTGGTGCCTAATTGGAGACGAGTGTCTAATAGTCTTTCTTGCCATGGCTGGCTTTGACCCACAATCCCCAGATCTCAGCCTCTTGAATTGCTAGGATTATAGATTTGAGCTATGGGCACCCAGGTCCTCCTATAAGATTTTGAGCGCTATTCAGCTGGAATCAGGACTCAACAGGAGGAAAAGTATCTGAGGGCTGGGCAAGTTAAGGTCTTGTTTATGCAGAATGAGCCCCCCCCCCATCAGGTAGAGTAGGCCAGGAATATCAGCAGGTTGGAGAAGTGAGTAGGATTAGACTGAGGGCCTGTATTTTGGATAATGGAAAAAAGCAGTCCTTCGGGGCTTGGGGAAACAGAGGAGACATGGGCAGCAAGGAGACTGGTCTGAGTGAGATCTGCCATTTCTCTTCTACAAAGAGAAATAGCAGGAGGAAAGAGGAGATGGACTCTCAGAGCCTGGATATGGGAAGTCCTTTGCTAACCATTTCTGCTTAGGCTGGATAAATGTCAGCACCTTTGATGTGCCATAATGAATCTTTTCCCTTTTTCTGTTGCTACCACTTCTACAAAGACCTTCAGGCCCTGGTTCATCTTGTCTTTTGGAATTCGATAATGGAAAAAAAATAATAATAAATCCAACACAAGCAAAAATTTATAAGTCCCAGACACAATGGCATCATGACAGCGAGGATAACATGGCCAGCCACTTGCCAGGAGCCATTTCACAATCCCTGCTCCGAAGCTTGCATTAATCCCCTCCATCTCCATTTAATTTGGAATCCTGTACATAATGTCCCACATAGACTCCTTTGCTGTCTTATTCACCTTCATCGCCGAGTCCCTGCTGTTCCTGTTTGACCCTTACATCAGCATACATTACCCTGTCTCACACACTTCACGGCTTTCCACTGGAGGAAACCAACTTTGGGTGAGGACACTCATAGGGCCATGTGCCCCCAAAGTAATTGACTGGCAGATGGACAAAGGGGAGAACCCCACCCCATGTTAAATGCTTTCTTCCTTCTCTCCCTTGCTGGCTCAGGGTTATTGTTGACTGGTTAGGGAGTGGTATTAGGAGTTAGTGTTGAAGCCCCTTGTTTACTTTCAACAGAGTAACATTTGAATCAAGGAAGTGTTTTGTGATCATTCAAATTCTAGAGGAATGAATCTAGGCTTCACCCCCCCCCAAATACCCACAAAGTGCTGCAAATGTGATTCATCTTTCTGCTCCCAACCAGGAGGTTGTCCCTGGAGCTGAGGTATACTTTGCAGTCCCTATCCATCCACTGTAGGATAGGCACAGATAAAGCTGAAGAAGAACCACATAACCCAGGGGTCTGATTTACCAGCAGAGTGCATCCAGTCTGCCTCCTTTCTGCTTGCAGATCTCTCCCAGATGCCAACAGTGGGAAGAGCTGGTTCTTGGCTTCCTTTGAGCTGCTCTAGTGGAGGCTGGAGGAGCCAGACCTGTTGGTGTGGACCCTGCACTATCCATGCCTTTGTTACCACCTGCCTACTGCCCACTTCCCATCCGTCTAGGTCTAGCCCATCATGACCTTTGTAGGGACCTCCTCTAACTCTGTGCTTGAGTCCTCACTCAACAACAACTCTTAATCATCCACTGGGAAATTAGACTTAGCCAGACACTGGATCATCTCTGCAGGAAATGCCAGGATGAATTAAGATCACTTGCAAACTAGACAGGATCCTTTTGCACTCTTAATTCCATGTCATAAAGGTATCAGGAGGAATCAAGGAAAGAGAAACTGGAAAAGAGAATACCAGAAGAGCCAGAGAGCACTTCCTAGACTGACTCCCTATTTACCTCAAAGCAACTTCCCAGAATGCATTGCTTCCTCCATGAACACTGTCTGCTCACATCTCTGGCTCATTGGTCTTCATTCAGATTCTAAACATGGTGGTTCTTTTGTCTCCCTACTAGATCTTCTTCCTTATTCTCCGATAGCAGTCCCCATGTCATTGCCTTTGTCCCTCTGGCCTCAGGTACCTGCTATGTGCTGCTGACACCTGTACCTTTGCTCTGATCTCAGACAGTCAATGGCCTGTTTAGCCTTTCCCATTGCAGATCTACAAAGCATCGGAAACAGCACATCCAAAGCAAAGTTCAGGATCCCACCCCTATTCAAGACTCCTTCCTCTACCTCAGTAATGGGGATGGTGTGTTAATGGTGCCATGGAAGACATAGGCAGGGGAGCTGTCTTGAAAGGAGAGAGAAATACTGATAGGGAGTCAGAACTTTGCATTGATTGAATTTTTACTATAAAAGGAAACTAAGACACAATATTATTTGAGTGGAAATGTTTTTTTTTTCTTTCAACTTCATCTCTTCAGGTAGGGACTCCAGAGCAAGGTGAAGAGCGTGGCAGGGAAGTTTCAAGCTGTATCTTTGATACCCTTCTGTGACTGGTATTGCATTTACATAAAATTTTTACTATTTTATTTATTCTCAATTAGTATATGTTTTGCAGAAGGTTATTGTTTTTAATAGTGCATTATAATATTCCTGTTGATCCCAGAGTTTGGGGTACAACCCTAAATCATACATGGAGATGAGGGGCCTCATGTGGCTGGCTCTTGTCTTGGCCCCCTGTGTGACTGTCAGCCTTGAGGAGTCTAGTCACTAGTCACTCGGACAGGAAAAGCTTCCTTGCCTGGGCCTGGTTTCTCAGTCTGCTTCGACTCCAACAACAAAATAGATTTGAGTGGTTTACAGAACTGAAATCCAGTTCTCACAGTCCTAGAAGCTGGAATGCCAAGATAGGGTGCTGCCATGGTTGGGTTCTTCTGAAGGCTCTCTTTCTGAAGTGGATGGCGGTGTTGTTACTGTCCTCTCATGGACGAGAGGTAAGCAAGCTCCATGTCTTTCATCCTCCCATAAGACCCCTCTCATCTCCAAGTTCTCACCTCTGAATATTACCATATGGGGACTATGAATTTGAGAGGGTCGTAATGCTATTATAACGCCAATCTGTAATGCCACTGCTTCTGACAAGAGTACCCTACTAGGGATACAAATGATATCATAATGTCTGACTTAAGACACGTCTGGTTTTATTCCCATTGCTTCATGTAATGTTCACAAAACTCTGTAGGAATAAGAGAGTGTGCTTTTATGAGCCCCAGTGCAATCTGAGGAAACTGAGCAAGTTGCTAATAGCTTGAATCTAGACCCCAGGGGTCTAGATTCCAAAACAAGGTTCTTCCTACCACTGTAGTGCATGTATTCTCTCTTTTCCCCGTGATCTGATGCTTTAACTTCCATTGTCTTCATTATAGCTCCAACAACTATGCAAAGTAGTAAGGACATGGATGCTTGTCCCATCTTATGAATGAGGATATCGAGTCTAAAGGACACTAGGTAGGACAGTCAGGCCTCAAGTCAGGTTCTGTGCTCATGCCTCTTCCTTGGCAGAGAAGCCACCTACCTACACAAGCCCTGTTGGGAGTGAAGGAGAAAGGGGCCCACCTGTGTGCTGGGCCTATATCCCTAAGGGAGCACTTTGTAAACTGACTGACTGGTAGGGTCTTCCTGTCAAGCCTTCATGGAACAGCTTTTGGCTTTCTGGTACAGTGGACTGAGCAGGCTGCAGGGAAGCTGTTTCCCATCCTGCTTCAGCCTTTCCTGGAGGCCTTGCCAGTGCCCCTGTTGTTCAGAGCTACCCTGTGGGCAATGGTATATCCCAGGCTCACAAAATGCAGATGGTACCTCCAGGGTAGACTCAGGAAGAGCCTGGCTTAAGCCTCTCATTTCAGCAGTACTGCCATGTGGATTCGAGGTTTTCATCTAGTCCAGAAATCATATTTTCCTCCAAACAAGAGGAAACACATGAGCCCAGAGCCCCATCAGGGACTTTATAAATGCCAGGATGTGGCTAATGGGCCACACGTCTTGAAATTCGATTATGGCAACAGGAGCAAAATACTGGCAAGAAAGATAGTTGATCCCAGCCAAAGACATGCCGTCAAAGGAAAATAGAATAAAATCCCTCAAGGAAGAATTGAAGGGGTTCCTTATACAGGTCCATTCCCTTTGAAACCCAAGGAAGCCATCAAAGACATGTATCTGTTTAAATGAGTAACAGTGAATTATTTGTTTATTCCTGTGTGCTGGTGCAAGGATTTGAACTTATGGCCTCACACTCTCACTTGTCTTTTTGCCTCAAAGACCAGCAACTCTACCAGTTGAGCCATACCTTCACTTCCCACTGAATCTTAATTAAGAAGTAACCACATGGATTTGCCTGCCTGGGCTAGTTTTGAACTGTGAGCCTCAGATCTCAGCCTTCTGAGTAGCTAAGATTACAAGAATGAGCCACCAGCACCTGGCTAACAATGAATCTTAGAAAGAAGGATGTCAGATAAATATGTTTGTAATTCAAAACAAAGAATTAGTAAATTCCCCAAAGTCCAATAGCCACAATAGTAAATATAAATGAGAACAAAACATCAGAAAAATGTGATGTGTGGGAACAGCCAATGAGACAAGCTCCCAGGAGAACTGGGCTTTCTTAGAAAGTATCTCTATTATGTGGCAATCAACATGGGCCATGTTTTATCTGGAGACCCTCAACAGTGTCCTCAACAGTGTTCTTCTTTCTCCTCAAATTATTTTCCTCTCTTGTCTTTCTTCCTTTACTTTTTTATTCTACTTTATCTACTTTCTCCTTTTTTCTTCCTGTCATTTGCCTGTACTTCTTCTCTCCCTTTATCCCTCCCTCCTTCTCTCTTTTCTTGTTTATGCTTTCTTTTTCTTTTCACTGACTATTTCTCCACTCTTGCAGGAAGGATTTTCGTACTCCCAGGTGCTTTTGGTTGTATGGATGTGAGGCTACCTGGAAAACCTTTATTGCTTAATAGCAACAGAATGACTTACAGGGACTTCCTGAGCAATGAAAGAAACACTTGCATGCCCACATGGCCTCCTGTACAATTTCCAAATGCGAATATCATGCAGACATTAACTGTTGGTCCCCAAAACTAGAAAATGGCATAGAAACAGCTTATCTGCTCCATTTAAATGAAAAATTCAGGATGCAAAATTTTATGTGCAGCATAATTACAACTGGGTATAAAAACACCTGCCAAAAACTATGCCCAGGGAAAGCAGGAAGGAAATATGCCAAAGTATTAACAATCTTTTCTTCAAGTAGGGAGACGTTTGGGGATTGTTTTCCATTTTTCATTTCTTTCCAAGTTTATTTAGTAAGCATATTTTGCCTTTGTATTGATAAAGTATGAAGTCGACTGGTCTTGCCAAAAACTTGCTCTGAAGCAAGTATCACCACCACCCTCTGCAGAAGGTGGGGCTTGGTATTGGGGCTTGAACTCAGGACCCAGGTATTATCTTTGTGCCTTTGAGCCATACCCTTTGAACCATACCTTTACTTCCAGCATTTTTGGTAGATGATTTGAGAAAAGACTCTCACAGATTTTCCTGCCCCAGTTGGCTTCAAACCGAGATCCTCCGATCTCAGCCTCTTGAGTAGAGGGGTTTATAGACATGAGCCACTAGCACCCGACTGAGAGGCAACTATTGACAAAACTTAATGCAAACCTTCCCATGTTGTGTGTTGGCCTCTCATACTTAAGACAGGAAACTCACATTTATTGGGTTCCCCTACAAAAGATCAGGCATGTTATTGAAATCTACCTGTCTGGTCATTATAACCTCATGAGAGAGTAGCTGTCAGCATGTGCGTACATGGGCATGTGTGTGCGCGCACACACACACACACGCATACACACACACACACACACATCCTATGATAGGAGGAGTCTGAGGTTCAGAAATAGTGAGTTTTTCAGCATTGACCAAAAACTGAGGCCACGTCTAGCTTAATTCAATCTGAATTAGCCATTACTCCAAATGGTCTCTAAGAAGTTCAAAACTTTGAAAGCATCAGACAAGTACAGAAGCTCCAAAGAGTAGTAAAAATAATTATAGAAACCAGTGAGGTTTGGGCTAGGAAAGGAAAGAGCCCCTGTTTCTGAATAATGGCAGAGGTTACCACTTCTCTTTTTCTGATAATATCTTTTCCCTTGATACCTTAAGTCAAAATGTTTCTATATGTAATGCAAGTAGAATTATTAAGGGCCCTACAAGTTGCATTGTCAGTGCACTGTACCATCTGCTACCAAAAGAATAAAAACTGGATATTTTTAAGGCTTTTATGTCACCATTTCTACTTACTAGACAACTGTGTAGTGTTTTAAGAAAGAAAATGAAGATCTGATCTGGCTGCCCAATTACACTGCTATTCACATTTTCTATTGTTCTCTATAATTTTTCTGACATGTTTATACACATTTGTGATCATATTTTTTATACAATTTGTGTCTCAGTTTTGTTCTCAACACTTTTTTTCTATTTTCTCCACTTTGTATTATCAAATGTTTGTGGAATGAATATGTAATAAGGAATTCCCCTATCACTGGGCATTTAGGATCTTTCCCATTATAAATAGCATTACTATAGATATGCTTTACATATTACTTTTTTCCCACCTGAATCATCACCTTAGGATAGAGTCAGATTACTGGCACAAAATATGACAAAATACTAGTGATTCTCAATATGAGCTTCTGAATTACAATTCAGAAGGACAGGCCAACTTATAATACCTGGACAGTATTAGATACTTAATAAATGTTTAATGCATATATGAACAAATGCCATCAGGAACATATGCAAATCTTTGACTATGTAAACTGTAAAACAGAGACTTGATGTTTTTAGATTCCCATTCATTGGAAACAGAATTTTCTGAGAATCAAGTATTTCCTCAGTTAGTTTAGATTTCTAAGAAGGGAATGTTCTCCAAGAGCCCAGTATTGGAGACCTCTGCTAGGGAGAAAGTTGAAAAGTGCACTCTTAGGGTCATGTCAGGGAGCCATGATATTGGCTGGGAGCACATGAGATTTCAGGACACCAACTCTGACTTATTCCTATTGGCTTGTCAGTGTGATGAGTACTGTCTCCATCCTCAGCTTGTCTTACGTATAACCTTTTAGTCATTCCAGATCTCATCTCGACTCCAATCTTGAACAAAGTCTTAGAGATCAGGTTCCCATCAACAGCCCTTATGGAGGCACCTGCAATGAAGAAATGCACCAATCAGAGTCTATGTCCAAAAAATAGAGAGAAAGATAGAGAAGAAAGAAGGGAGTCTCTGAAATAAACACATATTACAACTCTGTAGAAGAACAGAAAATCATCAGGAACAAAGACAGCAATAATGGGGGGACATACTGTACTTAAAGGCAGCAAAAGTCATTTGATTATAGGTATCCGCTAAGAAATAGAGGGAAAGTTACTACACATGGGAGCCTGTGGGAATAAAAAAGGACAACAGTGAACTTAGAAATGTGATAACAGATACAATGATATCAATGGAGGCCTTTCTCTCCTTGCAATGAATTATAGGAACTTCTGTACACCCAACCAAAATCCAATCAAATTATATTAATATTGGTTAAAAATGGCCGAAAAGGATTTGAAGCCTAAGCAAAAATACAAAAAAAGAAGATAGCTGTGGAAAACGGGAAAATGAAAACTCAGATTAGCAGAACTAATGATGAAGGGAGCAGTAAAGTGACCAATGTTTATGCTGAGGGATTTTCAATAGCATTACTTACAGATAGACTGGCAGAAAATGGCCTGTTAGAATTGAAATGAAACAAAGAGCTCTTTTAAGTGATCAGATGTAAAACCAAGAATTATGTCACACTTCACCCATCCAAAGTTGGCTCAGAGCAGAACCTTGGAGTAACATCCACCCAGAGCTAGGAGAAATAAAGTCAGTATGAGTCACATCTCTTGCCAAGATGATTATTCTCCTTGGAAGCATAGAGAAAATGTTCCAAGTCCTACCCAGAGGCCATGAGATGATTTGTCAACAGAGTCCCAAAGATACAAAGATGACTTGAGACAGTAGTGAAGATTTAGAGCTCAGTCAATGGGGGGGGGGGGTAATAGTATTAAAAGCTTGAACTTAGGGCTTGAACTTAGGGCTCTTGCTTAACTTTTTCACTCAGGGCTGGTGCTCTGCCACTTTGAGCCACACCTCTACTTTGGCCTTTTGGTGGTTAATTGGAGATGAGTTTCATAGACTTTTCTGCCTACACTGGCTTCAAACCAGGATACTAAGGTCTCAGCCTTCTGAATAGCTAGGATTACAGTCATCATCTAACAGTATGGCTAACTTTTTTTTTCCTTAGGTTGTATCAACTTTTAATTGTCATTTTAGCAAAATTGTCATTTAGCAAAACTATATTGTGCTTCTTGGTTTTGTGGGTCTGATGAACGCATAATGAAGTATTCATTCTTTTTTCAGTTAGATTTTAGACTTTCAGTTAGATTTTAGATCTTAGACTTTCTAAGATGAATTTATTTAAATGGTACATTCTTGAAAGTTTAGAAAGAGTATGTAATGCTCTTCTCTGCAAATGTTGTATATTCTTTTTTGTTTGTATGTTTGTTTGTTTTTGTCAGTCATGGAGCTTGAACTCTAGGCCTGGGCGCTGTACCTCAGCTCTTCAGCTCAAGGCAAGTGCTCTACCCTTTGAACCACAGCACCACTTCTGGTTTTCTGGTGATTTATTGGAGACTCTTATCTCCAATAAATCTCCTGCCTGGGCCAGCTTTGAACCATGATCCTAAGATCTTAGCCTCCTGAGTAGCTAGGATTACAGGCGTGAGCCACCAGCACCCGGCACAAATGTATATTCTACAGCTATTGGAAATAATAAATAAGGGCTCTGTCAGAGCTGGAGGAATAGGCCATATTTTCCATGCTGAACTTTATACATTAATATTTATTTTATTGAGGTAATGCATGTGCATAGTCTAAAAGTAAAATAGTTCTAAAAGGTTCATAACAATTTCTAAGTAATTGCCTCTGCTATACACTCTCTCTAGTCACCCTCTTGAGGGGATTCTTTTGCTCTTTAAGTGTTTTCTTATGGCATTTAAGCAGCAAATATTCTTAAATAACTTGTCTATATTGCTCTCTTTGGATTAATGAATTTTAAGTATTATCTTCTGACTTCTGTTGTGATGGATAAGGTCTTAGCTCCTTTCCCTCTAGTTCCTTATTTGGCCCCATCATATTTGGTTGAATTAGTATTCAGCTGTTAACATAATATTCTTATGCAAATATTATTTTCAGTATTGTGATGTTGAGCATGGCGTTTTTAAGTCCTTCTCTGACTTTGATTCTTTGGAAATGAATTGCTTGTAGACTTTTTTACTTTCCTGGCTATTACTATAGACTGCATATATTGTTAATTTTTCCCACACAACCAAAAGTTTTTTTAGGACCATTTTCTATATATTAAACCACATTGAGAAATTTATCCTTTTCACTTTGTTCCTTGTGTATATCTATCTGGTGTATTTATATCTTGCCAGTCTGTCAAGTGACCCTGTCTAGGATGCCATGCCAGAAATTTCCAGTGGTGTTTCTTCTAGAATGAGAGTCTCAGTCCTCTAGATTCTGTGGTGCTGTGTAGCAGTCATGAGCTTATTCATGTAAAAATCTAAAGTTCTTCTCTTAGAAGCAAGGGGTAGAAGAATGATTATTGGGGACTGAGGATGAGGGGAGGAGAAAGAAAAAATGGAAAGGGATTGACCAGTGGGTATAAATGACAGGAGAAGTAAGTTCTGGTGTTCTGTGGTACAGTGGATGACTGTGCTTAACAATGTTTTATTGACTGTTTCAGAATAGAAGTGAGCACTTCAATCTTAGTACCACAAAGACATGATAAAAGCATAAGCTGATGGATATGCTAATTTCCTTGATTGGGTTATTTCACAATGGACTTGTATAACAACATCACATTGTATTGCACGAATAGGTTTATCAACTAAAACTAGCGTGCGTATAAAGAAAATTAAAGTTACCTGACTCTTCTTTTCATGTTCCTGGCCATTTCCCTGGCAGTTTGTACTCTTTCTTGATGCCAGGCACTCTTGAGATTTCATAATAGTGCAGATCGACTGCAGTCCACTCTCTGTTGCACCCCAGTGAGCCCCCTTTAACTTGGAAACTCATTTCCTTCCACCCTAGGAAATATGCTTCAATCATTTTATGGATTGTTCCTTCTCGTAGATTTAGTCTCTTTTCTCTGTAACTATTTTGGGGCTTTTGAACACATTGTTTGATTCTCTGACTTTAAAAGTCTTTTAAAAATGCTTTGGCTGAGAAATTTTTACTCCTGATATCACACATTTAATCTCTATAAGTGATACATGTAAGTATGAATGGGTTGTATATAGTTGCATATATGTGTATATGTGTGTTTGTGTTTATATGTGCATTGAGCGTATGTGTTTGTATATGTTTGTATGAGCATTTGTCCTTGTTCTTTCTATTCTTGGTGTGTGCGTGTATGTATACATGTATATGTGTTTGCCAGTCCTTGGTCTTGAACTCAGGGCCTGGACATTGTCTCTAATCTTTTTGCTCTACACCAACACATTTAAGCTACATATAGCTTCACTTCCTGCTTTTGGGTGATGAGTAGGAGAAAAGAGTCTCATAGACTTTCTTGCCTAGGGGACATATCAACAGAGCCTACAGTGGTTGACTCTGCATAAAAGAAAATTAATTTGTCTATAGGAATACGTCTCAGACGTCCCATGGTGTTCAGGTCATCATTCATAGAGTCCCTTCTAGTCATTACACATTTCCCAGGACTGACTGCAGCAGAATCACTTTCATTCTCTGAAAATGTTTTATAAAGGGACAACTAATTCTAATTGCTGTACTTAATGCTAGGGTATTGGGGATTTTTTTTATTTTAAGTAATAGAATGTTTTCATGCTGTGACAGAATTGCTTTCTAATGAACTCTGTATTACAGTAAATTGAGTACCAACTCTTCATGTGTATGTATAAATGACAGGGAAATTTATTGATGCAAGAATGTTGAATTTCTAGAGCATTCAAATGATAAAGAGTAAATGACTGAGAGTTTTTTTTTTTAACAGACCCAGGGAGGTTGTTAGAAAATTGGAAGAACATGTAACATATTCAAGATTGCTTTAGTTTTAATGTCATATATTACTGTTGCATTTATCAAATATAACATCTATGCTCCTTAGAAGAATTAACTAAAATGAGGGAGAATTATTTAGTGAATCTTGATTTTTATGTGAGAAAGATAAATTTAGAAACAGTTGACTCTGGTTTGAAATCTATGTTTGCCATGTAATGGGAGTATGATCCTCATTGTTGATATAAACATTTGGACTGTTCGTGGAGTAAGGATAGTGGTGTCTACCCATTATACAAATAATGATTCAGCCTCTGGGAGCATAAAAGTCACATGAATCTCTCACCCACATATCTGTTCTATAAGTTTTATCCCTCCACTCATCTGTTTGTACATCTATGATTGAAGCTATCGTTCCCTTATAAAAAATGGTTAAAGGTTCTTTCTAGAAATTTAAGGTTGATCTCCAGTTTCTGCTTCTTTAAGAAGATCCTCAGATTCCATTGCTTAGTACTTGGGTTCTTCTCCTGGGCTCAATCATGCACACTTTCATATTGTTCATCCTAAAACACACTTCTTGTGGCATGATATCAGTTTTATACCAACAGCTCAGGGGGCTCAGCCCACCACATCCCCATGTTCACACCAAACTCAAAGACATGAATTCTAGATTCTGGTTTGTCTAGAAAAAAAGACTTAGAAATTCCCACAAAAGCAATTGTTTGAGTTGTAGTTTTATTATAACTTTTTGTTGGTGGTGGTGGTCATGGGGCTTGAACTTGAGGCCTAGGCACTATCCCTGAGCTCTTTTGCTCAAGGCTAGCACTCTTCCACTTTGAGACACAGTACCACTTCCAGTTTTCTAGTGGATAAATGGAGGTAAGAATCTCATTGACTTTCCTGAGCTGGCTTTGAGCATTGATTCTTAGGTCTCAGCCTCCTGAGTAGCTAGGATTACAAATGTGAGCCACCAGTGCCTGGCTCCTTGTAACTTTTGATGAAATCGCTAAACAGTTCTTATTGCCGTGGAAGAAGAAAGCAAAGCATTTAGAGGTCATGTCAAAATTCTCTTCTTAGATTACAGAAAACACTGGAATCGCAATAAAACTGCAGTGGGCAGAGAATATAGTCAAATTGATCTTTGAATTTATAAAGAAGGGCAGTAGAACTGACTAGAGACAATTCATGAGTGAAATTAAAATCCAAGTAGGCCAACCAAATGGTTAGTGCATAAGACTTCAGTCAAATGATATGACTTTAGGTTAAAGCACTAGTTTACAAACTAGAAACCCCAGCCCATGTGAGAGTAGAAATATTTTACCTGGAAAACAAATGGGCCTATAAATTTCCCTCTAAACTCTTTGTGGATTTCCTGAGAGCTAGCTATGGGTATGGAAAAGCTGTTCGTGTCACATGCCAACTCTATCTGAACTCCAGTGCAACTAGCCATTGTGTCAGAAGACCTCTAATGATTCTGGGGTTGTATGTATAAAACATTTTCAAAAAGTGAGTCCCAGCCAACCATCATTTTCTCAATTATCCCAATCATTCCCCAGTAGGAAGGAAAACTAAGTAAGTGCCCTAATTCATCACGCCCTGGGGATAGCTCAGCTTTCTCATTTCCTAATGATCCCATGAGGGCAGGGAAACGTAGCTGATGGTGGTGAGAACTACTGTCTATATGTGAAGAAAATTGTTCATATCTGCCCATGGGCCATGTGTATTCATACAATTTTAACTCAGAGATAGGGGGTGGGGGCTACAAAACCAAGACAATGAATTAGTTGAGACCTAGGTATGGATGTAATTGCAAATGTCTAGTAAATTCTTTTTTCCTCCTTTCTAACTATCTTGCATGCCTACCTATAATAGAGGCATTAGGGACTCATTTACTCAGCAAAATAAAAGACTTTAAGGGACCCAGGTGCCAGTGTCTCATACTTGAAATCCTAGCTATTCAGGAGCTAAGAACTAGAAGCTACTAGTTAGAATCTAGCCCAGGCAGAAACATTTACTAGTCTAAATTCCCCCCAAATAAGTAGCAAAACACAAAGCTGGACATATGGCTTAAGTAGCAGAGCCTCAGTCTAGTAAAGCTGAGGCCCTTTGTTCAAACCCCAGTACCATCAAAAACAAAAACAAAACTTCAAGAACTGCAGGTGTAGATCGGTGATAAAGCATTCACCTAATATCATGAAACCTGGAGTTTGATTCCCAGCACCACCAATAAATAGAAAATGGGCTTTCAATCGTTCCTCAAGAATATTTTAATATAATAGTATTTGGGAGAGTTAAGAATGTAATAAGAATATTAGTCATTTAAACCTTTTCTTCAATTAGCTTAATAGAAAAAGGTAGAAAATAGGTAGGCAGACTTGGTGGAGTTTGATAAAGGCTGTCCATGACACCTGGCTGTGAAAATTATGGTTGAACAGGAGCCAGGATATAAAGAACTGAATTAAAAGAACTGAGAAAACCCTCACATAATTGGAGCCTTGGAATATTAGACTATTGGAAACAAATAGAAGTGGAAAAAGACAAGCCAAGTCTAAGGTCACTACCTTCTTCAGCAGACTGCTCAGAAGAGCAACCGAATTACTCTCTGCAAAGCACCTCGCGCAGCACTTAACAAGTTAAGCACCCATAAGTGATAGCTGCTATTACCTTTCTTGTAAGTGACTTTCATCAGCTCAGGGATGACTCCACTGAAAACAGAGAGTACAGTGCTTAAGACTTAGATTCTAAATCTCCTAACCTTTCCCAGAACTCTTTTTTTTTGTAATATCCCTGGCTGCCAAGTTTCCTGTTCATCTCCCCTGTAAGCCCTCCCTACCCCTACCGTCCCTGTGGTTTTGTAGGCCTGTCATTTTGTCTGTTTTTCTTTCATTTCTATTTTTTCAGGGTTTATACCTAGAATAATCCATCCTGCAAACTCTCCTCCTGTACTGTTCACCTTAGGCAGAATTTTCTAGTGTCTTCAACAGAACAATCTTAATGGGAAGAAGCATGCAGTCTTAGGAAATCTGAGCATGACACCCAGTGCTGCCTCTCTGTAGCCTTAGAACCACGAGGAGTTCATCACTTATCTCTGAGACTTAAGTATCTCAGCTATGGAAATGGGATGGTTTTTCCTGCCTCATATTCATTCAGCATTGACCTCAGTGCCATTGAGCAGTGGGCTAGGAACTAAGGATGGTATATAGGTAGTGAAGATAAAGCTAATGATAGTGGTGAGTTTTATTCCTCAGAGCGTCTAGTCCATAGGGCACTCAAACATTATATAATGTCAGTAAACATAAAATAACATAAAGGTGATACAAAATAAAGATAAAATATCAACTGAGATGGGTGTTATGATGAAGTGGTTACATAGACATAAACCAGAGAAGATAAATTTTCCTGAGCAGGTAGGGCTTGAGCTAGGCAAATATAAGCAGACAAAAATAAGAGATGAATGAGCATCCTAAGTAAATGGAATAGAATATGCAAAGATCTTGTGGTTATGGGGGATACCTTGGTCCATCTTAAGTCCTTAGAAAAATAAAAAGAAATGGTCTTGTTTGTGATATTTTATTTCTATCTGCCAAAAGATTGTAGAACTGCCCCCCCTTTGGTCGTACAGGGCAAAGGCTACAGAACAAGATGAGACTGTAAGACAGCCCTGATTTAAGAAATGAGAGAAGACCTGTGTGAGCCACCTGAAAAACTGTGTGAAATATCATGCAGAGCAAGTGAGGAGAGAACGGTGGTCATGTGAAGAAATATTGTTGTATAAGTCCAAGAAAGCCACATGATCAGATCTACATTTAGCAGAGAGTATTTGGCCTCTGTAAGGAGCAATGGGGAAAGGTCACAACCCAGAATAGGGCTTTAAGCAGGTGAATTAGATAGGTTATTGCAATCCTTCAGAATGTGATGATGGGACTTAAACAGAGTGGTAATAGTGCCATACAGAGAATTAAACAGGACAACAGGGTCAAGACTACAGACTTTCTTTTTTTTTTTTTTTTGGGTCCAGTCGTGGAGCCTGAACTCTGGGCCTGGGCGCTGTCCCTCAGTTCTTCAGCTCAAGGCTAGCGCTCTACCACTTGAGCCACAGCGCCACTTCTGGCTTTTTTCTTTTTGCTTATGTGGTGCTGAGGAATCGAACCCAGGGCCGCAGGCATGCAAGCCAAGCGCTCTACCACTGAGCCATCTTCCCAGCCCCAAGACTACAGACTTTCAAGTGGCTAGATTTTAGTTTCAGACATAGCTGTCAAGGACCTCAAAGGCCTGAGGTGCTACCTATCTTGAAAGCTACGAGTTAGTCTGCTACAGTTTATGGATGTTGGCAGAAGACAGAGATAAGGAAGTTATTACTTGTGGCACAGCAAGCCATATGAACTTCTGTCACATCAGCTTCTTAAAGAGGATCATTGGTTTTGGATCACAGCAGAGAAATTCCAAGCTCAGGAAACATCAGTCTTGTCTAATGAGATAGAATCTTTGCTATTCTAACTAGTAAACAAATTGTTCTTTGTACCAGAGAGTGATGCTCCCTACAGAGGATCTTTACAAAGACAGTCCACAAAATGGTTGTTAGTGTTTCTATTTGCAAGCTATGCAGAGTCATGAGGGATTAATAGAAAATGGTTTCATCACAATGGAAAACTCCAGGAAAGATCATGAGATCTGATTGATGATCATGGCAGGTTTTTGTGAGGATCAGACAACATAATCTCTACTAAACTACTGTAAAACAAAAGGAAATAAGCACAGCAACCATATCACTACCTTTCACTTGTTCAGTTGACACCCTAACACTTGAACCATGCCTCCAGCTCAGCTTTTTTCTGGTTAATTGGAAAGTAGAGTCTTACAGATTTTCTGACCAGATTGGCTTTGAACCATAATTCTTTCAATCCCAGCCTTCTGAAAAGCTAGGATAACAGACATGAGCCACCAACACATACTAATGCTATCATTTTGTTGTTGTTGTTGGTCTTGGGGCTTGAACTCTGGGCCTGGGTGCTGTCCCTCAGCTCTTCAGCTCAAGGCTAGCGCTCTACCGCTTGAGCCAAAGAGCCACTTCCAGTTTTCCAGTGGTTTATTGGAGATAAGAGTCTCATGGACTTTCCTGCCCGGGCTGGCTTTGAACCGCGATCCTCAGATCTCAACCTCCTGAATAGCTAGGATTACAGGCATGAGCCACTGGTGCCTGGCCTATCATTATTTTTAACCACAATTAAATCTTTATAAGCAACAAGAAGGGAAATGTTTAGTCAGAATTATTGAATACTTCCCATGGTAGCATGTCTAATGCTGGTATAATACTTAGTTTCTACAGTCACATGATGAGGTTAACCATATCCCCATTGTATTGATAAAAGAAACTTGAATGTTGGAGCAGTGAATAAGCTATCTTGAGATGACTCTTTACCTAAGTGGCGAGGCATATGTTCAATCCCAAGTCTGTCTGTTCTTTGCCTCCCATATTACATTATCCACCATTTTGCTTCCACTATACGCTATGCTATACTTTACATATCTTACTTTACTTCATCTTCACACTAACTTAATGAAGTTGGGTTATCACTTTGAGAAGTTTATTAGTAATTTCCTGGTCTATACAGGTAGTTTATTGTTTATAAATAAAATATTATGTGAACATTTTATGTATTATATATTATTCAGTTATATGGTATATTTTTATTCTTTAATGAAACAAAATCTGCTTTTGTTTCATGGTTGAGTCTGTGTAAATCTTGGGTTCATGCTTGCTTATATTCTTTTCTGAATTTCTTCTGTGTGTGTGTGTGCGCGCACACACACACACACACATGTATGCATGCTGGGGCTTGAACTCAGGGCCTGGATACCGTTCCTTAGCTTTTCTACTCAGGCTGGTGCTTTTCCACTTGAGCCACATCTCCACTCTGGCTTTTTGCTGGTTAATTGGAGATCAGAGTCTCATTGATTTTCTGTCCCTGGCTGGCTTTGAACTGAGATCTCAGTCTCCTAAGTAGCTAGGATTACAGAAGTGAGCCACTGGTGCCCAACCTCTACAGTATGCTGCTTTAAAATGCCTTTGTTATTGATTGATTATGTACCTAATATTATGTACATTATAAACAATACAAAGTGCAGAGGAATATAAAGACCCTCATTGTAACCCACCAGTAACAAGTAGCTAGTATTTATATATTACATGTATGGGATGAGCTATACTAGTACATAGGAGAAGAATTGGACATTCCATAGTGAACAGATGGCATTTGTTTCCTTGAGAGGCACTAGTCTGCGGGCCTTCCTCCCTAAATTTCAGTAATTGCAATGCTAATTATGTCAAGTGAAAAGTCAGGGCAAGTGGCTCTGGCCTTATACTACAGGAACAGAAATGGAGTCAATTGCCTCGCTGGTCATAGTCATGAGTGAATTTTAAGTGAATCTCTAGACATAAAGCCACCTCTAGTACTTTTTGGAGGACTAGGAAGCAAGCCTTCTCCAGAATGTCTGATATAGCATGTCATTGCAGACACACCACTACCATTAATAAGATATTAGCTAAATAGATTATGCGATCTCCACAAAATGAGATAGCCTGTCAGATGTTAAAAATAATGTACAAACTCTATCTTTCATTCTCTAGAAAATTTTTAGCTTAATACAATCTCTCATTGTCAGTTCTCTCTCCTATTTGCTGAACCTCTAGAATTCAGGAAGTTTTTGCCTATGCCAATAAGTTCTATTGCTTCTTCCACGCCTTCCTGTAGTAGATGCAAAATTTCAGGTCTTACATGGAGGTCTTTAATTTACTTTAAATTAATATTAGTACAAGGTGACAGACAGATCCAGTTTCAGTCTTCTGCATATGGATGTCCATTTTCCCCAACATGATTTTTTTTGCGGGGGGTCCGGTCGTGGGGCCTGAACTCCGAACTCTGGGCCTGGGCGCTGTCCCTCAGCTCTTCAGCTCAAGGCTAGCGCTCTACCACTTGAGCCACAGCGCCTTCCGGCTTTTTTCTTTTTGCTTATGTGGTACTGAGGAATCGAACCCAGGGCCGCAGGCATGCAAGGCAAGTGCTCTACCACTGAGCCACCTTCCCAGCCCCCCAACATGATTTTTGAAGAAGCTGTTTTTCCAACATATATTTTTGTCATCCTTGTCAAAAATCAGATGGTTTTAGGTATATGAGTTTATTTCTGCGTTTTCTATTCTGTTCCATTGGTCTTTAAGTCTGTTTTTGTGCCAGTACCAAGCTGGTTTTATTACTAAGGCTCTGTAGTAAAGCAGTTTAACTGACAGTTTAACCACATGAATACCAGGAAGCTGAAACCTCTTTTATCTGATGGTGGGGGGGGTGGAACTTAGGAGGAAGAAAGAAGATGACTGGAAGAGAGGAAGAGTGGGAAAATAAAATCATACTACTCAATGTACAAATATGAAAATGGAACTAGGTAACTAGGTAATTTGAGGAGATAAGTGGAGCTGGGAGAGAGAATAATGAAAGAGGTAACACTGATCAAAATGTATTGTACTCATAAATTGACATGTTGAATCAAAACCCCTTTGTACAACTACTTAAAGATAATTAAATATATTTAAAATACAGACAGCTGGGTGCTGTTGGCTCAAGCCTGTAATCCTAGTTATGCAAGAAGCTGAAATCTGAGTATCTCAGTTCAAAGCCAGAATGAGCAGAAAAGTCCATGAGACTCTTATCTCCAATGATCCATCAAAAGGAAGTAGAGCTGTGACTCTCATAGTAGAGTGCTAGCTTTCAACCAAAAAAAAAAACGCTAAAGGACAGTGCCTACACTGTGAGTTCAAGTCCTACTACCGTCATTGAATGAAAAAAATGAATGCATAAGGTAGATATGTGTACACACCCACAATAACAACTCCAGTATGTAAAGAAAAGCAAGCAAGAAAACAATATTGATATTGTCTGCATTTCTGTATGTAGCACACAGATGAATAAGAAGAGAATCAATGTCTATAGGCTTGACTCAGCACCAATAGGAAGAAGCATAAGGGAGGGAGGAGTTTATAGCATTTAAGAGAAACTTCCTATTTTATTTTTGCTTACTTTGGTATTTTTGACTCGTTTTCAATAATAATACTTTTTATACAGCACTTGTGTAATTGAATGTAAACCATCAGAAAGGGGAAAAACAACCATCATCAGATGACATCTGTCATTCCCTGTGAACAGATTATACCATAAGGTACCATAATATTTATTACCACACAATGGGCTTTCAAACCAAGCACTTGAATTTTGCATGTGCCCACATACCTCTTAACATTTCCTGTGGAAGAACTGTCATTTCCATTGTGCTTCATGCTGCTTTGGAAACACATTTAATCTTTCTCACTTAATCTGCTTTCCCTAAACCTTTCCCTAATTCTTCTCAAGGATTTCCCATTTGCTGTGCTGAATATACAACACAGCGACTCTAATCATGTTTGGAATTTTTTTATCAATTTAATCCATCATTGGCAGTTATTATTATTCCAAAGACAAGACATTTTAGGCTGTTTCCTGATCAATTTCTCAATGTTAGGTGACATTGGCTGAGAATACGAAATGAATAATCATCTTCTGAAAATAAGAATCGCATTTCATATAGGATTATGTAAACTTAGATCTTTCTACCGAACATACTAAATAATATCACATACTAAAAAATAACATCCTTTACCGAATTGTAGATACAAACTGCATATTTTTTAAAAATCTCTCTCACACAGGCATGCTTATGGGTCATTATTTTTGCTAGTTTATAGGGGAACTTTTTCAAATAAAGAATTTAATTTGAGACTTCTAACTGACAAGAAGTTAAACTGGTTAAACATTTGAGACTCCCAAGATTTGGCCAGAATTCTTTTTTTTAAATTTAATTTAATTTTCTTTGCCTGTATTTGGTTTCCAGCTTAGACCAAGGTGCTGTTCCTTAGGTTTTTTGGGGTTTTTTTTCTTTCTTTCTTAAGACCAGTTCTTTAATGTTGGAGCCACAACTCCACTTCCAAATTTGAATTTTGGGTGGTTAATTGGAGATAAGAATCTCCAGGATTTACGTGGCCGGGGCTTGCTTGAACCCTCAATCTTCAGTCTCAGTCTCCTGAGTAGGTAGAGTTGCAGATGTAAACTTCCACCTGATCCAGCTTGAGTTCCCTTTGGATCTAGAACACCAGGGGTCAGTTTCTTCTTGGATAGTCAACTCCCTTTGGCTATAGATGCTGGCTTCTGCCTGCCTTCTCACTTTGTTTTGTATCTGTGGTATGAATATGATTTTTTCTTCATTTTCATTGGCATTAGACAGTATTCACTGCAATATTGTGGGTGGCAGGGTTTGGGGTCATTTGTTTGTTACCTTGGTGGGGATGAGAGTTGTGAAATAATATTTGATATTCCTAATAGGAAACTTTGCCCTTGGGGCCTGAGGGTTCTCTACCAGGTTAAGTTGCTGTGACTGGATGATCTTTATGTTGGCTTTGAACCTAGATCTTCAGATCTCAGTTTCCAGAGAGTGCCGATTACAGGTGTGAGCCAATAGCACCTAGTTATCTGTGTTCGAAATTGTTTTAAATTATCTTTAAGTAGTTACATAAAGGAGTTTTGATTCAACATGTCAGTTTGTGAATATAATGCATCTTGACCAGTGTGGACACTTCATTATTCTCACTGTCCTCAGTCTTTAGTCTTCAGTAGCCAAGGCGTTCTGGGTCTAACCTTGGCTCTTCCGTGGGATTGTGGACAAGTAAATTAACCTCTCAGTGCCTCCACTTCATAGCTATACAATGCATTTCTCTTATAAAATGTCCCTAAGTTTTAAATTAGGTAAAAGTAATTGCCAGGCACTGGTAGTTCATGCTTGTCATCCTAGCTACTCAGGAGGCTGAGACCTATGGATCAGGGTACGAAGCTAGAAAAATTCCTGAGACATTTTATCTCCAAATAAGCAGCAAAAATGCAGAAGTGGAGGTGTGGCTCAAGTGGTAGAGTGCTAGTGGTGAGCAAAAAAAAGCCAAGCAAGAACATGAAGCTCTAAGTTCAAGCCCCAGTATTGACACATAAAAGGAAAAACAAAAAAACAAGACAACCTTGAATCCAACTCACCTCTAGACTCGTCATTATGTGAAATAATTCGTGTACTTCTTGTTTAAATTGCATCACCTGGGGATTCTTTTCCTTGCAGTAGGAGACCAGTGAGCCTGCTTGTCACTATTTCCAGCCGCCAAGGTTTGCACCTCCACCCCACACAGCCACTGGTCTCTGAGAGCTCTCTTCTCCTCAGCATTGGCCTTTCATGGATCTTTGTTCTTATTTCTCTACATCTTGGCAAACAACATCTGGTAGAATCAGTGACTTTTCTTTTTAATTTTTAAGATAGCAGGCGGCTGAATCCTTGCTCAGTATTTGCTTTCACTGCTTCAAAGAGATAAACCCTTGACTCTTTTCTCTCAACTATTCCTCTTGGAATCCAAATCCTGGCGCTTACCGAGTGCCTGCCATATGCTTCTGTCTCAGATATGACATTCAGCTTCAAGTTCTTGTCCCCTGCTTTCCTTTACAGCTGTGTCCTGGTGCTGAGCATCCCCTGCCTACTAGACTACATTTTTTTTTCTGTAAGGAAAAATCTAAATCTCTTTCTGTCAAATTTGCAGTGTTCTTCATGGGTCTATATAAAGAGGGTGCTACTAGGGGAAAACGAAATGGTTTGGCTTTCTTTTTCTTTTTCATGCATTATTTTATTGTTATTATAAGGGTGATGTACAGAGGGTTACAGTTACCTAAGTCAGATGAATTCATTTCTTTTTAAACAGTGTCACCCTTTCCCTTGCTATCTCCTTCCCATCCCCACAGCATAGTGTCTAGAGAATACCTTTGCTGCATTTGAACCCCCTTTGTCCCACCAAAGACAGATAAATGAACAAACAAAACATAACAAAAACAGCAACAAATAAAAAGCCTCTTATTTCCATTTCCTGGAATTCATTTCAATAAATATCATTTTATTTGATCAGATACACATAGATTCCTTTTCTAGTTTATTCTACCTATAACTCTTTCCTTGTTCCAGAAAGATATTAATACAATAACATTGATGTATATGAAATATTTACACCTCAGTTTTTTAGGATTCCTAAGCCATTTTGTCAGCTTTTCAAAGCTTTTCATTTCTTCATGAATATCTAATTTAACTGGAGACGGTGAGCAATTGTCTGCTTGTCCCTGAAGTACATGCTCTAAGCTACTCTATTGTCTGTTACATAGCATCAATTTTCCTAGCTATTGAATTGATGGATAGCTTTTCATTGCCTAATGTATTAACTACTAATCATTTGTGACTTTTGAATCTCAGTTCACTATAATTAAATAAAATGTATTTATTTCTTTAGTCATACGGGCTACTTTTGAAGTGCTCAATCATTATATATGACTAGTGGCCACCATATTGAACTGCACAGATGATAGAACAACTCCATTACTGCAGAAAATTCAGTCAGCAGTCTCTACATGAAGTTGCAAATACATGCTGAGTGTTAGCTGGGCACTGGTGGCTTGTGCCTATAATTCTAACTTCTGAATAAGAAAGCTGAGATCTGAGGATAAAGGTTCAAAGCCAGCCCAGGCAAATAAAGTTGAGAGATTCATATCTCCAGTTAACTTGCAAAAAACCAGAAGTGGAAGTATCGCTCAAGTGGTAGAACTGCAGCCTTGAGTAAAAGAAACTCTCAAAGAACATGAAGCCCTGAGTTCAAGCCTCAGTACCAGCATACACATACAGAGAGGGAGGGGTGAGGGGAGAACAGAATGTTAAAATCACAATGGTTAGAGGGTATCCAATTAACATATTAGAAATTTATGGTGCTGGGCTGGGAAGGTGGCTCAGTGGTAGAGCGCTTGCCTTGCATGCCTGAGGCCCTGGGTTCGATTCCTCAGCACCACATAAGAAAAAAGAAAAAAGCCAGAAGTGGCGCTGTGGCTCAAGTGGTAGAGCGCTAGCCTTGAACTGAAGAGCTGAGGGACAGCGCCCAGGCCCAGAGTTCAGGCCCCATGACTGGACCCAAAAAAAAAAAAAAAGAAAGAAATTTATGGTGCTTAGACAGACACCTCTATTCCATAGCCTAAGTACACATCCCTACTCCAGATTTATTTTATTTTTGTGCCAGTTCTGGAGCTTGGATTCAGGGCCTGGCTGCTATCCCTGAGCACTTTTAGTTCAAGGCTAGTGTTCTACTCCTTTGAGCCATAGCTCCACTGCCAGTTTTCTGGTGGTTAATTGGAGAAAAGAGTCTCATGGTCTTTCCTGCCCAGGCTTTGAACTGTGGTCCTCAGATCTCAGATTCCTGAGTAGGTAGGATTACAGAAGTGAGCCACCAGCACCTAGCTAGATTTTTTTAAGTACATTATCTATTACCAGGGGCTGTTGTAAATGAAAGCACAACTGTAAAACTCACATTGAATTGTTTTGCCAGTCCTGGAGCTTGAACTCAAGGCTTGGGCACTGTCCCTGAGTTTTAACTCAAGGTTAGCACTCTACCAATTGAGCCACATTGCCAGTTCTGGCTTTTTCTTATTATGTGGTACTGAGGAATCAAACCCAGGGCATCCTGCATGCTAGGCAAGCACTCTACCACTGAGCCACATTTCCAGCCCGCATATTGAATTTTGCTGGGGATTATGGGTGGAGCATTTAATAGATACATGTGATCCCCATGTATCTCTTCCTTTGTTTGTGTGTGTGCGTGTGAATGCCTGCCAGTACTGGGACTTGAACTCAAGGCCTGCTACTCTTACTTAGCTTTTTCACTGAAGTTTGGCACACTGCCACCTGAGCCATACCTCTACTTCCTGGTTGTTTTGCTAGTTATCTGGAAATGAGTGTCACTGACTTCAAACTGCGTTAGCTTCAAACCATGATCCTCAGATATCAGCCTTTACCAACTTAGCTAGAAGAATTTTAGGTATGAGCTACAGGTACAGGGCTATTGCTGTCAATTCTTAGAATAGAGAAACTCTTGGAACAAGACCCACAAGATGAAGAAAGCTAAGTGGGTATAAGTCTTGAAAGCACTAGGATTGGCAGATGCATCACATCATCAACCTCTGGCTTCAACCAGTCAGTACCCAGGATTCACAGTGACAGTCTGATTATATTCATGTCTAACTTATCAGACCATTCTCTTGACTGGTTCACCAGTGAAGGCCTGAGCTGTATAGAGAGGCCCTGGTTCCACTCAGTGGTTGACAATGAGGTTCTCCAAACCAAAGGCAGAGACTTCATTCTTCCCCTTTGATACAAATGCAAATATCCACTCCTTACTTGAGGCTAATGCTTTCTCACTGCATCTCAGAGCTGGCTGTTAAATAATCTCATCACAAACACCATGTAAGCCATTTGCAGAGTCCCACAATTTGTGCCATTTCCCCCCCATAGACGAGCACATTAGAAACCCAGTCCCATTTCATTATCCATTTGAATAACTTTTTCAATTTCGAGCTTGCTGCCTAACCATGAGGGCTGAATTATGACTAGATTCCCACCCCCCCCCTCCGTTCTCTCCCTGGCTCTTTTTCTCTCCTTGCTTAGTGGGAGTACTAAAATCACTGCAGAATAATTGTAGATGCTGTGGGCTAGAAGCCAAACTGGGCCAATTCCACAACCTCTGAGCATTGCCAGTCTGGATCTTTTATATTTGTTTATTTATTTTTCTTGGCCCATGATTATAGGGACTCAGTTATCTCCATGAGTGAAGTGGAGGTATACATACACCAGCTTGGGAGCCTTATCAGAGTTAAAAAAGAAGAGGAAGATTTCTCTCTTCCCCTCTCCCCACCCCTTCTGTTATTTTTCATTTGGAGACTTGGTCAAATTTTAGCACTTTCTAACCCTCCTCTCACTCCCTTTCTTCCATTCCAGCATGAGCTCTTAAGTGGTCTCATGCACATTCTAGAGAAATTGAATATAAAAACAATGAGATGTACAAGACACTATGTTGAAAATGAACTTTATAACTTGAGGGGGGAGGGAGGAGTTGGGAAGGTGGGGAGGGAAGGAAAACAACGGAGAGGGTAACAGTGCTCGAAAGGAAATATACTCATTACCTTATTCATGTAAGTGTAACCCCTCTGTACAGTGTCTTTACAATAAAAATATATATTTAAAAAAGCAAGGGTCTTTCTTAGACATTTGACTGGGAAGATGGGAAGATCCCCCTCTAAAGAGGACAAACAGAAAGAAATGTAAACCTGGGAATTTGGCCCATCTGTTCGGGTTTTGAAGACCTTGGAATAACCTTGAGGAAGAGTTCTACTAGAAACCAATCAGATCAGTAAGATCTGATTTCTCTGGTACCCACAGCTTCTTTTAATAAATGGCTCAAGGAAGGGAAAAAACAAATCGTTTAAATAGGGATACAGATGGACCCATTGCAACAATGAGATGTACAAGTCGTTGAAAAACGAACTTTACAACTTTGAGGGGGGTGGAGAGGGCAGTATGAGAAGGGATAGGAAGGGGAAACAAAGGAGGAGGCAACAATGTTTGATAAGAAATGTACTCATTATCTTGCCCATGTAATTGTAACCCCTCTGTATGGTATTTTCATAATAAAAAATTAAAAAAAATAAATGGCTCAATGCTTCTGCTTAGCCACGCCCTATTTTGAGTGTTCTTAGGGTATTTACCCACTTAATAGTCACAGAATTCCTTCCTTGAGGATAATATTATAATTATTCTCATTTTACAAAGACAATCCCAGAGAATTTTTTTCTTTAGTTAATCCAATTCACAGATCCAATAAATGACAAAGATCAGACTCAAAATTTAAACAGCCTTGTTCTAGAGTTACTAAACTCTCCCAGCTTGTACATCTTGTTTATTTTCCCTTTTGCCTCTTATTTCTTCCTGAACTGGCCTGGCCATCTCCTGAAGGCATTTAGTTCCTAGCAAATAATCAGGTACAGTAGGAACACATTCAGACCCTACTCCCTTTACATGTGGGTCAAAGCAAAAGAACAGAGGCCAAACTGCATGTCTAAAATTTCTATTTTTTTTAAATATAGTTTTATTATTATCAAGGTGTTGTATAGAGGGTCACCATTTCATAAGTCAGGTAGTGAGTATATTTATGTCTTTGGACAATGTCACCCCTTTCTTTGCTTTAATATTTTGATTATTAGTTGATTGTAGAAAGAGGTTAAGTCAGGCTATGAGTACAATGTGAAGCCTTCCCTTCTCCCCATTTTCCTCCATCCCATCCCTATCCTCAAGTTATATAATTAAACTTTTACATGTACATTGAATATAATGATTGTATTTGCTCCCTCTATTCATGTGCCTCTTCTCTTTGCCCTTACTCAAAAACCTGTCTCTACTTGCTGTTATTCATTTAGATAAGCAGTACATTCGTTGTTCAGGGGAGTTACACCTTTGGACTCCTCTCCTAAGTGTAGACCGTTTGTTTGTGTTCTTGGGCAGTGAGCCATGTATGTTATCATGCCACTTTGTGTTTTAAATCTAGCTTCCACATATAAGAGAAAACATGGGCTGTTTGTCTCTTTGAGCCTGGATATGTCTTAATTATTTGAGCTAAAGATCCTCCCTGAAAACTGTTCCGTTCTATCCTCCTAGTTTGAAAAAATAATTTCATAACACCCTGAACCTCTTACATGTCTGGGACTTCTACAGAATGTGACAGCACTGGGACAGCCAATTTCTGGGTTCAGACTAGACCTTTTTTAATTTGATGTTTTAATTGTTATTATAGAAGTGATGTACAAAAGTGTTACAGGAGTTACAGTTACATGAGTCAGGTAAAGAGTACATTTCTTTTTGGACAATGTTACCTCTTTCCTTGCTCTCTACCAGTTTTTTCCTCCTGTCTCCACCCACAAGTTATATATATATATATTTTTCATTTTTTTGTCGGCCGTGGGGCTTGAACTCTGGGCTTGGGCGCTGTCCCTCAGCTCTTCAGCTCAAGGCGAGCGCTGTACCACTTAAGCCACAGTGCTACTTCAGGTTTTCTGGTAGTTTATTGGAGATAAGAGTTTCATGGACTTTCCTGTCTGGGCTGGCTTTGAACTGTGATCCACAGATCTCAGCCTCCTGAGTAGCTAGGATTATAAGCGTGAGCCATCAGCGCCCAGCTTGTATATTTTATTTTCAACATAGGATCCAGTGAGTACCACTGTTGCATTTGCTCGCCTTTTGTCCCTCCATTTCTGTGACACACCCCCCTCCCCATACACTCCCAAAGATAGATAAAGGAATAAACAAGACCCAGAAGAAAACAAAAACAGCAATAAAGGGGACAAAATCTCTTGTTTCCATTTTCTCGAGTTCATTTTGGTAAGTATTATTTTATATGATCAGATACACATAGATGGACCTACTTTTACTTCCCATCTTTGGGTGTTTCCCACATCATGGGAGCCATACTCACACTCACAACCTGTGCCTGTGTCCCCCTCTCTTTTCTCCACAAGCATATTCCCAGAGGTAGCCATCCTTCAGGACCTTATATATTTTGGCAGTGTGCTATACCCTCGGAGGCAATAACCTAAAAGATCCTATTTGCTCAGGGGGCCCCAGTAGCCCCACTATCCACTGCCCAATATCCCAAAGGAGGCATAAGCTGCAGGTAGGCATCTCACCTTGCCTCCTGTCATCCTTATCTAATAAAAAGAAGCCAGAGGAGAGTTGGGCAAGGTGATGATACCCAAGCAAAAAAAGTCTGAACAAATATCTCTCCAAAGAAACATACAAATGACTAATTAAAAATAAAAGGTGCTTGGTTTCATTAGCCATTAGGGAAATGCAAATCAAATCCACAGTGAGCTAACACTAAGATGGCTATAATGAAAAGCATCAATAATAACAAGTGTTGACACTTTTGTGGGGATTAAAAACAGCTAGAACTCTCTTCCATTGCTACTGGAAATTTGAAGAGGGGATCATTGCTTTTGAAAACAATCTGTCAGTTCTTCAAATAGTTTAACATGGAATTACTGTATCATCCAACCATTCTTTTCCTCACCATATGTCCACATGAAAACTTATAGACAAAAATGTTCATGACAGCATTATTCATAATAGCCAAAAAATTGTTGTCTGAATAAGATTTAGTAATTTGCCAAGCACCAGTGGTTCACAGCTGCTATCCTAGCTACTCAGGAGGCTGAGATGTGAGGGCCAGGATTCAAAGCCAACCAAGGAAGGAAAGTCTATGAGACTCTCATCTCCAATACACTACCAAAAATCCAGAAGTAGAGTTGTGGCTCAAGTAGTAGAGTGCTAGCCTTGAACAACAACAATAAAAAAAAACACAGGGACAGCTCTCAGGTCCTGAGTTCAAGACCATGGACTGACACAAAAAATATTAATTCAAACAATACCATGTATGTTGCTATTATGCATAGATTTTTGATAACTGATGAGGCTGATATGTATTACATATCATTTACAATGAAAAGATATAAAATACTTACACATGTCACAACACAGATGAACTTTGAAAGCATTAAATGAAAGACACCAGACACAGAAGGCTGCATATTACTGTATATAATTCCATTTATTTGAAATATCCAGGATATGAAAGTCTGTAGAGACAGAATGCAAATTAGTGGTTTCTAGGGTTTGGGGTTTGTAGAATGACTACTAATGGATAGAGGATGTCTTTTGGTGTTAAAAATCAATTCTAAAATTTATTATAATGATGGTTACACGACTCTCTATACACTAAGAGCCACACTGAACTGTGTATCTTAATTGTTGAATTTATGGATGTAAATTATACCTCAATGATGTTGTTAAACAGAATGTGAAATCTATGACAGAGATTTTTTTGCCTGAGTGTGGATTAAACAGGTCACAGAATATCCTGTAGCTTCTATCCTTTAACCCAACAAAGAAGGGTCACAATTCCAGGGTAACAGCTCTAAGAAATGGAGCTGGCTAATACTGGTCCAGACTAGGGAGCTAAACTGGAATGGTGGGGACCACACAAGAATATTTGCTCCTTCTGGTATTCAGCCAATGCAGTATTATCGTTGATCAGAGAGGTTCCTACAAGATAGGATCTGGTCTCCTGTTTAGGGGATATGTGAAGGGATTTTGAAACTAAGGCATTGTGGTTCAGTTGATCAAGAAAACTGAAGAGTTTGGGAGATGATGGATACCTTTGAGAGTGAAAAAAAATGGATACCTTTGAGAGTGAAAAAAGTTATGTTTCAGAGCTGACCTGGCAATCTGTGGTGACTATGGACAGTTAAAACTAAAGGGGGTCCTTAATGAGCCCTGCTTTCTGGCATTTACCATCTCTATACCTCCTCTCCTAGCTGTGTCTGGGGAAGCTGTGATTTTCTTCTAACTACTAAGCACATTACAGCAGAGGTGATGGGATGTCACTTCTGTGATTAGGTTACATAAGGTAGTGACTTCATTCTCCAGACTCCTGCTTGGACTGGGTATTTTAATGAAACAAGCTGCTGTCTGTAGGCCCAAGTAAGGAACTGAGGGCAGCCTCTGGGTAACATCCAGTGGGGAACTGACATGCATGCTCAGTGTGACAGTCCCCATTGAGCTGAATTCTGTCAACAGTCACACAGATTTTAAAGCAGTCCTTCCCAGTGGAGCTTTCAGATGAGACCACATTCTCATGCTGCCTTGTGAAGGCACCAAAATAGAGGGACCAACTAAGCTCTTCCTGGACATCTGGCACACAGAACAGTGATATATAATACATATCAGTTCTTTAAAGGTGCTTGAAGTTCATAATACTTGGTTATGTCGTGTTAAATAATACAATACCCCAGTCCTATTCACTCTGGACATCCAACATTATTCCATAATCCTCTCCCCAGCAGGAACAGGGAAGAACATATCAAACTTGGAGAAGTTCAACTTATAGTTAACATGTATCAGACCCCTGAGCATGGACAAAATAGAATACGTGGGGATACTAAATTTAAATTACATTTACGGTTGATGTCGTGCTGGGAGAATGTACACCTAAAGTCAGGGAGAAGACAAGTCCTATTCATCCCTGTGTCCAGCTCTGCCAAGTGCTGTGCATAGAGCAGATATACTTATGAGCAAACACTGAACTCCAGTAGATGGTACACTATAGGAAGGAGTGGCCTGTTATTTGTGCTAGTGAATGAATGAATGAATAGGAGAATGGGTAAGTGAAGGACTGAGTTAACTTCAGAAGTTAGCAAAGGATACATACATATGAAGAGCTGACTACCTCTCAGTCTTACTCTTCTTAGATCTCTTTAAACCCAATATTTACATATCTATTATCTGGCTACTTGCAAGAATTATACTCAAGTGCTGGTGGCTTCCCCCGGTAATGCTAGTTACTCCGGAGAAGGAGATCTGAGGATCATGGTTCAAAACCAACTTGGGAAGAAAAGTCAGTGAGTTTCTTATCTCCATTAAAAAGCAAAAATAGCTGGAAGTGGAGATGTGGTTCAAGTAGATGGCAGCTTTGAGCAAAACAAGTCAAGTGAGAACAAGAGATGCTGAATTCAAGCCCCAGTCCCACACAGAGAAAGATTTTTTTAAAAAAAAACTATGTAAACTTGCTGACTCTCTGTTCACCTCCCAGTTAGCTCTTACCAGGTCACCAATGACCTCCCTGTCATTGAACACACCAGACCTGATTCTCTTCTTTCTTCTCCTTCTTCAGTCAGCATCACCACCAGTCCCATGCTCCACTGCAAGCTCATCCCTTCAGATATCACTCACTTACAATAGTCTTCCTAGCTCTCTGGTTTCTTAGCCTTTTCTTTTTTATTTTGTCAGTTGTGAGGCTTGAACTCTGGGCCTGGGCACTGTCCCTCAGCTCTTCAGCTTAAAGCTAGCGCTCTACCACTTGAGCCACAGTGCCACTTCTGGTTTTCTGGTAGTTTATTGGAGATAAGATAGGACTTTCCTGCTTGGACTGGCTTTGAATTGTGATCTTCTGATCTCAGCCTCCTGGACAGCTAAGTTTATGGGCATAGCCACTGGCGCCTGGCTTAAGCCTTTTATACACTTCTGAATGGGACAGATCCTCAAAGTTTATTCCTAGTCTTCCTTCTCATTTCTTTGCCTTTTCTCCCCTGGGAGATTCTACCTCATCGTTGGCTCAATTGCTCAGTTGGCACAATTGCCAAGCATACACAGAGATCCTCAACTTATACCTCCAGCTCCTCCCTTGTACCACAGACCTATAGACACATCTGCTTCCACTCCCACAGAATGATTCCAGAAAACATCAAACCAACTTCTGCACAAACTAGCCCCCTGCAAACCTCTATAATGTCTATCCTACTCTGAAAACAAACCTGAAATACATAACTCAGATCTCATCTTAGATGGCTTGTCCCTGTCCTTTTACCTGGGCTCTCCACTTTCTCTTCATAGAATCTGTCATAGCTTCTGATTAGTTCTTGACATGATCAATGTCATATGGGCACCATAGAAGTAGGGACCATTCACTGTTGGCTCTATTGGGAGCAGCAGAGTGACTGAAACTCTAAAAGCTGGTTGAATGCATTAGTTGAAAGCTGAATTCTCTTCTTCACTGCTTTATTTAGTTGATTGACTTGGAGTGGATGGTCACCAGATTTACTTTTCTTTACAGAGATCTAGGATTCGACAATTCTCTGTCTTTACATTTTGTTTTTCATGAATCCCCTCAAGGGGGATATCACAAATAGTACAGTCTGGAACCATTTCTGTCTCTTGAAGGAACTATAGTTGAAGAGATTCTCTCATCCCTTACCTAACATGTTTCCCCATTATTTAGATAATAGCAGACTATTAGTACTAGAATGTGTTTTAAAGTATTAAGTCTAATTACTTTGCTTTACAGGTGAGGAAACTGAGGCTCAAGGGAATAAGATGGTTCTCCAAGGGTGAAAATAATTTGTTAGTACCTCAAGTAACTTAGAAGAGGAATCTATAGGGTTCTTTAAATACAAGATCATATCATCTGCAAAGAGAATAGTTTTGCTTCTCTCCATATTTGGATTCTCTTTATATTTTTGCTTTTGCCTTACTGCACATGCTAGGAATTCCAGTACCATATTGAAGAGGCGTGGAGAGAGTGGATACTCTTGTTTCATTCCTAATTTTAGAGGAAATAGTTTTAATTTTTCACCATTAAGGATAATGCTGGCTGTAGATTTGTCATATATGGCCTTTATTATATTGAGGAATGTTCCAGGGATTCCTAGCTTCTCCAGAGCTTTTTTCATAATGAGGTGTTCAATCTTGTCAGATGCTTTTTCTGCATCCATTGAGATGATCCTTGCTTCTGCTGATGTGCTGAATTATAGTAATTGAGCTCTGTATATTGAACCAGCCTTGTAACTCTGTAATGAATCCTCTTTGATCATGATGTATGATTTTTTTTCATTAATTGTTGAAGTCAGTTGGCCAGAGTTTTATTAAGAAGTTTTGCATTGATGTTCAATAAAGAGATGGTTCTATACTTCTCTTTCTTTGATGAGTCCTCCTATCTAGTTTGGGAATGAGGGTTGTGATAGTTTCATACAATGAGTTTAGTAGTGAGCTTTCCCTTTCAGTTTCATTCATTGAAGAGTTTGAGGAGTATTGGAATTTGTCTGTGAATCTATCTGTTCTTGGACTTTTCTTTGATGAGAGGTATTTTATTGCCATTTCTATTTCATTACTTGTTATAGGTATCTTTAGTTGGTTTAAATCTTATTAGTTTAGTTTGAGTATGTTAATATTTCTTCCAGAATCTCCAATTTGTTAGCATAAAGGTTTGCAAAGTATTCCCTTAGAATGTTCTGAATCTTGCTTGTTTCTGTCATGATATCCCCATTTTCATCTCTAATTTTAGTTATTTGGGTGTGTTCTATTTTTTTGTGGAAAGGTTTTCTATGGTTTTTAAAGAATCTAATTCATTTACTAAGGGCTCAAAATCAGTCACCAAAGACAAGATATAAGTAATGAGAGGGGTATAGCCTCCAGAGCAGTAACAGGTGGGAGCTAGAGTCAAATTTCTGCAGTAGTTATGAGCAGAATTTCCCCATGTCATCAGGATACAAGAAAACATCCTGATGCAGGTATCCCTCTACTCTCATCTGCTTTGTCTACTTAGGGATTCTTGATATAAAATGAGACTCGTGAATTCAAAGGGAGAGGAATTACTTATCAATAGCAGCTTCTCCACCAAATAAACAGAATCATAAAATTTAAAAATGTGAAAACAAGCCAGGTGCTGGTAGCTCATGCCTGTAATTCTAGCTACTCAGGAGGCTGGGATCTAGGTATCATGGTTCAAAGCCAGCTTGGGCAGGAAAGTCTGTGAGATTCTTATCTTCAATTAACCACCAGAAAACTGGAAGTGGTGCTGTGGCTCAAGTGGTAGAGCACTAGCCTTGAGCTAAAGAGCTCAGGGACAGTGCCCAGGCCCAGAGTTCAAGCCCCACAACCGACAGGAAGGAAGGAAGGAAGGAAAAAAGATGTAAAAACAGTCTTAGAAGACTCAGAGTCTACACGGCAGAAGGAACTACAGAGCTCAAAATCATAGATCCAAATACATAAAAATGCTGGAAAAAATTTAAAAACTGATAGCAAATCTGTCATAATTCAAGAGAATTATATCTACCAAGAGTGGTAGATTTATTGTAGTATTTTGGCCTTATGGGATTTTTTGTTTATATTTTCAAAGTAGTTATACGAAGAGGATTCAGCTCAACAAGTCAGAATATAAGAATACATCTTGATCATTCTCCCCATCCCTCCCAGAACCATTTTTGTATATGTATATTAAATATAATGACTGTATTTGACTTTATTATATGGGATCATTCAGTTGTCCCTTGAAGACTGTGTGTGATGCTTGAGCCTGAGGACAGAAGACAGCAGTCAGAAAGGAAGATAGTCATGAAGGATAAACTAGAACCCAGTCTAATGAGCTGAAACCCCTCAGAGCAAACTAGACCACCATGGCCTCGCACTGAAACCAACTCCCTTGACTTTGACAATGTAGGTTCCTTATAGATGGTGGTTCCCTTTGTCACACACACAAAAACCCAGGACTTGGAGAAGCTGAAAAAGTTTCCAGTCAGAGATGGCAAAGTGTGAACCCAGCTGCCACCCTATACTAGTGCAGGGAGGACAGCCAATTGAAAAACTATGTCAGCACCTGGTATCTCTCCTGCAACTCAAAATATGCTTCCTGCCTGTACTAGTTTCCTGTTGCTGCTGTTACATATTAGCACATGCTTTGTGATCTGTCAAACTCAGATGGGTTTGTTATCGTACAGTTGTAGGGGTCAGAAGTCTAAAATGGGTCTCAGGAGACTAAAATCAAGATATAGGCAGGATCATTGCCTGGTGGAGCCTTGGGGGAAGGGCTTTTTAGATGCCACAAGCTTGCCTTGTAGCCTCTATTCTCCACCTTCAAAGTCTGCAGTAAATTCCCATGTCACCTCTCTACCCACTTTTGAAGGCCTTCCTAATACCACTTGGCCCACCTTGATAATACAGGATAATCTCCTTATTCTAAGGTCAACTGAATAAGAAACTGAATTACATCTGCAACTCTTAATTCCCCTTTGCCATGTACTCTAACATTTTCTTAAAGTTCCAAGGATGAAGATATGCACAGTTTATTTTGCTGCTTCTCTTCCTCACCTGGTTCAAAGCCAGCTCAGGGGAAAATTTCAAGAGACTTTTATCTGTAACTAGGTGCTAGTAGCTCATGCTTGTAATCCTAGCTACTTAGGAGGCTAAGATCTAAGGATTGTGGTTCAAAGCCTGTCCAGGCAGGAAAGTCCATGAGACTTTGATCTCCAATTAACTACCAAAATGCTGGATATGGACCTATGGTTAAAGTGGGTAAAGTGTTAGCCTTGAGCAAAAGAGCTCAGGGACAGCACCCACGCCCTGAGTTCAAGCCTTGGGACTGGCATGAAAAAAATCAGCAAAACGCTAGATTGGCAGATTCAGCTCCAGTGGTAGTAAACTACACTCAGAATAAGTAGAAGAAAGCAAATGATAAAAATGGCTTGCAGTTATTTACCATAGCTAAGATATGGAACCAACCCAGATGCCCCTCAGTAGATGAGTGGATCAAGAAAATGTGGTATATACACAATGGAATTCTATGCCTCCATCAGAAAGAATGGCATTGCCCCATTTGTTAGGAAATGGAAAGACTTGGAAAAAATTATATTAAGTGAAGTAAGCCAGGCCCAAAGACACATAGGTCCCATGGTTTCCCTTATTTGCGATAACTAGTATATGTCTGAGAAAAGCAGAAAAGGTCAGATCAGTTGATGTTAGGTGAAATGAACCCCAAGATAAGGACTGAAATGGTTTTTCTTTCTTGCTATTGTTTCTAACATTTTTATAAGATGATTTCTTTGTTGCTTTGTATATCCCTCCCCCACGGTATAACCACTATTTTCGTTGTATTTGATGTTGGTATAATTTGTGGAGGGGAAGGAAAAAAACAAATTGTTTAAATAGGGATACAGGTGGACCCATTGCAACAATGAGATGTACAAGACGTTATGCCAAAAAATGAACTTTACAACTTTGGTGGTGGGGAGAAAGGGGGTGGGGGGAGATGGGAAAGAATGGTAAGGGGAAACAAAGGAGGAGGCAACAATGCTTGACAAGAAATATACTCATTACCTTGTTCATGTAATTGTAACCCTCTGTACGGTATTTTCACAATTGAAAAAAATGGCTTGCAGGAGTGTAAATGAAATAGAAAGCAATAAGAGAGAAACTCAATGAAGTCACAAGACAATCTTTAATCTTGTAATGGAATACTCAGATCTTTATTCATTAGAGTCCCCAATAGAAATAATATGAAGTTCCATTAACAGGTGATGGAAAAGTACATCGTGTCATCTTTATAAAAAGAAATATGGAATGAACAATGAGTATACCCAATAATACATGCACATATAAATTTTGAAAACATACTAAGGAATAAGTCAGATGTAGAAGAGAAAATACCATATGATCCCACTTAAATGACATTTAGAATCAGTGTAATTATTTTATCAGTCTTAATCTAACCCAGGGGACAGGACTGATGGGGACTGAAGACAAGGAGTACAAGGAATTTGGAGGAATGATGAAAAAGGCTATATCATGAAAGAGATTTTTTAACTGCACACTTAAATTGGGGATATTTTAACATATCTTGAAGTCCACATAGTATATGTGGTGGCTAATACTACATTAAGTATCTGGCTAATCAATATGATCGAGCCTTACACCAAGACCTTTACTCCACGTACTCTTTTTTCCATTTATTGTGAATACCCATCTCTTCCCCCAGTCCTAAACAACTACAGATCAGTTATTTTTTGTCTCCAAAATTCTGACTTTTCTTGAGGAAAAAGTAATATAAAAAATATTTTGTCATATACTAGTGTGTCGGGTTTGTTATCCTGTAGTATGATGACAGTCTTTTGTATATAATACTTTTCACACTAATGATGCTTTTGAGGTTCATTTATATTTGTTATGTATTATCAGTAGTCCCTGCCTTTTTGTTTCTGTGTGATATTCTATCATACAGAGTTACCACATTTTATCTATCCGTTCATATGATAGGGGCATTCAGATTGTTTCTCAGTTTGAGATATTACAAATAAGCTATTAGGATCTGCATGTATATCTTTGTTTTACCATTAGACTCTAACAGAACTAAACTGAAACCCCAAATCTGTTACTTAGCAGCCAAACTACCCCAGAAAAATTGTTTCAACTCTCTTTTTTTATGTGCAACTTGGGTGGGGGTTGAGGGATAAATACTCCTGTATTTTATTACTGTTATGAAAATTAAGATGGTGTTTCTAAGGATGGTATGTAGAAACTTTAGAAATTTTTACCTTATTAAGAACATAAACCTCACATATAGAAAAGAGTCAGCCACATAATACCAGATATGGTCACCTGTTCAGTGTATGTGGTCCAGACTCCTTCACTGTAGGATTTGGGGGGCGATGGGGAAGTGATTTGTATAGGAATGATAGAGCCCTATTTGATAAATGCCAGGCTTGAGGTGGTTACCAAATATTTTCTTTTTTAGAAGAAATTACTTCAGTGAGGACTTGGAGAACATGTAGAAAATCGCAGACAGATGTTTGGAGAGCAAAAGGGTAGAGATGAAATGAGCTATGAAACCATCACTCAATTCCTACCAACTTAACACTGTCAGACATGGGCTGATACAGAAATGGACTTAATGTCCAGTTCAGTGTTCATAAATCAAATAATGGTGGCTTTTATTCACAATAATTTCAAGGATAGGTATCCAGGAAATGGTCACCTTGTAATGCACAAGGCCACAAAATCTTTTGTAATTATGTAAAAGTTACTGCCTATTGCATGCCTTGTGCATCAGCTAATTTCATGATAAATAATTTTAAAGACATAAACACATGTACACAGACATACATACACAAACATACATTTGGCCATTATCTCATTTTCCAGAGATAATACTTTTTGACATGTTGTCATTATAGTTGCGAAAAATGTTTATATGGGCAGATGAAATAGCTTTTTGAACACATATATGCAGCCTGCGCTACATGTTAAAATATCTTTCTTCTTCCATTGGACATAAACCAGGTAACTTAAAATAAAATAAGCTCAGTCACTTTGGGTTTTAAGGTCATTTTGTAATCAAGGTTTATCACAAAGTAATGAGCTAAAAACTTCCATCTTAAAGGTAAAGCCCTGCACCTTCCCTACCCTTCAGCTTTTGCCAGGTAGAACAGCTGCCTACAGTGGGAAAGGAGGCTGGCTTCCCGCTTCCTCCTCACCAGCCTTTTCCATCTCTGTGCTGACCTAGAACACTGGAGCAAGGGAAAGAAGCAAGGAAAAGGGATATTTAAGGATTCTTACTTGACCAGTACTGTCATGAATTGACCTTGGTATTATCAAGACATGGCAAGTATTCTTTTTTTATGTTAAGATTTCCCCTTTTTTTAAATTGTCAAGGTGATGTAGAGAGGAATTACAGTTACATATGTAAGGTAATGAGTATATTTCTTGCTGAACATTGTTACCCAGACCTCATTTTTGTCCCACTTTCCCTCCCCTCCAACTCTCCCCTTCCCCCCATCCCCCGCTGGACAGTTCATTTCCAACATGTTGTCTTGTGAGTATCACTGTTGCATTGGTTCACCCTTTGTCCTTTGTCACACCCTTTGTTGTTCCCCTTCCCTTCCCCAAATCTGATAAACGTATATACAATACACAGGGTACAGTGACCACAGAGGATAAACCCAAGGAAAAAAATGAAAGAAAAAACAACTTCACACAGTACATGAATAACAACAATAACAAAGAAAAACCTCTTGTTTCCATATCTTGGAGTTCATTTCAGTTAGCATCATCTTATATGGTCATATGTACATATCTACTGAGCTATTGTGATCCTCTGCTAGGACAATCCTAGACATATGCTAATTATTACAAATGAGGGAAAACATGGAGTCTATGTTTCTTTGAAGACCTTGGAAATATTCTAACTCCTCCTTGTTGTGGTAGAGCATTTTATGAGTTCTTTGGCAATCCCTCTTGCTACCATACTGCACGTTTCTTGCTTGTCATTGTCCTCATTCAAGTAGCTGCGTTTCTTGCATTTAGTCCGTGCAGTTGCCTTTCTGACTTGCTAAGCCCTTGGCAATGCGTCTTCAGGTTGCTTCTGCTGTGTTCCTTCTTGGACAGGATATGAAGCATCAGTGTTTGTCCCCATGTAGCCCTCAGATCTAACCCACAAGAACTTCAGGCCCATGACAGAAGAGAAGTCACCTCCCAAGTTTCATTTCCCTGGTGTGATTCTACCAGCTGCTTCCCCAGCAGCTTTCTTGCTAGATTTCTCAGGCATGAGAAGGGGACAGACACCAAGTTCTGCAAGTGGTCCCACTGAAAGCTCTCTCCTATACTTATAAAAAAAAAAGGGGAGAGAGGCAATGAGACTCACAGAGCACCAATAACTTTCTCTAAGACTTTTTCCTAGCTTCAGAATCTCTGTACACTCTCAAGATAGGCAGTGGGCCCAGTTGCAGGACGGTGAATGCCTTTGTACATCCAGTCTGGTGCTCTTTTATCTCTAATCCACTGACTCAAGGTCACCCCTTAAATTAAGACCAGTAGAGCTTGACGTATCTCTCTGCAAGCTCTCTCTCTTTCTCTCTCTCTCTCTCTCTCTCTCTCTCTCTCACACACACACACACACACACAAACACACACACACATTTAGCTTCTGTAATGCATTAAATTTGATGATTCAGTGAGGCAGAGATGACTACTATACTTCCTCCTGGACATACAGCTCTACAATATTTCCCAGCGTCCTTTGCATGTATGTACTCCCATGTAACAGTTCTACCTAACAGAATGTGAGTGTATGTCACCATGTATTGCTTCCACCTGTGGCCCTCAACACCTACCATGCATGATCTTTCTAGATTTTTCCTCATCCCTCTGCTGAGAAACCACATGTTCAAAAATGGGTTAATAACATTTGAGGTTAAGCTGAGACCTTCAGTCTTCATGAGTAGGAAAGCCACTCACCAATGAGGAACCTTTATTGTCTCAATCCATTTGGGCTGCTCTACAAAGTTACTTGGATGGATGATATTTGAATAATTAAAAGTTACTGTTCTCAGTTGTGGTGGCTGGGAATCCAAGGGTAAAGCAACAGCACATGGTGAAGACCTGTTCTTCACTGATGACAGAAGAACAGCCAACCTTCCCTCATTACCGGTCTTCTTTTTGTGTCTCACACACGTGCTGATCCTGGGGCTTGAACTCTGGGCCTATGCACTGTCTCTGAGTTATTTTTCTGTTGTTGTTTTCTCAAGGCTAGCCTTTTACCATTTGACCCACAGATCTACTTCCAGCTTTTTGGTGGTTAAGTGGAAATAAGAGTCTCATGGACTTTTCCTACCCAGGCTGCCTTTGAGTCACAGTCCTCAGATCTCAGCCCCCTGAGTAGGATTATAAGCATGAGCTATCAGCACCTGGCTAAGACCACACTTGTTAATAACACCCCATCCAGGATGAGATTTCAATGTATCATATCAATCAGAGACACATGAAGACATAGCACTATGTTAGATTCTACTGAGTCATTTGTAATAAGGCAGAAGTTTTTGCTGTTCCAACTGCAAATATAGGCCTCTTATTTTTGAGGTATTATCTTTCCTATTGATTCCTAAGAACTCGGTGTTTGTTCTTGAATGTATAATAAACAATTGTTGTTATACTATTAAATGCCTAAAAATTGTTTCACATAGAGATTTGGCAATCATTACTTTCTTATTTGAGCCCTTGCTCATGGTGTTTCAAAAGGTATTTTGCAAGGTTGATAATTATAACTTCAGTTGCCAATAACTATGAGGATACATTGGTCTACTTGTAATTTCTGGTTTGGAAACTGCTCAGCTAATGCACTCTAAGACTTTTTGATGTCTTTTGAGAGTTTCTTGCTATACACAGCTCAGACTGGCCATGACCTCAAGATTCTTCTGCCTCTTCTTCCTAATTACTAGAATTGTAGGCATGTATCTCCATGCCAAGATTATATTAAGGTGTAGAAATGTTCATTTGAAACTTACTTTGAGTTAAAAGGACCTCAACCAAAGGATGCATTCAATTGGACAAAGGCAAATTCATGCCATTAAAAGTAAACACTGTCAAAATTTACATAAGTGAAGTTCAACTGTAGAGTTTCTATATGTTCCCAAGATAAGTTCTGACAAACCATGAACCTTCAAGAAACCACTTGCTATTCCTGTCTTGATGAACTATTTCATGTATTCAAGTTTCTGGACACCATTCTCAGTGTTCTCTCCCACATAAAGCTATCTTGAGGCCAGATAACCTCAGCCTCAATCCTATGTAATCCTAGCTACTCAGGAGGCTGAGGTCTGAGGTTCATGGTTCAGAGCTAGCATGGGCAGGAAAGCCCATGAAACTCTTATTTCCAATTAACCACTAAAGAGCTAGAAATGGTGAAGTAGCTAAAGTGGTGGAGTGTTAGCTTAGAACAGAAAGCCTAAGGGACAGTGCCCAGGCCCTGAGTGCAAGTCCCAGAATTGACCGGTACACACACACACACAAGTTGTCTTGACCTATGTCCTGTTTCTTTGGATAACCACAATAAAAGCCAGAATCTGATAAAACAGAATCTGGTACAACATCTACTATGCTTTCATTGCCTGTGCTAGAGGGAAATCATCAAAGAATAGAAAAATGTGTACATTGTCAGGGAAGGAATAGAGATCCCTAAAATCATGCTACTTCACACACTTCTACTCCACTTATGAATAGGGCTATTAGTAAATTAAGTGGGGATCAATCTTAGATCTGCTCCTTTAAAAAAAAGTCTTGAATGTTTTCAGTGGCTGAATTTCCAATCCTAGTATACTCAGATTTCCACAAAACTCTTAATGTTGCTTTAAAGAAAATGTTGCATATTAGATGTCACCACCTTCCTAGGGCTAAACATGGTGTCTGGCACATAATAGTCATCCAACACATATGTTAAATGAATGGAAACTTTGTCATCATAGGACACAAAAGGTGATGGACAAGTACACCTGAGGAACAAAAGGGAAAAAAATCAGAGTTTGGCAAGTTTTCTATCTATTGTTAGGAGGCATAAGAACTTGAAGAAAAAAAAAAAAAGTTTAAGCCTCAAAGCCACCAGGAGGAAAAAGTTGCCGAAGAGCCTGAGGCAAAGCAGTTCAAGCAAACAATACACATTTGTAGAACTCCCATAGTAAAAAAAATAATAATAATAAAAAGGAGAAAATCTAGAAGAAAAGCTTAGAATCAAGAACCACTTTCCCAATTGGACGGAAGAGAAATGGAAAGTTCTCCAGTCTCTGATGACCTTGTCACCACAGAAGGACTGTAGGCTCATTGAACATTTCCCACTTCTTCTATCACATATGTAACCTTGAATAGTCTGGCTGTATTTTCATATTCCCTTTTTTGTTGTTGCTGTTCATCCACTCCCATTCCTACTAATTGCCTCCCCCAACTCAAACTCATTTTAACTTCCTGATATTCATTTTTTGAAGCTATCAGTTGTTAGCAAGGTTAATCCCATGATGAGTCATTCCTGTGCATACTATATTTTAGTCAATACATTGTATAAATAAACTTATGCTCCTATGCATGTTTATGGCAGGTTGTTTTTGGGTCAAAGGTCCACAAATGAGAGAAGACATAATCCCTCTGTCTTTCTGAACCTGGCTTACTTCACTCAATGTGATCTTTTCCAGATCTACCCCATTTCCCTACAAATGACATGATTTTATTCTTTGGATGGCTGCATGAAATTCAATAGAGAGAGACATCTAGGCTATTCTATAAGTTGACTATTGCAGGTGCCTTTGTTATAGCCTGTGATTCAATCTTTTGGATCATTGGATCACAGGGTTTAGTTTTTGAGGTTTTGTGGTTTTTTAAGGATTCCTTCACACTGATTTCCATACTGGTTGCACTAATATAGATCCCCAATAACTGTATATTTGAGTCCC